>NC_140014.1:24449282-24905625 GCF_964263955.1 Coregonus lavaretus | reverse complement strand
GTTGACGATGTGAGCCTTTCACTGCATAAAATAGCACACCAGTGGGCACGTGTTCAGTGCCGCTCCAGTGTGTTTCAACCCCCAGTTCTGTAGGCCTACTGTAGGACTACATAATTAGTCTTTGAGGCAGAGCTCGTCCTATAGCGCTGTCAAAATATGGTGAAGTTTCATAATGAGAAAAGTTATCATAGGCCACAGGCTAAACGATTTATAAAAGTTAGAGAGAGGGGAATAAAATAAAAACTCAAACATGCAAATTAAATAAGGCATACTGGTCTGGCTAATCTGAAATCACACAGAGGGTCGATTAGAGGGTAAAATATTCAGTACAAGTTGTGAAGCACCAGCGCAGTTACACTACTCCCTCTGCGCACAAATTTGGAGATGTCTACACCTCAGCTCCGAGAGTAAAGCGAGCCACTGTCGCTTGAGGAGTGGGTTTCAGATCGAGGCTGGCCGGGCCTGCTAAATATATCAACCAGTCAGGTCGGACATACTGCCCATTTCGGAACACCTGTAGAGGTTTAGGGATAGCCTACAAAAGTTAATCCCATTGTAGCCTGTGGAACAACAACCAATTTAATGAACACTGATAGTCACTGCCAGATCAACTTCAACTTCTTCTTGAGCAAGGCGCTTAACCATAATTTGGCTCCAGAGGTGGCATACTACAACGGCTGAGCATGTAAAAACAACAGATTTCACTGCACATATCCAGTGTATGTGACAATAAAAACTTGATTTGTATTATATTGATGTAAAACCCATCCACTTCACCACTTCATCCTTTTTAGATCTGGCAGGTACTTTAAAAATAATAATAATAATATGCCATTTAGCAGACGCTTTTATCCAAAATGACTTACAGTCATGCGTGCATATATTTTTGTGTATGGGTGGTCCCGGGGATCGAACCCACTACCTTGGCGTTACAAGCGCCGTGCTCTACCAGCTGAGCTACAGAGGACCACCCATACCCAAAAACACTATTGCCAGCAGAACGGTGGCTTTGATGGAAAATGTCACACCAGCAAATAAACACTCCACTCCCTCTCCTCCAGTAGGTGTCTATACACTGTTCAAATTAAGTGCTTTGAAACACAGAAACTAGTGGCAACTGAGCTGCCACCAAGTTAAAGGAGTCGAAACCTTGACTATGCTGGAGTATTGAAAACACATGGTTGTGAGGGTATTGGGACAGATTTAAGGTGTACCGAAACATTCCTTCTGAAACATGACATGGTGTGTAGTAACACCACTATATCAAGAGTTTTGCGACACCTTGCCAGAGACTGGAAGCACTAACCCGGAAGAGGTTGAAAACACTATCTTTTGGTGTCGTTTCCTGTCTCTAAAGCTCCTGAACTATATTTTAGTTTTTAGATTTCGGTTTAGTGCGGAATTCGAACCTCCTTTTTTTGTGTTTTTTCCTCTTTCTAAAGCCCCTGAATACTTTTGGGGTGTTTTGAGTTTTGTTTACTGCAGAATTGGAACCCTTTATTTTGATGTTGTTTCCTCTCTAAAGCCCATGAACACTATTAGCGTTCGAAGAGTTAGACAATTGTATTAAAGTGTCACTCCACAATGATACATCAATTGGCAATACAAAATACAGAGAAAGAAAATTACATTGCGGACCACTCAAACAGAGTTGAGACACTAAAAACTAATCAGTCAAACATGGTACAGTATTTCCTCAAAGTCAAAGTAAATGAAGCAATCTTTATTATCACGGCCGGAGAGGTTCACAAACTCTACAAGCCTGATGAAACTCTGAAAAAGGGCATTCCCTTTTCAGTCCCTTTATACTGCTGCACAAACAAGTAATTTAAGCATGGTTAGTTCCTGCATGTGACTGACTGATACCACACCAGGATTCTTACCTTGAAACTGAGATATTGTATCACTCCTTCTAGTTCCCAGAGCAATGCCAAATTGCTTATGAGTGATAGTATGGTTTACTCCTATGTGTAGTCAATCCATCACTCGCATGAACACAACCAAGACAGGTTATTACAAAGCAGCATTATGCTAAACATACGATCTGATACACACAGAGAAAAATTCCATCACAGCATCATCTGTAATACATTATATAATCTATACATTATTGGTACATTATATAATCTATTCATATTTTTGCGTAAACAAAAAAAAGTACAGTAGCAACTTCAACATGATAATAGAAACATGCCATACAAAATGTTATGGGGAATGACAAAAAGTCAAATTAAACTCTATTCACATTATTTCTAAACATAAATGAACTGCCTCCAGGCTGCATAACTTTAATACTTAAAATTATATTTTAAAATAACAAACAAAAAAAGTATTTCCACAGACATGTTTTTGAAGTAAAAAAAATTGTGTTCAATATTTATGTCAAATGTTTTTCTTTTAGGCATTTCTACATCTTATTCATAAGGGTGATGAGCTTGGAGGGTATCTTGGTGTTTTCTGTCTGGCCTTTTCAGTATTTGCACCTGCATTCATTTGAAAGTACAGTCACACTTCTTTGGGTACTGTAGACAAAATAAGTAATATGAAAATGATAATGCTGCAATAGCATCCACAACATCACGCAGAGCAAGTACTGCTTTGTTTTCCACCACCAAGTAGAAACAAGTTGAGGAATGGACTGAGCCAGTACTCGCAACATAGGGAGTTGGAGGTCCTGTGGTGACATCAGATGGTGTAGAAGTCTTCTGAAATGAATAAAATACAATATAGAATTGAATGAAAAATAATGTAGCAAACACCAATACATTAAATACTGTAAATAGTAACTTACTGAAAACACCTTTACAAACAGTGTACTGTCTTCCCCAAGGAGATGGGGAAGCATCAGGAGGCCAGCTATAGTATGGTGGTGTGTTACCATCCAACTTGGGTCTTGTGTCATTATGTCTTCCTCCAAGGCAATGCTCATTCTCTCTACAATGCCTTTGAGGACTGCTTGCTTTGAATTGTTCCTTTTCTGTAGGGTGGCTCTACCAATGTCCAATAACTTCACTGCCTGAGTAGCAGCATGTCTCGGAAAGTCTCGGAGTACATGTGTTGAGTTAATGAGTAGCTCAAAGTCTAAGCTAAATCTACCTTTGCTGAACAAAAAACGACATTCCTCCAGTATTTCATCTTTATACTTTTTAACTTGTTAAAATCCCTCTCCCCTTCTATCTTTCTCATTTCTTCTTTCATTAGTGATACTGCATCTGATGGGGCCTGGCATGTCGGTGGCTCTAAATTCACACTGGTTGGAGTGTCAGTCCTCCTTTTTGCTTTTGATGTCTCAGACTCTCCCTCACCCTCGGCTGCTCTTCTCCAAAAATACGGGACTATTCCTCTCCGTCTGTTCTTTAGTTTGTCCTTAATGAACGTAAGCCATACCGTAGTGGGTGAACCCTATTTGGCCTTCAGGTGTGGCCATTTCAAGATTATGGCATTTTATATTTGAAAATGTTCTGGTACTTTTCAGGATATGTTGTGTACTGCAGTGCTTCGTCAACGACTGCAGACCGCAATTTACCGCTCAGGTGACGAAATTGAGGTTTTGTGAGATCACTTTGTTCTGTAATGCCTTTTTAAGCTCCAGTTACAAAGTGTCCTCACATGTAGTGAAATTGTCTGGCCAGCCTTTTTCGGGAGTGTCAGCTCCAGATGTGCCTTCCAGGGGACACGCTTCAAGATTCAAGATGAACTCTGTATAAAAAATAAACACAAAACATTGTGAATTTGAATTTATGGAATACCTCCCCCAAGTTCTCTATTGTGTGTATTTCAAGTTATTTTATTAATTCACATGGCAGATAACAATTGATTACAAAAACCTCAGACAGATATGCTTCTCTTTACCTTTATTTTAACTGATACAAATAAGACTTTGCTGTATATACCTTGAGTCATCTGGAAGTGGGTCAGCTCCTGGGGTGCAAGGGACTTGTATATTTGGGGACGCCTGAGCCACTGTGACTTTCAGTTTGCCTCTATCATGGAGCAGTGTCATCCTCAAGGTCAAGGTAGTCATTCCAATCCTCATCCCAATATTTTATATCGGTGATGTCCATTTCAGAATCAGTTGTCTTATTGTCTGAAAGACAAAAGAATATGCACTCTTATTTATTTTGCCAGTAAATATTTTTAACAAAATGATATACCATTACCAAAATATATTATATTTAAGATGATTATTCTAGGAGGAGTTCATCTGTATATTGTGAGTTTATTTTTATATGCCATTGATGACAAGTAGCAGGACAACTTCGAACTCAATAGTGTGCTTCACACAAAACAGGTAAATAAACGTTATCTCAGTACCTCAATAAAATGAAAACATGAATGTGGTAAATTGTAAATGCCAATATTTGCCTTTACAGTGATCAAAGATAGGACATACCTGTTTAAGACCATCAATGGAGACTGGCTCCTCACAGCAAATGGGTTTCGATGATTCACAAATCATTACCAGCAATTTCTTGGTAAGAACTGAATTGAAAGAAAATTACATCAATGTACTTGCAAATGATTGCAAATTATCATTTTTTTTCAATGTAAGCAATAAAACAACATACAACAAAATAAATGATATACCTATAGCTTTCATTGTTAATCATATAAAGTATCCATAGCACAAAAACATTTGAGGTCTGCTTTAGTGGTCTGTTTCACCATTTAATTAAAATGGCTATTAATTCACAAGACCTCTACAAAGTAGATACCCCCTTTTGTCTTAAACTCCAAGATATGTAGGCACCTATATTTCATTTTTCATTTTACATACAACAAATATTTAAATAAACTGAAGAGGAAGCATAGAAGTATAGTACATAGAACAGATCTGCCACTTGTCATACTTTCAATAAAAATGACATACCTATAACCAGGGTTGGGTTGAATTCCATTTAAATTCCAGTCAATTCAGAAAGTAAACCAAATTCTAATACCAAATGTTTCTCATTGAAAAGCATTGAAAATTATTGGAATTTCAGTGTACTTCCTGAATTGACTGGAATTTAAATGGACTTGACCCCAACCCTGTCTTCAACTCATATTTTTATCTGAAAATCCTTTGGGTCGCTACAAACCTAGATAGTGCAGCTTTAAACACTAAATTAATAAATTACAGATTTAAATGCCGTTGTAAAGCTCAAACTTGACTCAGGTTATACACCAGAATCAGACTCATCAAATAAGAAATTCTTCAATGTATCGTTTGACTCCAATAATGCAGGCAGTTAATGGATAGTAATCAAACACATCTGATGGCCTGCATACTGTAGAGTCCTTAGTTACCCTTAGACAACATGCTGATGTGTTTGTCAAACTCAGACTGAAACAGCTTCACATACACTACATGACCACTACACGTGGACACATGCTCATCGAACATCTCATTTCAAAATCATGGGCATTAATATGGAGTTGGTCTCCCTTTGGTGCAATAATAGCCTCCACTCTTCTGGGAAGGCTTGCTTCCATTCAGCCACAAGAGCATTAGTGAGGTCGGGCACTGATGTTGGGCGATTAGGCCTGGCTCGCAGTCGACGTTCCAAATCATCCCAAAGGTGTTCGAAGGGGTTGAGGTCAGGGCTCTGTGCAGGCCAGTCAAGTTCTTCCATACCGATCTCAACAAACCATTTCTGTATGGACCTCGCTTTGTGCACCGGCTGAAACAGGAAAGGACCTTCTCCAAACTGTTGCCACAAAGTTGGAAGCACAGAATCGTAAATAATGTAATTGTATGCTGTAGCGTTAAGATTTCCCTTCACTGGAACTAAGGGGCCTAGCCCGAACCATGAAAAACAGCCCCAGACCCTTATTCCTCCACCACCAAACTTTACAGTTGGCACTATGCATTGGGGCAGGTAGCATTCTCCTGGCATCCACCAAACCCAGATTTAGAAATAATAATAATATGCCATTTAGCAGACGCTTTTATCCAAAGCGACTTACAGTCATGCGTGCATAATTTCTTTTGTGTATGGGTGGTCCCGGGGATCGAACCCACTACCTTGGCGTTACAAGCGCCGTGCTCTACCAGCTGAGCTACAGGAGGACCACATTGATGTAAAGGGGTTGTGCTAGAAACTCCACTGGACAGCAGGAACTTAGCAATATCAGGGTTGATTGCTTGATTGCTTGTAAGGTTGATGGTATTGATGTCTCATATATAGAGTCTGGCATGGGGCTATGAAGTTGTTCACAACACGCATTAAGCGAATGAAGTAAAGGTGTTTAGCCTCCAAACGCATTCACCAACATTGCCACAGTGGCCCCAAAAGCCTTAGGTACTGTGGGTAATGTAGGAGAAAGTGTTGCTTTTGCTTGATTCTTTTGTCTGGAAACAATTCTTTAAAAGGACAAAATATGGTCTTGTGTTTTCATTTGTAGCAGGCCAACTGCCAGTTTATAGGCAAAATACATCTCAATTATGTCTTTAAGCTCTAGGAGTAATCTCCATTGTGGATCTTCTTGTGGGATTTTTTCTCCCACCATCAAGGGCAGCAGCCTTAACAAACACCATGTCTTGCAGCATTTTGTTTCAAGCCATCCGTGTAGTTTAGTCATAGTTGTCTGGAATTCTTACAGGTTTATCCAGTTTATCAAGTGGACCATACTTCCATATGCTAATCTTGTTGTTTAGTTCTGAGAGGGTAAAGTACCCTTCTTTTTAAATTTTTGAAGTGCAGTCCCATAGGGTACTACACATTCCAACAGATCATGTATTACATCTGGAGGCAAGCCACCAACCACATGGAAACTTCCAGAGTTTAATGCAGATTTTTAAAAATTGCAAATTGTTGCCGTACAGGGGTCTTGCTCAACCTCCTCTGCATTAGCATTGTACTCTTCAACCGACCTCATATTAAACTCATCAGCATGAAATACTTCCTGGAGCTCATCTCGGTTTACTCATATTGACTGCATGGTTTCATCACTCTTGGTCCAAAGGAAGCATTGAAGCCTCCAATCTGATGACTGTTCAAGTTACCTCCACAAATGAAAGCCAATGCACCATGTACCTTCTCTGGGATGCCTGGAACATTTGTCGCAACCTTTTCCAGAACAGTAAGGTCAGCATTAATCACTTGAGCTATGCTGTCAATGCCACATTTCCGAGCATCCTCATATTTGCACATTGCAAGGAGTTGCATGGCCATTTTCTTAGATCGCGTCTTAGGATGCTGATTCCCCAACACATAGTAAAAGGCGAGGATTGTGTTTCTTCCTGTGGGGTCCTTATGGATTCACAATCTCAAATTCATTAATATAAAATAATCTGGAGTGCATTGTCATATTTAGAAATTATTGGATGCTTTTGAAATGTTTCTCCATCTTGGAAATCTGATAGGACACTGTCCACAGATTGGCGAGACTTGAAAACATCTGCCTTTACATTATACTTTTTTTGTACTTTCTTCAGGGTTTAAACAATTGGAACATATTGAAAGGTGATCTGTTTAACAGTACAATTGCATCTGAATGTGTATTCAATTGGTTCAACAAATGGAAAATGCGCCTCATAATATTTGGCCCTTTTCCTCTGAGTGGACAGTGGTGATAATCCATGCCGAACAAAACTTTGTTTTATTGTCCCATATATTTGAGCTGTGGTTGAATTGTCCAGTCTGTGTGATTCACAAATTGTTTCAACTTCACTTAACTGAAGGTCATTAGAGGCGTCAAGAATAGAGTTAAACTTTTCAATTATGCTTGGTATTGTGCTTGAAGCAAGCATGTTGTCCTCTCGTAGTTTCAAAAATGTGACTGCAAGGTTTCTTGTAACATCTTCCTGAGTAACATGTCCACTGTTGTGCTCAGTGATATTAGATCCTCCAGTATCCATATCATCCATACTTGAAGTTGCATTAGTAGCAAATGCTGTGTAATGTTTCAATTCATCCTTGATCATCACAGCAGATGAGTTTGCGTGTTGTCTGGTCATTATGAGATCTGTATGAGGATGGCACATAAAATTGTGCATTGCAGGTTTTCATTACACACTGCACAGATTTGCCAATTTTACAACGCTCATTGTAATGGGAAGTGAGTGCAGTCAAACATTGCACTCTCTGTTCACAAGTTGGGCATTATATATCAAGATGTCTCCTGTGTAGTTGGAGGTTTCTTAGAAACATGTATCTATGTGCTCAGTAAATGTGTGCTTTGTAAGCTCAAACACTGGAGAATACTTTGCAGCAGTTTCCATGTTGCAAGGTGTTTGGCAGGTTACATTCAACTCTGAAATTAGGGTCATCACTGTGGATTATGGCTAGATGGGTAATTAGTTTAGCAAGATTTGCTGAATTGCACCTGGGACAGGCCAACATATTGCAAACAAGCTTACATGGGCATCAGATGTTTGTCATAAACTGTGACTGTGAAGCAATTATCCTCTCTGGTAGTTTTGAATGCTGCCTTTTCTTTTTCTTCTTTTGTGATTGTTGTTTTGTTGTCATTTCTTAAAACTGGGTTAAGGATTGTGGGAGACAAAAAAAAGGGGCATGTGTTGCCAAGCAATATATACAGTGGGGGAAAAAAGTATTTAGTCAGCCACCAATTGTGCAAGTTCTCCCACTTAAAAAGATGAGAGAGGCCTGTAATTTTCATCATAGGTACACGTCAACTATGACAGACAAATTGAGAAGAAAAAAAATCCAGAAAATCACATTGTAGGATTTTTAATGAATTTATTTGCAAATTATGGTGGAAAATAAGTATTTGGTCACCTACAAACAAGCAAGATGTCTGGCTCTCACAGACCTGTAACTTCTTCTTTAAGAGGCTCCTCTGTCCTCCACTCGTTACCTGTATTAATGGCACCTGTTTGAACTTGTTATCAGTATAAAAGACACCTGTCCACAACCTCAAACAGTCACACTCCAAACTCCACTATGGCCAAGACCAAAGAGCTGTCAAAGGACACCAGAAACAAAATTGTAGACCTGCACCAAGCTGGGAAGACTGAATCTGCAATAGGTAAGTAGCTTGGTTTGAAGAAATCAACTGTGGGAGCAATTATTAGGAAATAGAAGACATACAAGACCACTGATAATCTCCCTCGATCTGGGGCTCCACGCAAGATCTCACCCCGTGGGGTCAAAATGATCACAAGAACGGTGAGCAAAAATCCCAGAACCACACGGGGGGACCTAGTGAATGACCTGCATGGAGCTGGGACCAAAGTAACAAAGCCTACCATCAGTAACACACTACGCCGCCAGGGACTCAAATCCTGCAGTGCCAGACGTGTCCCCCCGCTTAAGCCAGTACATGTCCAGGCCCGTCTGAAGTTTGCTAGAGTGCATTTGGATGATCCAGAAGAGGATTGGGAGAATGTCATATGGTCAGATGAAACCAAAATAGAACTTTTTGGTAAAAACTCAACTCGTCGTGTTTGGAGGACAAAGAATGCTGAGTTGCATCCAAAGAACACCATACCTACTGTGAAGTATGGGGGTGGAAACATCATGCTTTGGGGCTGTTTTTCTGCAAAGGGACCAGGACGACTGATCCGTGTAAAGGAAAGAATGAATGGGGCCATGTATCGTGAGATTTTGAGTGAAAACCTCCTTCCATCAGCAAGGGCATTGAAGATGAAACGTGGCTGGGTCTTTCAGCATGACAATGATCCCAAACACACCGCCCGGGCAACGAAGGAGTGGCTTCGTAAGAAGCATTTCAAGGTCCTGGAGTGGCCTAGCCAGTCTCCAGATCTCAACCCCATAGAAAATCTTTGGAGGGATTTGAAAGTCCGTGTTGCCCAACGACAGCCCCAAAACATCACTGCTCTAGAGGAGATCTGCATGGAGGAATGGGCCAAAATACCAGCAATAGTGTGTGAAAACCTTGTGAAGACTTACAGAAAACGTTTGACCTGTGTCATTGCCAACAAAGGGTATATAACAAATTATTGAGAAACTTTTGTTATTGACCAAATACTTATTTTCCACCATAATTTGCAAATAAATTCATTAAAAATCCTACAATGTGATTTTCTGGATTTTTTTTTCTCATTTTGTCTGTCACAGTTGACGTGTACCTATGATGAAAATTACAGGCCTCTCTCATCTTTTTAAGTGGGGGAACTTGCATAATTGGTGGCTGACTAAATACTTTTTTCCCCACTGTATATATAATGTGATTAGCATGCAGATTATGATGTATTCTTACCTGGGTGTGTTATCAATCTTGAATATTGAGGAATCAATTGAGTTATTCAATGTCTAGGTAATTCCATGAGAAATGTTCCAGGAAATGCTGGTACCAGGAAGTATGCTATTTGTTGTCACATGACATGCCGTGCGTTCATTGAGATGGGCTGTATTCATACTTTGTTGAAGCACCTTTGGCAACGATTACAGCCTCGAGTCTTCTTGGGTAAGACACTACAAGCTTGGCACACCTGTATTTGGGGAGTTTCTCCCATTCTTCTCTGCAGATCCTCTCAAGCGCTGTCAGGTTGGATGGGGAGAGTCGCTGCACAACTATTTTCAGGTCTCTCCAGAGATGTTCGATCGGGTTCAAGTCCGGGCTCTGGCTGGGCCACTCAAGGACATTGAGACTTGTCCCGAAGTTACTCCTGCGTTGTCTTGGCTGTGTGCTTAGGGTTGTTGTCCTGTTGGAAGATGAACCTTCTTCCCAGTCTGAGGTCCTGAGCGCTCTGGAGCCTGAAAGTACCACGTTCATCTGTACAAACAATACTACGCAAGTATAAACACCATGGAACCACGCAGCCATCATACCGCTCAGAAAGGAGACGCGTTCTGTCTCCTAGAGATGAACGTACTTTGGTGCGAAAAGTGCAAATCAATCCCAGAACAACAGCAAAAGGACCTTGTGAAGATGCTGGAGGAAACAGGTACAAAATTATCTATATCCACAGTAAAACGAGTCCTATATCGACATAACCTGAAAGGCCGCTCAGCAAGGAAGAAGCCACTGCTCCAAAACCGCCATAAAAAAGCCAGACTACGGTTTGCAACTGCACATGGGGACAAAGATCGTACTTTTTGGAGAAATGTCCTCTGGTCTGATGAGACAAAAATAGAACTGTTTGGCCATAATGACCATCGTTATGTTTGGAGGGAAAGGGGGCCCTTGCAAGCTGAAGAACACCATCCCAACCGTGAAGCACAGGGGTGGCAGCATCATGCTGTGGGGGTGCTTTGCTGCAGGAGGTACTGGTGCACTTCACAAGATAGATGGCATCATGAGGAAGGAAAATTATGTGGATATATTAAAGCAACATCTCAAGACATCAGTCAGGAAGTTAAAGCTTGGTCGCAAATGGGTCGCCCAAATGGACAATGACCCCAAGCATATGTCCAAAGTTATGGTAAAATGGCTTAAGGACAACAAAGTCAAGGTATTGGAGTGGCCATCACAAAGCCCTGACCTCAATCCTATAGAGAATTTGTGGACAGAACTGAAAACGCGTGTACAAGCAAGGAGGCCTACAAACCTGACTCAGTTACACCAGCGTTGTCAGGAGGAATGGGCCAAAATTCACCCAACTGATTGTGGAAAGCTTGTGGAAGGCTACCCGAAACGTTTGACCCAAGTTAAACAATTTAAAGGCAATGTTACCAAATACTAATTGAGTGTATGTAAACTTCTGACCCACCGTGAATGTGATGAAAGAAAGAAAAGCTGAAATAAATCATTCTCTGTACTATTATTCTGACATTTCACATTCTTAAAATAATGTGGTGATCCTAACTGACCTAAGACAGGGAATTTTTACTAGGATTAAATGTCAGGAATTGTGAAAAACTGAGTTTAAATGTATTTGGCTAAGGTGTATGTAAACTTCCGACTTCAACTGTAAGTATCTCATGTACGAACTCATCTGGTACAACCCCTCTCCAGATGGTGTCGTCTTTCTCATAGTTTTGACTCTCAAGGCATAACACCCCATTCTTCACATGTAATGCCCCCCACACTTGTTTGAAAGGCCTGAACTTTGGCTCTGATTGCAACTCCACAGGGAGTTCTGCTCTACCCTATTTTTCAATTTCTTTAACTGGGAGACCACTGGGTCTCTATCCTCTGCTTCCAAAAGGAAAGCTGCATTTTTGGGGACTGCTTGGCTTGTTTGAGCTCCAACTACAGGCTCAATAGTGACATGCTGAGGCTTGTTTACGATGGCTCTCAGATTGACAATGGCCTCCTGTGTGTCGGCGTGACACACCATGTACATTACTGTGCAGTCTCCCTGGCCTGTGTACAATATCATAGTCAAACTGATCCAATTTCTCTAACCATCTAGCCAACTGTCCCTCAGGTTGTTTGAAGTTACTCAGCTACCTCAGTGAGCTGTGATCAGTTCTCAGTAGAAATGTCCTCCCCAGCAAAAAGTATCTGAAATGTTTAAGAAACACTACCACAGCAAGAAGCTCCTTCTTCGTAGTTGAATACTTCCTCTCCTGTTTTGACTGTGCCTGACTGGCATATGCTACTACTCTCTCTCTACCCTCATGTTTCTGGGAGAGGACTGCCCCTATACCTGTGTTACATGCGTCAGTTTCCATTATGAAATCTAGATTTGGGTCCGGGAAAGCAAGTATGTGGGATCTGGTAAGCTTGGACTTCACACGCTGCGTTCCACTTAAACATTTTCTGCCAATCTTTGCAAAGGCTCTGCCATAGCTGCAGAATCTGGTATGAACCTCCTGTAGTATGACGCCAGGCCTAAAAAGCTTCTTGCCTCTGTCAGTGACTTGGGGCTAGGACATGACCTGACTGTCTCTGTTTTCATCGGGTCAGTAGACACTCCTTCAGCCGAGATGATGTGTCCCAGACAGCTCACCTGTGACCTGAACAAATGGCACGTAGATGGCTTCACCTTAAGTCCTGCCTGCTCAATCTACTGAAACTTGCTAAATGCTTCACATGCTCTTGGAAATATACAACCAAACATTATGATGTTGTCTAAGTACACCAAACATGTTGTCCACTGTAAATCAGCCAAAACCATGTCTATGAGACACTGGAAGCTGCTTGGAGCATTTGTCAACACAAACCCCATGACCTGGAATTCGAAAATCCCTGTCTTTGTTACAAAAGCAGTTTTGCAACGATCCTCGGGTGCATCACGACTTGCCAGTACCAACTGCCTAAGTCTAAAAACCACTGAGCACCGGCGAGTGAGTCCAAGGTCTCGTCGATCCTAGGAAGTGGATAAGCATATTTTACAGTGTTCTCGTTTAACCTTCTGTAATCTGCACAGAACCTGATTGAGCCGTCCTTCTTCCTTACTAACATGACTGGTGCTGCCCATGGACTGCTGGATGGACTATTCCCCTTTCTAACATGTCCTGCAAATGCTTGTCAAACTCTGCTTGCAGATGAACAGGCACCCGCCTCAATGCTTGTTTGATAGGCCTGGTGTCACCTGTGTCAATCCTATGCTGGACTAGTTTTGTGCAGCCCAAGTCAAAATCACCAGTGCTAAACACTCCCACATACCTCCCCATCATTTCCTGGACCTCAGTTAGCTGGCTGCAATCGATGTCCAGCTCTTGCATTAACTGTTCTACGTCCCACTTTGCTGTGGTGGGTGAGTACGGAAGCTGGTTAGAATCCTGTAGGCTAGCAACGATAGTGTTTTCACTACCCTTCTCCCAGATAGAGAACCCCCCCCAGTTCAGTGCCCTCCCTCAGTAACTGTGATTCCGGAGTTACATTCATCACATGCACTGGCAGTTTCCCCTTCAATGAGCTGCAAACCCTACATGCTACCAACAGGTTACTTGTATCAGTGACTTTAACACAGGGCTCAAGAAGACCCTCAGTTTTTTCATTGTTTACTGTACCCTCAACTTTACCAGTTATAAACATTTCACTTCATGTCATTCATCACCACCACTTTACACACTCCCCTTGCCCCTCCCCTGAAAATCAACGGATTCTGCTTCCCCAAAACACGTTTTCTTTTTCATTAAAGTACAGCCCTGTATTTTACCAGGAAGTCTGTCCCTATTAGTACACACTGGTCTGTGTCACTAGCGACGACAAAATCCCAGGTCAGATTCAAACCGTCAATGTTCATGACTGTGGACCAGCTTCCCAGGACTGAGAGAAACTGTCCATTTGCTACTTTAACCATGCCATATAGTTGCAGTGTACCACTCTTACCTCCAGTAGCATTTCTCCATACCTGTTTGTGTACCATGGAAACCTGGGCCCCCGAGTCCACCATGACCTCACACTCAAAGTCAGCAATTATGCACTCCAGGCTTTTGAACCATACACAAACATTATTATGTTTTTGTTAAGTAAATTCATAATGTTTGTTCTTATATGATCAACACTTAGCTCTAAGTATAAGCAAGTGCAAGCAAACGAGCTGCGACAAGTTAGGCCTATTCGTTCAGCACTTTCAAATTGGACACCGACAGAAATTCAGATAGATGTTAGCTCAGACAAATTCAGCAAGATGTTGAGGCTTTAACTTTACTCTTCTTTAAGTCACCATACACAGACAGACAGAGAGAGAGAGAGAGAGAGAGACGCAGTTAGCCTAGAATTTTAATTATATTATTATGCCTATGTGGTCTAATTAGGAAGGAAAATACAATCATGAGGATCCATTTTTATATACAATATACAGTTGCACAGACATTGCGCAAACAAAACAACCCTTGCAATATCAACTGGAATTACCTGGGTCTATTACTGAAATTTCTGTTGAAAAAAAATATTTGAATGGGAAGAGACTGTCACTGGCAAACATGGTTACAGACCCATCACATTATATACACTGCTCAAAAAAATAAAGGGAACACTAAAATAACACATCCTAGATCTGAATGACTGAAAAAATCTTATTAAATACTTTTTCCTTTACATAGTTGAATATGCTGACAACAAAATCACACAAAAATGATCAATGGAAATCAAATTTATCAACCCATGGAGGTCTGGATTTGGAGTCACCCTCAAAATTAAAGTGGAAAACCACACTACAGGCTGATCCAACTTTGATGTAATGTCCTTAAAACAAGTCAAAATGAGGCTCAGTAGTGTGTGTGGCCTCCACGTGCATGTATGACCTCCCTACAACGCCTGGGCATGCTCCTGATGAGGTGGCAGATGGTCTCCTGAGGGATCTCCTCCCAGACCTGGACTAAAGCATTCGCCAACTCCTGGACAGTCTGTGGTGCAACGTGGCGTTGGTGGATGGAGCGAGATATGATGTCCCAGATGTGCACAATTGGATTCAGGTCTGGGGAACGGGCGGGCCAGTCCATAGCATCAATGCCTTCCTCTTGCAGGAACTGCTGACACACTCCAGCCACATGAGGTCTAGCATTGTCTTGCATTAGCAGGAACCCAGGGCCAACCGCACCAGCATATGGTCTCACAAGGGGTCTGAGGATCTCATCTCGGTACCTAATGGCAGTCAGGCTACCTCTGGCGAGCACATGGAGGGCTGTGCGGCCCCCCAAAGAAATGCCACCCCACACCATGACTGACCCACCGCCAAACTGGTCATGCTGGAGGATGTTGCAGGCAGCAGAACGTTCTCCACGGCGTCTCCAGACTCTGTCACGTCTGTCACATGTGCTCAGTGTGAACCTGCTTTCATCTGTGAAGAGCACAGGGCGCCAGTGGCGAATTTGCCAATCTTGGTGTTTTCTGGAAAATGCCAAACGTCCTGCACGGTGTTGGGCTGTAAGCACAACCCCCACCTGTGGATGTCGGATCCTCATACCACCCTCATGGAGTCTGTTTCTGACCGTTTGAGCAGACACATGCACATTTGTGGCCTGCTGGAGGTCATTTTGCAGGGCTCTGGCAGTGCTCCTCCTGCTCCTCCTTGCACAAAGGCGGAGGTGCAGTCCTGCTGCTGGGTTGTTGCCCTCCTACGGCCTCCTCCACGTCTCCTGATGTACTGGCCTGTCTCCTGGTAGCGCCTCCATGCTCTGGACACTACGCTGACAGACACAGCAAACCTTCTTGCCACAGCTCGCATTGATGTGCCATCCTGGATGAGCTGCACTACCTGAGCCACCTGTGTGGGTTGTAGACTCCGTCTCATGCTACCACTAGAGTGAAAGCACCGCCAGCATTCAAAAGTGACCAAAACATCAGCCAGGAAGCATAGGAACTGAGAAGTGGTCTGTGGTCACCACCTGCAAAACCAGTCCTTTATTGGGGGTGTCTTGCTAATTGCCTATAATTTCCACCTGTTGTCTATTCCATTATGTGCAATTTATTATCAATCAGTGTTGCTTCCTAAGTGGACAGTTTGATTTCACAGAAGTGTGATTGACTTGGAGTTACATTGTGTTGTTTAAGTGTTCCCTTTATTTTTTTGAGCAGTGTATTATCCCCTCCTTGTGAAGAAAAGCACATTAGCTAATTATAATACACAAAGTAAGCAAAACAATGAAATCATTCCGACATTGCCTAAAATGATGAATAAAATACTAATGAGATAGACCTACAGTATATAAGCACCATAACAATTGAGATGGACAAAATCAACATGCGCGCATGGTCTAGTCAGCATGCGCCATCGCGCGCATGTTGATTTTGTACATCCACACCAGACGCGATCCAGACACGCAGGTTGAAATATCCAAACAAACTCTGAACCAACTATATTAATTTTGGGACAGGTCGAAACACATGAAACTGTCACGAATTCAGCCGAGGCTGCCCCTCCTCCTTGCTCGGGCAGGTTTCGGCGTTCGTCGTCACCGGAGTACTAGCTGCCACCGATCGATGTTTTCTGTGTTACACTTGTCTTGTCTGTATTGATCACACCTGTTACCCATTATGTTAATTAGTTTCCCTATTTTACCCTCTGGTTCCCTCATGGTGTAGTGCGTGATTGTTCGTTGTTTTGCTGTCTTTTGGTGAGCCGGTATTTGCTCTTCCCTGCGTGGAGGATTTGCTCTGCTGTTCTGTTCCAGTAAAGAACTTTGTTTTTATAGTTCTGTGTCCTGTGCCTGATTCCATCCTACCGCTACACACAGACGCATGACAGAAACATTCATGGCCATTCAGCTAGCTAGCTTGCTGTTGCTAGCTAATTTGTCCTGGGATATAAACATTGGGTTGTTATTTTACCTGAAATGTGTTCTCTACTACAACAATTAATCCACAGATAAAAGGGCAAACCCAGTTAGTTTCTAGTAATCTCTCCTCCTTCAGTAGTCTTCTTCTTCTTCTTCTTCTGACTTTATAAGGAGGTTGGCAACCATTTTTAAGGTGCATTACCACCAACAACTGGACTGGAGTGTGGACCTCAATTCCTTTCAATCACCCACGTGAGTATATGCTTCTAAAAACCAATGAGGTTCTATTTTAGCGCCTGGCTAAGCAGAAGCTTGTTGACGCGCGTGAGCAGTTTGGATGAAATTATTGAATAACATGTATGTGTCAATTTATTTTGTAACGCGAGCGGTGTGGTCAGCATGTAAGGGAACGATGAGCGGATAACATGCTGACTACACCACTGGAAGATCTATAGTTGTCCATATTGAGTGGAAGGGAAACCTGGTGTTTTGGTTTGTCGATCTTTGAAGTCTGATAATCAATGCTCTTATAAGAGAGTACACCACAGAGAAGATATAATCAGAACATCTTTAAATTGGTCATTTTAGCCACAATCAATAAAACATTTAAATAATGAAATGGCATAGGAATGCTCCTATATTGATGGATCCCCGAAACGGACATCCAGTTTTTAAGAGTACTTAACCAAAGGTAATGTGGTCAGACTCATTTTCACAAATCAATTTAGGTAAAGATTGAGAAAGTTAAAGCTTTATTTTTAGTAGCTCTTGACAAGCACATTTTTCTTGACTGTTTCTCTTTGACTTGGTGTCAATACACACAACTGATGGTAAATAAACCATAATAATTCCTCTGTCAACCTGCTCAGTCTTAATTGGCGATTCAGATTAGAACCCTGCACTGCACCCTACCTGCGACTGAACACGGACTGTAGCTCCAGTGTTAATGAGGCTACTGGATTCAAAACAACTCATCAGAACACAGGAGTTGAGTGGACAGATTATTGCTGCCAAATAAAGCCCAATAAAGTATCTCAAATGTAAACAAAAAGTTTTCTAAAATAACATAAAAACAAGTTTTGAAGTACCTCAATACAATTTATGTTAATGAATTAAAACTGGTTAAAATCTGACAATTTCAGTCTGCTCAGACCATTTCAGTCCGCTCATAATCCAATTACACAAGCAACACAGAGACATGAATATCTGCCAAAGTGAAGATGCTGGGGGATAGGGCTAATGCAAGATAGAGCCGATAGACATGGCAGCTTTGCTTCTAGCTCCTAAGCAACTTTTCAGTATTTTGTTTTTTTGTGTGTTATTTCTTACATTATTAGCCCAGAATGTTTTTTGTGTTATTACATACAGCCGGAAATAACTTTTGGATATCAGAGTGGCGGTAACTCACCAGCATTACGACCAGGAATACGACTTTCCCAACTTTCCCGAATTGGATCCTTTGTTTGTACCCCCCAGGGCAATTGAACTTATCCCAGAGGCTGCTCCAAGACGCCGCCGGCGGAGAAGAGGTATTCGGAGTGCACTTCTAGTCCGACTCAGGAGGCATGCACACCATCCACCGCTTCCGAGTATATTACTCGCTAATGTTCAGTCTCTGGACAATAAAGTAGACGAGCTCAAGGCGAGGATCTCCTTCCAGAGAGACAGTAACATACTCTGTTTCACGGAATCATGACTCTCTCGGGATATACTGTCCCCGTCCAGCCAGCTGGGTTCTCAGTACATCGCGCAGACAGGAATAAAGAACTCTCCGGGAAGAAGAAAGGTGGTGGTGTATGTTTCTTGATTAACTACTCATGGTGTGATTGTGATAACATACAGACACTCAAGTACTTTGTTCACCCGACCTAGAATACCTCAATCAAATGCCGAGCATATTACCTCCCAAGAGAATTCTCTTCAGTTTTAGTCACATCCGTGTAAATTCCCCCTCAAGCCGATACAATGACGGTCCTCAAGAAACTACACTGGACTTTATGCAAACTGGAAACCACATATCCTTAGGCAAAATTTATTTTAGCTGGGGATTTTAACAAAGCAAATTTGAGGAAAACGCTACCGAAGTTCTATCAACACATTGACTGTAGTAGTCGCTCTGGAAAAACACTCGACCACTGCTACTCCCACTTTCGAGATGCCTACAAGGCCCTCCCCCGCCCTCCCTTCAGTGAATCAGATCACGACTCCATTTTGCTCCTCCCTTCCTATAGTCAGAAACTCAAACAGGAAGTACCCGAGCTAAGGTCTAGTCAACGCTGGTCTGACCAATCGGAATCCATGCTTCAAGATTGTTTTGATCAAACGGACTGGGATATGTTCCAGGTAGCCTCTGAGAATAACATTGACGATACACGGACACAGTGACTCAGTTCATCAGGAAGTGTATAGGGGATGTTGTTCCCACTGTGACTATTAAAACCTACCCAAACCAGAAACCGTGGATAGATGGCAGCATTCGCGCAAAACTGAAAGCGCGAACCACCGCATTTAACAATGGCAAGTTGACTGGGAATATGGTTGAATACAAACAGTGTAGTTATTCCGTCTGTAAGGCAATCAAACAGGCAAAACGTTAGTACAGAGACAAAGTGGAGTTGCAATTCAACGGCTCAGACACGAGACGTATGTGGCAGGGTCCACAGACAATCACGGATTACAAAGGGAAAACCAGCCACGTCGCGGACACCGACGTCTTGCTCCCGGAAAAGCTAAACACCTTCTTCGCCCACTTTGAGGATAACACAGTGCCACCGACGCGGCCCGCTCCAAAGGACTGTGAGCTCTCATTCTCCGTGGCCGACGTGAGTAAGACATTTAAGCGTGTTAACCCTCGCAAGGCTGCCGGCCCAGACGGCATCCCTAGCTGCATCCTCAGAGCATGTGGAGACCAGCTGGCAGGAGTGTTTACGGACATATTCAATCTCTCCCTATCCCATTCTGCTGTCCCCACTTGCTTCAAGATGTCCACCATTGTTCCTGTACCCAAGAAAGCAAAAGGTAACTGAACTAAATGACTATCGCCCCATAGCACTCACCTCTATCATCATGAAGTGCTTTGAGAGGCTTGTTAAGGATCATATCACCTCTACCTTACCTGACACCCTAGACCCACTTCAATTTGCTTACCACCCCAATAGTCCACAGACGATGCAATCGCAATCGCACTGCATACTGCCCTATTCCATCTGGACAAGAGGAATACCTACTTAAGAATGCTGTTCATTGAGTGCATTCGGAAAGTATTCAGGCCCATTTACTTTTTCCACATTTTGTTACGTTACAGCCTTCTTCTAAAATTGATTAAATAATAACAATTCCTCATCAATCTACACACAATACCCCATAATGACAAAGGAAAAACAGGTTTTTAGAGTTGTTTTCAAATGTATGAAAAATGCTATGAGACTCGAAATTGAGCTCAGTTGCATCCTGTTTCCATTGCTCATCCAGGGAATGGCAGGCAGGGATGTAGCTCAGTTGGTAGAGCATGGCATTTGCAACGCCAGGGTTGTGGGTTCGATTCCAGTATGAAAAAAACAAAAAAACATGTATGCACTCACTAACTGTAAGTCGCTCTGGATAAGAGTAAAAAAAAATAAAAAATGAAACACCGGGGTCAGCCCGCAGGAACCCGGCCCGCCACAAGGAGTCGCTAGAGCGCGATGAGCCAAGTAAAGGCCCATCGGCCATCCCTCCCCTAACCCGGACGAGTTGTGGCACAGCCAGGAAATGAACCCGGGTCCCAATCAGGCCTTTATGGTAGAGTGGCCAGACGGAAGCTTGGTATTTGCCAAAAGGCACCTAAAGGACTCAGACCATAAGAAACAAGATTCTCTGGTCTGATGAAACCAAGATTGAACTCTTTGGCCTGAATGCCCAGCGTCACTTCTGGAGGAAATCTGGCACCATCTCTACGGTGAAGCATGGTGGTGGCAGCATCATGCTCTGGGATGTTTTTTAGCGGCAGGGACTGGGAGACTAGTCAGGATCGAGGGAAAGATGAATGGAGCAAAGTACAGATCCTTGATGATTTCAGGCTCCAGAGCGCTCAGGACCTCAGACTGGGGCAAAGGTTCACCTTCCAACAGGACAAAGACCCTAAGCACACAGCCAAGACAACGCAGGAGTGGCTTCGGGACAAGTCTCTGAATGTCCTTGAGTGGCCCAGCCAGAGCCCGGACTTGAACCCGATCGAACATCTCTGGAGAGACCTGAAAATAGCTGTGCAGCGACACTCCCCATCCAACCTGACAGAGCTTGAGAGGATTGGCAGAGAAGAATGGGATAAACTCCCCAAATACAGTTGTGCCAAGCTTGTAGCTTCATACCAAGAAGACTCAAGGCTGTAATCCCTGCCAAAGGTGCTTCAAATAAGCAATGAGTAAAGGGTCTGAATACTTACTGTATTTATATATATTTTTTTCTATTAATATATACTTTTTTTTCAGATTTTTTAACGGGTGCTGCAGCACCCTCAGCACCCCTACGTCCCGCAATTATGGTACCATTACATTTTAGCCAAAAACCTGGTTGCCTCTGCCAGGAGCTTTAACTTCCTGACTGATGTCTTGAGATGTTGCTTCTATATATCCACATAATTTTCCTTCCTCGTGATGCCATCTATTTTGTGAAGTGCACCAGTCCCTCCTGCAGCAAAGCACCCCACAGCATGATGCTGCCAACCCCGGGTCTTCACGTTTGGGATTGTGTTCTTCGGTTTGCAAGCAACCCCCTTTTTCCTCCAAACATAACGATGGTCATTATGGCCAAACAGTTCTATTTTTGATTCACCAGAGGACATTTCCCCAAAAAGTACGATCTTTGTCCCCATGTGCAGTTGCAAACCGTAGTCTGGCTTTTTTATGGCGGTTTTGGAGCAGTGGCTTCTTTCTTGCTGAGCGGCCTTTCAGTTTATGTCGATATAGGACTTGTTTTACTGTGGATATAGATACTTTTGTACCTGTTTCCTCCAGCATCTTCACAAGGTCCTTTGCTGTTGTTCTGGGATTTATTTGCACTTTTCGCACCAAAGTACGTTCATCTCTAGGAGACAAAACGCGTCTCCTTCCTGAGCAGTATGACGGCTGCATGGTCCCATGGTGTTTATACGTGCGTACTATTGTTTGTACAGATGAACGTGGTACCTTCAGGTGTTTGGAAATTGCTCCCAAGGATGAACCAGACTTTTGGAGGTCTACAATTATTTTTCTGAGGTCTTGGCTGATTTATTTTCAAGCAAAGAGGCACTGAGTTTGAAGGTAAGCCTTGAAATACAGTGGGGGAAAAAAGTATTTAGTCAGCCACCAATTGTGCAAGTTCTCCCACTTAAAAAGATGAGAGAGGCCTGTAATTTTCATCATAGGTACACGTCAACTATGACAGACAAAATGAGATTTTTTTTTACAGAAAATCACATTGTAGGATTTTTAATGAATTTATTTGCATATTATGGTGGAAAATAAGTATTTGGTCAATAACAAAAGTTTCTCAATACTTTGTTATATACCCTTTGTTGGCAATGACACAGGTCAAAGGTTTTCTGTAAGTCTTCACAAGGTTTTCACTCACTGTTGCTGGTATTTTGGCCCATTCCTCCATGCAGATCTCCTCTAGAGCAGTGATGTTTTGGGGCTGTCGCTGGGCAACACAGACTTTCAACTCCCTCCAAAGATTTTCTATGGGGTTGAGATCTGGAGACTGGCTAGGCCACTCCAGGACCTTGAAATGCTTCTTACGAAGCCACTCCTTCGTTGCCCGGGCGGTGTGTTTGGGATCATTGTCATGCTGTAAGACCCAGCCACGTTTCATCTTCAATGCCCTTGCTGATGGAAGGAGGTTTTCACTCAAAATCTCACGATACATGGCCCCATTCATTCTTTCCTTTACACGGATCAGTCGTCCTGGTCCCTTTGCAGAAAAACAGCCCCAAAGCATGATGTTTCCACCCCCATGCTTCACAGTAGGTATGGTGTTCTTTGGATGCAACTCAGCATTCTTTGTCCTCCAAACACGACGAGTTGAGTTTTTACCAAAAAGTTCTATTTTGGTTTCATCTGACCATATGACATTCTCCCAATCCTCTTCTGGATCATGCAAATGCACTCTAGCAAACTTCAGACGGGCCTGGACTTGTACTGGCTTAAGCAGGGGGACACGTCTGGCACTGCAGGATTTGAGTCCCTGGCGGCGTAGTGTGTTACTGATGATAGGCTTTGTTACTTTGGTCCCAGCTCTCTGCAGGTCATTCACTAGGTCCCCCCGTGTGGTTCTGAGATTTTTGCTCACCGTTCTTGTGATCATTTTGACCCCACGGGGTGAGATCTTGCGTGGAGCCCCAGATCGAGGGAGATTATCAGTGGTCTTGTATGTCTTCCATTTCCTAATAATTGCTCCCACAGTTGATTTCTTCAAACCAAGCTGCTTACCTATTGCAGATTCAGTCTTCCCAGCCTGGTGCAGGTCTACAATTTTTGTTTCTGGTGTCCTTTGACAGCTCTTTGGTCTTGGCCACAGTGTGACTGTTTGAGGTTGTGGACAGGTGTCTTTTATACTGATAACAAGTTCAAACAGGTGCCATTAATACAGGTAACGAGTGGAGGACAGAGGAGCCTCTTAAAGAAGAAGTTACAGGTCTGTGAGAGCAAGAAATCTTGCTTGTTTGTAGGTGACCAAATACTTATTTTCCACCATAATTTGCAAATAAATTCATAAAAAATCCTACAATGTGATTTTCTGGAATTTTTTTCTCAATTTGTCTGTCATAGTTGACGTGTACCTATGATGAAAATTACAGGCCTCTCTCATCTTTTTAAGTGGGAGAACTTGCACAATTGGTGGCTGACTAAATACTTTTTTTCCCCACTGTATGTACAGTTGAAGTCGGAAGTTTACATACACCTTAGCCAAATACACTCAGTTTTTCACAATTCCTGACATTTAATCCTAGTAAAAATTCCCTGTTTTAGGTCAGTTAGGATCACCACAATATTTTAAGAATGTGAAATGTCAGAATAATAGTAGAGAGAATGATTTATTTCAGCTTTTATTTATTTCATCACATTCCCAGTGGGTCAGAAGTTTACAAACACTCAATTAGTATTTGGTAGCATTGCCTTTAAATTGCTTAACTTGGGTCAAACGTTTCGGGTAGCCTTCCACAAGCTTCCCACAATCAGTTGGGTGAATTTTGGCCCAAGCTAACGTTAGTTTACTAACCACATGTTAGCAAGCAAAGGTTCTCTGAATTATGTTAGCTCATCATGTTTACATCAACAAGTCACACGTTTACGGTTAGACAAGGCAAGTAACGTTAGTCATGTCACAAGTGTATGGCAAAACTGTAACTATCAAATTGTGTTGGCTACTTTTAGCTGCATGGGGATTTATTATGTAAAGCTGGCTAGTTAGCTAGATAGCTCATTTAACAAGGCAAATTAAATGGGATGAGCTAGCTAGCTAACCAGGTTAGATAGGGCAGGATCAATAGTAACGTTAACTGTTAGCTAAATGTTTTAACTCCAGTGCCATAGTATGCTTAGGTTATACTATGACACGATTTTTTATATATTTTTTTTTTATCTAGGTCAATAGAGACCTGAACTGGGTATGCTATCATACACGCCAAACAAAGATAAAAACAAATATATAGCTTAGTTTTATTACAAATAAACTAGCTAGTTAACCCTAGGATGCATAGTAAACATGACGCCCCAAGAATGCATATGCCGGGTCAAAATATTCTCCATTTTGTGGAACATGATTATTTTGAGTGATGATTTGGACCTTTCAATAATTATTTTTTTGTTTGAAAATGTTTTTAGTCGCTCTTCAACAGTTTGATACACATTTCAATGATAACATATTATGCAAATTCATAACGGCTATTGAAAATATTAGCATATTTTTCTTACAATCAATCTTACAATCAAAGTTTCACATTCAACCTTTGTGTGAAGAAAAAAATAAAACCACCTTAAGCATGTTTTATAATATTTCAAAACATTTATTTGAAAATCCAAAGTTCATCATCAATATAACAGACAACACTAACAATTGTGAGTGTGTGTGTCATGCTTACTTATGCTGTCTTAGTCCATGCATTTGTTACAAACCACAAGCATGTGACAGTGCTCTTTGTAGACGGGTGTGTTGCACTGAGAACACCAGCAGCTGACTTTTCTATCCTTTGTGCTTGGGCAGAGCTGGAACCTCTTCTGGCCCTGGCTCCTCTGAGTGGTGGTGACATGGCTCTCTTTCATCACCCCACATCTTTCCATTGCCTCAGTTCTTCTGTGGAGATGGGAGAACCTTCCAGAAGGACAACCATCTCTGCAGCACTCCAACAATCAGGCATTTATGGTAGAGTGGCCAGACGGAAGCCACTCCTCAGTAAAAGGCACATGACAGCCCGCTTGGAGTTTGCCAAAAGGCACCTAAAGGACTCTCAGACCATGAGAAACAAGATTCTCTGGTCTGATGAAACCAAGATTTAACTCTTTGGCCGGAATGCCAAGCGTCACGTCTGGAGGAAACTGGGGATGAATCTTCCTCTACAGTTTGCTAGGAAAAGGTCCCACACATACCCGAATAGTCTCCCGAGTGGCGCAGTGGTCTAAGGCACTGCATCGCAGTGCTAGCTGTGCCACTAGAGATCCTGGTTCGAATCCAGGCTCTGTCGTAGCCGGCCGTGACCGGGAGACCCATGGGGCGGCGCACAATTGGCCCAGCGTCGTCCAGGGTAGGGGAGGGAATGGCAGGCAGGGATGTTGGTAGAGCATGGCGTTTGCAACGCCAGGGTTGTGGGTTCGATTCCCGCGGGGGGCCAGTATGAAATGAAGAAAAAAAAAAAAATATATATATATATATATATATATGTATGCACTCACTAACTGTAAGTCGCTCTGGATAAGAGCGTCTGCTAAATGACTAAAATGTAATGTAAATGATTCCTCCTGACAGAGCTGGTGTAATTGAGTCAGGTTTGCTCAAACACGCTTTTTCAGTTCTGCCCACAAATGTTCTATAGGATTGAGGTCAGGGCTTTGTGATGGCCACTCCAATACCTTGACTTTGTTGTCCTTAAGCCATCTTGCCACAACTTTGGAAGTACGCTTGGGGTCATTATCCATTTGGAAGACCCATTTGCGACCAAGCTTTAACTTCCTGACTGATGTCTTGAGATGTTGCTTCAATATATCCACATCATTTTCCTTCCTCATGATGCCATCTATTTTGTGAAGTGCACCAGTCCCTCCTGCAGCAAAGCACCCCCACAGCATGATGCTGCTACCCCCGTGCTTCACAGTTGGGATGGTGTTCTTAGGCTTGCAAGGCACCCCCTTTTCCCTCCAAACATAATGATGGTCATTATGGCCAAACAGTTCTATTTTTGTTTCATTAGACCAAAGGACATTTATCCAAAAAGTACAATCTTTGTCCCCATGTGCAGTTGCAAACCGTAGTCTGTCTTTTTTATGGCGGTTTTGGAGCAGTGGCTTCTTCCTTGCTGAGCGGCCTTTCAGGTTATGTCGATATAGGACTTGTTTTACTGTGGATATTGATACTTTTGTACCTGTTTCCTCCAGCATCTTCACAAGGTCCTTTGCTGTTGTTCTGGGATTGATTTGCACTTTTCACACCAAAGTATGTTAATCTCTAGGAGACAGAACGCGTCTCCTTCCTGAGCGGTATGACGGCTGCGTGGTCCCATGGTGTTTATACTTGCATACTATTGTTTGAACAGATGAACGTGGTACCTTCAGGCGTTTGGAAATTGCTCCCAAGGATGAACCAGACTTGTGGAGGTCTACAATTTCTTTTATGAGGTCTTGGCTGATTCCTTTTGATTTTCCCATGATGTCAAAGAGGCACTGAGTTTGAAGGTAGGCCTTGAAATACATCCACAGGTACACCTCCAATTGACTCAAATGATGTCAATTAGCCTATCAGAAGCTTCTAAAGCCATGACATCATTTTCTGGAATTTTCCAAGCTGTTTAAAGGCACAGTCAACTTAGTGTATGTAAACTTCTGACCCACTGGAATTGTGATACAGTGAATTATAAGTGAAATACTCTGTCTGTAAACAATTGTTGGAAAAATTACTTGTGTCATGCACAAAGTAGATGTCCTAACCGACTTGCCAAAACTATAGTTTGTTAACAAGAAATGTGTGTATGTAAACTTCCGACTTCAACTGTATATATATATACAGTGGGGAGAACAAGTATTTGATACACTGCATATTTTGCAGGTTTTCCTACTTACAAAGCATGTAGAGGTCTGTCATTTTTATCATAGGTACACTTCAACTGTTAGAGACGTTTCTTGTAGTTGGCCACCAGGTTTGCACACATCTCAGGAGGGATTTTGTTCCACTCCTCTTTGCAGATCTTCTCCAAGTCATTAAGGTTTCGAGGCTGACGTTTGGCAACTTGAACCTTCAGCTCCCTCCACAGATTTTCTATGGGATTAAGGTCTGGAGACTGGCTAGGCCACTCCAGGACATTAATGTGCTTCTTCTTGAGCCACTCCTTTGTTGCCTTGGCCGTGTGTTTTGGGTCATTGTCATGCTGGAATACACATCCACGACCCATTTTCAATGCCCTGGCTGAGGGAAGGAGGTTCTCACCCAAGATTTGACGGTACATGGCCCCGTCCATCATCCCTTTGATGCGGTGAAGTTGTCCTGTCCCCTTAGCAGAAAAACACCCCCAAAGCATAATGTTTCCATTTCCATGTTTGACAAAGGGATGGTGTTCTTGGGGTCATAGGCAGCATTCCTCCTCCTCCTCCAAACACGGCGAGTTGAGTTGATGCCAAAGAGCTCGATTTTGGTCTCATCTGACCACAACTCATTCAGATGTTCATTTGCAAACTTCAGATGGGCCTGTATATGTGCTTTCTTGAGCAGGGGGACCTTGCGGGCGCTGCGGGATTTCAGTCCTTCACGGCGTAGTGTGTTACCAATTGTTTTCTTGGTGACTATGGTCCCAGCTGCCTTGAGATCATTGACAAGATCCCCCGTGTAGTTCTGGCTTGATTCCTCACCGTTCTCATGATCATTGCAACTCCACGAGGTGAGATCTTGCATGGAGCTCCAGGCCGAGGGAGATTGACAGTTTTTTTTGTGTTTCTTCCATTTGCGAATAATCGCACCAACTGTTGTCACCTTCTCACCAAGCTGCTTGGCGATGGTCTTGTAGCCCATTCCAGCTTTGTGTAGGTCTACAATCTTGTCCCTGACATCCTTGGAGAGCTCTTTGGTCTTGGCCATGGTGGAGAGTTTGGAATCTAATTGATTGATTCTGTGGACAGGTGTCTTTTATACAGGTAACAAACTGAGATTAGGAGCACTCCCTTTAAGAGTGTGCTCCTAATCTCAGCTCGTTACCTGTATAATAGACAAATGGGAGCCAGAAATCTTTCTGATTGAGAGGGGGTCAAATACTTATTTCCCTCATTAAAATGCAAATCAATTTATAACATTTTTTACATGCGTTTTTCTGGATTTTTTGTTATTCTGTCTCTCACTGTTCAAAAACCTACCATTAAAATTTTAGACTAATCATTTCTTTGTCAGTGGGCAAACGTACAAAATCAGCATGGGATCAAATACTTTTTTCCCCTCACTGTATATGTATATATACAGTGGGGAGAACAAGTATTTGATACACTGCCGATTTTGCAGGTTTTCCTAATTACAAAGCATGTAGAGGTCTGTAATTTTTATCATAGGTACACTTCAACTGTGAGAGACGGAATCTAAAACAAAAATCCAGAAAATCACATTGTATGATTTTTAAGTAATTAATTTGCATTTTATTGCATGACATAAGTATTTGATCACCTACCAACCAGTAAGAATTCCGGCTCTCACAGACCTGTTAGTTTTTCTTTAAGAAGCCCTCCTGTTCTCCACTCATTACCTGTATTAACTGCACCTGTTTGAACTCGTTACCTGTATAAAAGACACCTGTCCACACACTCAATCAAACAGACTCCAACCTCTCCACAATGGCCAAGACCAGAGAGCTGTGTAAGGACATCAGGGATAAAATTGTAGACCTGCACAAGGCTGGGATAGGCTACAGGACAATAGGCAAGCAGCTTGGTGAGAAGGCAACAACTGTTGGCGCAATTATTAGAAAATGGAAGAAGTTCAAGATGACGGTCAATCACCCTCGGTCTGGGGCTCCATGCAAGATCTCACCTCGTGGGGCATCAATGATCATGAGGAAGGTGAGGGATCAGCCCAGAACTACACGGCAGGACCTGGTCAATGACCTAAAGAGAGCTGGGACCACAGTCTCAAAGAAAACCATTAGTAACACACTACGCCGTCATGGATTAAAATCCTGCAGCGCACGCAAGGTCCCCCTGCTCAAGCCAGCGCATGTCCAGGCCCGTCTGAAGTTTGCCAATGACCATCTGGATGATCCAGAGGAGGAATGGGAGAAGGTCATGTGGTCTGATGAGACAAAAATAGAGCTTTTTGGTCTAAACTCCACTCGCCGTGTTTGGAGGAAAAAGAAGGATGAGTACAACCCCAAGAACACCATCCCAACCGTGAAGCATGGAGGTGGAAACATCATTCTTTGGGGATGCTTTTCTGCAAAGGGGACAGGACGACTGCACCATATTGAGGGGAGGATGGATGGGGCCATGTATCTTGAGATCTTGGCCAACAACCTCCTTCCCTCAGTAAGAGCATTGAAGATGGGTCTTGGCTGGGTCTTCCAGCATGACAAGTAATTGCAAGATCTCGCGATACATGGCCTCATCCATCCTCCCCTCAATACGGTGCAGTCTTCCTGTCCCCTTTGCAGATCCTCTCAAGCTCTCTCAGGTTGGATGGGAGCGTCTCTTCACAGCTATTTTAAGGTCTTTCCAGAGACGTTAGATCGGGTTCAAGTCCGAGCTCTGGCTGGGCCACTCAAGGACATTCAGAGACTTATACTGAAGCCCCTCCTGCGTTGTCTTGGCTGTGTGCTAAGGGTCGTTGTCCTGTTGGAAGGTGAACCTTCACCCCAGTGAGGTCCTGAGCGCTTTTCATCAAGGATCTCTCTGTACTTTGCTCCGTTCATCATTCCCTCGATCCTGACTAGTCTCCCAGTCCCTGCCGCTGAAAAACATCCCCACAGCCTGATGCTGCCACAACCATGCTTCACCGTAGAGATGGTGCCAGGTTTCTTCCAGACGTGATGCTTGACATTCAGGCTAAAGAGTTCAATCTTGGCTTCATCAGACCAGAGAATCTTGTTTCTCATGGACTGAGAGTCTTTAGGTGCCTTTTGACAAACTCCAAGCAGGCAGTTATGTGCCTTTTACTGAGAAGTGGCTTCCGTCTGGCCACTCTACCATAAAGGTATGATTGGTGGAGTGCTGCAGTGATGGTTGTCCTTCTGGAAGGTTCACCCATCTCCACAGAGGAACTCTGTCAGAGTGACCATCGGTTTTTGGTCACCTCCCTGACCAAGGCCCTTCTCCCCCGATTGCTCAGTTTGGCTGGTTTGGCCAGCTCTAGGAAGAGTCTTGGTGCATCCAAACTTCTTTCATTTAAGAATGACGGAGGCCACTAAGTTCTTGGGGTCCTTAAATTCTGCAGAAATGTTTTGGTACCCTTCCGCAGATCTGTGCCTCGACACAATCCTGTCTCGGAGCCCTACGGACAATTCCTTTGAAGTCATGGCTTAGTTTTTGCTCTGACATGTACTGTCAACTGTGTGACCATATATAGACAGCTGTGTGCCTTTCCAAATCATGTCCAACCAATTGAATTTACCACAGGTGGACTCCAATAAAGTTGTAGAAACGTCTCAAGGATGAGCATTGGAAACAGGATGCACCCGAGCTCAATTTTGAGTCGCATAGCAAAGGGTCTGAATACTTATGTAAAATATGTATGTTTTTTATATATTTAATACATTTGCAAAAATTTCTAAAAACCTGTTTTTGCTTTGTCATTATGGGGTATGGTGTGTAGATGAGCATATATATATATTTTAATCAATTTTAGAATAAGGCTGTAACGTAACAAACTGTGGAAAAAGTAATGGGGTCCGAATACTTTCTGAATGCACTATATTTAAAAAATTATAATGAAATTCACTGAGGATGTTCCTCCCCATCCTCTTCTGAGGAGCATCCACTGTGCCCACCAACATTAGACAACTGAAATAAGTAAATAAAATCAATGATGAGAGAATAGTCCGAATAACTGATACCTGGCACAGACAAGGTGGCGTTGCAGGAAGATCGGAGTACCGTGAACCAAGAGGTTGTGAATTCAAATCCCAGGCAAGGACATGTTGAATAACAATTATTATATAAATGAACATGCACAATGTAATCAAGTGTGTCAAATATGTAAGTTTTAAACACTATGTTAAAAACACTGTGTGTGTGTGTGAGAGAGAGAGTATCCCGAACCTTGCCAAAAGACAACGAGCTATGAATGGATCAGTGGTTCACCAATTAGGGCCTTGATTGGCTCGTCAACAGTAACAAGTCGTGATGTGTAATGAATTTTTTTGGGACACAAATGTTCTTGCAACATTCCCATGAAATGTGTGTAGAACATTAATATCATATAATCTGAGAACATGGCAACCATGTTCTGTGTATGTTTGGTGGGATGTTGATGGAAAAATTATCCTAACCCACAGAACTGGACACATGAATGTTCTTGCAATGTTCCCATGAAACTTGTCTAGAACATTAATATCTTAAGTTCTGAGAACATGGTAACCACGTTCTGGGAAATTCTATTTGACATTAAGGGAATGGTCTCCTGGAAACATTCCTTGCACATCACAGGAACATTCCTATGAAAACGCTAGTTAATGACCTAATACGACTCTTAAGGGAAAGTTCTCTAAAGTTATTTTGTTGTTAGGTGGGTTGCTACTGTGTTATATTAGTTTTCTATATGAAAATGAGAATAACTAGACAGTTTCCCTCTAGTAGTTAAACACCACACATGCATTTTCCTTGGGGATGATTGTGGCAAAAAAAAAATCTAAATGGGAGATCAATTAGTCACACAAACTGTAAATTATTGTTATCGTTCTAGCTCCATTGTGCTTGTAAAGCAATTGCCCACCAGTTATCTACAATAAAACATTCAGCGGTTACCGAAGGACAATACACTTGTGACTAGTTTGAGTGAGTGCTCGTATGAGTTTTTGCCAGAAGATACCAACGCTAACGTTACGGTTGTTTACACTGAGCTGCACTGGGGTCAGAACGCAATAATGGTTACATTAACACACCGTGGAGCCAGTACGAGATACGGGTCGGAAAAAGTACCTTAATGCAGGGATGGGATATGTCACTGCACTACAAATTGTACCTTTATCCACACTGCTTCATCGAGAAGATCAAAATACTGCTAAGGGCAGTTTTCTGGAAAACGAGCAGTATTTCAATCTTCTCGATGGAGCAGTGTGGATAAAGGTAAATTGGAGTACAGTGGAATATTCCATCCCTGCATTAAGGTACGTTTTCCGACCCGTATCTCACGCCGGCTCCACAGTGTCTTAATGTACCCATGATTGCGTTCCAACCCCAGTGCAGCTCAGTGTAAACAAGTGTAACTGTAGGGTCGGTATCTTCTGGCAAAAGTGTGTGTGTCAGGTCAACATTACACCCACCTTCCACACTCCAAGGGGTCACACACAGGTCAGATCACATCACACCTTGTGTGATAAATGGAATACAGATCTAGTAAAGGAAGGATTTTCATAGATTTGGTCCAGAAATACTCTTCATTGATATTGTACCAGGGCTGAATAAATGCTCACAAATTACATACCGGATACAAATCAACTACAAAGTGACTCAATGGCTGCTATGGGGTCTGTCAGATGTTAAGTCTTGCTGCCCTCCTGTGGCACTCCAAGGTAGCATTACATTTGTGGTACAGTAAAATGATCTTTACTTAAAAAACAAGAAACAAAACTCACATGCTGCTAATTGTTGGTGAACCAAGTCCATTAAACACGAATAATGAGTAGACTCTTGTAATCGATCATTCATCATACCAAAGGATATTGAGACGGGTCTATGTTGACTGCAGACTGCTTTACAGCTGTCGCTGACTTGCTTGACTAGCCAAGTGACAACAAGCGGAATCAATTAGTCACAGCACCGTTTCAGAGTAGCTAAGCAACAATCAAAAACCCAAGACCTCCTTCATTAATTTTTTCACCTCTCCATCGCACACAGGCACAAAGTAAACAGCAGTATGCTGTCTGTAAATAGAGCAAATCAAGCATCTGGGCTTTATCACAAAACAGGTTTAAATTAATATTTTTATTTTTTAAAATAAACATTTGTATTTCTTCAACCCTTTTTTTTCTTCTTTTTCTTCATATGTCTGGGCCATCCTAAAGCACACATTAATTCTGTAAGGGGTCAACAATGCTGAACTTACTGTAAATTTTAACAGGATATGAACTGCTCCATGACTCCCCTCTCTCTGCCCTGCCCTTCCCCACTCCACAATTAAAAAAGATCTGATGGTCAAAGTAACATAAAAAAATCCAAAATGAGAAATAAAAACCAAGAAGGAAACGGGTAAAACACTATCATAAATACCAGATAGTCTTGTTCCATATTACCTCATATACTGAATACTTCTTGACTGTTCCTAAGCAAAGATATGCTAAACTACTACAAGATACAAGATATCAGTGTACTGCGTTCAATAACAATATACAGGTTTGTAATACTGTGAAAAGCACACCCGGGAGTGACGCTCCTTTTCACAACAGGCGAGTTTGGTGCTCCTCTACAGCTCACAATAGCTTTACATTTTTCATATTTTCGTGTGTGGCTGGAGGGTACCAGTGCCAGACTGATACCAGGCTGCCTGGGACTACAGGGTCAAAGTCCACAAAACCAGAGACAACTGAACTGACAGAAACCAATCAAATCATTGGGGAGTCAGATGCACACACACAAGTGAAAAGAAACAAATGTGGAAGTGGGGAGAAAATGGTGTGAGAGGATGGATGTAAGTGTGTGTATGACCTTCCCTTGTTTTTTTATTTTAGTCCCTGTACATACAGGCCCTTAACATGTTTGCCTCTTGGAGGGGTCGAGAGGTTAAATTCATTTCCTCATGGCTAATGGGTCCGTAATACCAGCTTAGCTTCAGCATGAGAGGCAGGTCAGTGGGTGGTCCTTACAGAGGGAAGGGGTATCCTCTTGGTCAGGGCGGAGCCTCCCAGGTATCTCACTCAGTCAGGACGTCCCACACAGGGAGAGAGGTACAGAAGCACCACAGGGTGAAAGGGACAGAGAGAGGGAGATATAGAAAGAGCAAGGAGTAGAACCAGAGATGGAAAATAGGTTTGTAATCAGGGAGAGTGGGGTTCTCAAATGGGAGGGGAGTTAAAACAATCTATTTTCTTTTCACTGTTAATTTTTTTCCCAAGAAGAGTTCATTTCAAGTCTTACTGTCCAAAGTCTTTTTTTTTACCCCCACACAAGTTCCGTTTCTCGTCTTTTGGATTTTTTTGACCATTTTTATTATTTTTTCTTTCGCAATAATAGCAGTTTACGGAAAAAAGAGAAGTTATTTACAGTGCTGTTGAAATAATGAAACAGACGTGTGAATCTACCGTAAAGTAAGTCGCACAATACAGAAAAAAAAACAAAAAAACACGGTTGCTCCATGTCATTCCAGATGGCCGTATAGGATCCGCGGGGTGCACTCCGGTGGACATGGATGGGAGGGGAGTGTGGCGCTTCGTTAAGTGGGAATGATCCCGTCACGCCTAAGGCCCTTCTTCAGTTCGAGGTCCTCCAGCTTCTTCCAAAGCTCCTCCCTCTCCTTCTCCTTCTTCTTTTCACTGCAGACAGTACAGAACACACAGGCGGAGGGACATATCAGGGGGCAGGGGGGGGCAAAGCAGGACTAGCTGTAGATTACTACTGGGTTTACCACCACTACGTACATTTCCTTATCATGCCAGAGTCAAGAATCACAATATTACACACACCACACAGTGTATGAGAGAACAAGTGTGATTCTGTATACAAACTAACAGTAATTGTTCTGTATGAACCCGTGTAGTGAGCATGGGCCTATTTGAATGGGTGTCTAAAACTATACACCCTACTACAACAGCGCTCTAAGCAGGACCACACCACAGAGGCTCCATTAATGATGCTGCATATCATACCGCTGGCGGTCTGACTTGTAAGTTGCTGTGAGCTCATCAAACAAGGTACTGTTCATCTCCATGAAGGCTTTCAGTACGTTGTACACCAACGCCACTATCGCCCTGCAAGGCAAAATATTTTATTTTTTACAAAAATACAGTCAATATAAACTATTTTACAACTTATTTTTTCTCTTATGAATCAAGAGTAAACAAATACAAGAAGATACATTTAGTTTTCTTATAGGACCAATCTATGTGTGAGGGTGTGTTGAGGTGGACTCACGGGTTCCAGTGCTCTTTGGAGATCCTGTAGAGGCTGGCGAACATGATGGGCAGGATAACGCTGGAGTTCTCCTCGATCAGACTCATGATGTACTCGTTGTTCCAGTAGTACAGGGCCCTCTCTGCCACCTGCCAGGGACACAGAGATTTAATACACAATACCTACACCCATCTGCACTAGCCTGGTTCCAGATCTGTTTTGTGCGCCTATGGTCGTTGTCATAACATGATAGTTGGTGCTACAGCACAAACATATCTGGGACCAGGCTAAACACTCCTCATCCAACAATCACCATGTACTGATAAAAGCACCATAGATATGCTGAGATGACCACTTAAAACCAGGGTCCGTGCTATCCGGAATCCTTGGGACGTCCCTACCCCTTTGAAGTTGACATTTAAAATGGTTCGGTAAGGGATGGGTAATGGTAAGGGTTAAGGTTAGGGACATCCCAAGGAGCCAAGATAGCATTGACCTAAAAACCCACCAGGATGTGTTCTTCTCTATAGACTGACCTGGAAGTGTGGGCTGGATACGCATCTGGAGATCTGTTTGAAGAGCGGCTCCTGGATCTTGACGAACTGTGTTGGCTCGATCACGTCTAGGATCTCCTCCAGCTCCCCCAGGTACATCACCTGAGAACACACACAGTTACAAACACACCTGAGGTACATCACCTGACAGGGCTTGACATTCAGGTAAATTAGACTGTGTACCACAAGGCCAGTAACAAGTGAAAACTACTGGCCCGAATTAGAAAATGACTGGCCTGGGCCAAGATCACAGGAAAGCAAGTTATGCACACAGAATTTCAACCATGGGTGATTTCATGTTTCATTTACAGTCTGTGCAAATACCTTATAGCCAACCATAAAATCTGATATTTACGCTGATTGTATGGAAAAAATAAAATAAAACCATTCCCCCTCAATAACAGACACTGAATATACAAAACATTAAGAACACCTGCTCTTTCCATGACAGGCTAACCAGGTGAAAGCTATGATCCCTTATTGATGTCACTTGTTAATCCACTTCAAATCAGTGTAGATGAAGGGGAGGATAGATGTTAAAGAAGGATTTTTAAACCTTAAGACAATTGAGACATGGATCGTGTATGTGTGCCATTCAGAGGCTGAATGGACAGGACAAAAGATGTAAGTGCCTTTGAACGGGGTATGGTAGTAGGTGCCAGGCGACCCGGTTTGAGTGTCAAGAGCTGCAAAGCTGCTGGGTTTTTCCACTCTCAACAGTTTCCTGTGTGTATCAAGAATGGTCCACGCCCTAAAGGACATCCAGCCAACTTGACAACTGTGGTCAAATTAGAGTCAACATGGTCCAGCATCCCTGTGGAACACTTCACACATTTTAGTCCATGCCTGAGGAATTGAGGCTGTTCTGAGGGCAAAAGGGGGTGCAACTCAATATTAGGAAGCCGTTACTAATGTTTTGTACACTGTGTATAGCCTTAACATATGAAACCTTTTAAAATGTAATATTCCCCTCCAGAAATGAGCCCACTAACATATTGAAGAAAAGCAATATCTTTAGGGCCTGTACATGGTCCATATTGCAGGCAGGTGTGCTATTTGAGCAATAAGCATTATCACCTGTATCCTGATGCAGCATCGTGGCTAAATGGCTGACGCATGGCCTAATCATTAGCTAGATCACAGACTCTAAATATGACCTTGTTGCTTGTTGAATGTCCTAAAAACTCCCTAACCCTAACCCTGGTACACCCTAACCCTGGTACATCATCTGAGAACACACAGTTACAAACACACCCTAACCCTGGTACATCATCTGAAAACACAGTTACAAACACACCCTAACCCAGGTACATCACCTGAGAACAGTTACAAACACACCCTAACCCAGGTACATCTGAGGACACACAGTTACAAACATACCCTAACCATGGTACATCACCTGAGAACACACAGTTACAAACACACCCTAACCCTGGTACATCATCTGAGAACACATTTTAGTGATCCAATTGACATTTTAGTCATTTAGCAGACGCTCTTATCCAGAGCGACTTACAGTTAGTGAGTGCATACATTTTTCATACTGGCCCCCCGTCGGAATCGAACCCACAACACTTGCGTTGCAAGCGCCATGCTCTACCAACTGAGCTACAGGAGGGCCAAACACAGTTACAAACACACCCTAACCCTGGTACATCTGAGAACACACAGTTTCAAACGCACCCTAAATCTGGTACATCTGAAAACACACAGTTACAAACACACCTGAGCAGGACAACACATCACGTTGTTACTATCCAGGTAACAGATCTAAACTCCCATTATCATTTCCCGGTAGCGGCAGCTCAGTGCTCCAGACCAAGGAAGGGCAACGTCCAGGGCTCTTACCTCTTTTTGACTGCAGGTTTTTGGCCAGAACTTCAGTAATCCCCTGATGACCTGTGTATAGATAGATATATGTGAGAGAGAGGTGAGAGAGAAGATGAGTGACTGAAGAGAGATGGTGACTGATTAAAATACCCTAGAAGGTTGGTGTGACCATGGGGGAGAGAACACTTACTGGTTCTGTTAACGCTGGGTCTTTCTCTAGGAACTGTACAATGCAATACGCCAACTGGAAAAATAAGTCACAATAAAGAAAAACATTTCAACACATTGTCAATGTTATGGTTGGAAAATGTGTAACACCAATTAGGATCGACACACTGGACAGACTCAATAATGTAGAACAGGGCTCTTCAACCCTGTTCCTGGAGAGCTACCGTCCTGTCAGTTCTCTCCTACCCTAATCTAGCGCACCAAATTCTAACAATTAGCTGGTTGATAAGATAAATCAGGTTAGTTACAACTGGGGTTGGAGCGAAAACCTACAGGTGGGTAGTTTTCTAGGAACAGGGTTGGAGAACCGAACCCGAATGTAGATCATCATCAACACAATCATGATTGCACACCTGGACGTACACACATGCACACACACACACTACCTGTGCGTGGAAGAGGGACAGACTCCTGACAGTGTGGAGGGGGATCAACACTTTGACCAGAAACTGTTTATGCTCTGCTTTGAGCGGCAGGGCAAAACCATTGATTATGCTGCAAGAGAGAGAGAGAGGAGAAACACATCGCTAAGCCAGGAGGGCAAATTATACAGAATTTACTATATAGCTGACTGGAGAATCAATGTTAACAAGACTGAGGTCAAGATACATTAGTGGTCAATAACTTTTACATGGGCCAACGGAAATAACAGAGGTACTGTAGCTACTTTATGCAGTCACCAACAAGCCTTAGCCTGGACTATAGAACTTAGACCCATGGAGGATAACCCTTTACACTTGTACCCGTATACGGGTTGAAAATGGCAGATTTGGGCATTGATAAGTGCCTAAATTGGAACGCAGTGGCTGTACCGTAACATGCTATAAATGACGTCAGAGCTCTGGCTCTGCGCTTCACAGTGCTGTATGGGTTTTGACTGACAGCTGTTCTGAACTTGAGCACTGCGCGACAAGAAGTTGCCTCCATCCCTCCTGGTAATTGGGCAACTTTTGCAAATGTTTTGTTGGCTGAGTGAGGAAAATGCTGTAAATTAAGAGGAATCAATGTATTTCGAAAGATGAGACGTTGAGGATAATAATAAATAGCGCTTTAATGTCATACAAGCAAGTCAAACACCCGTCCAAATGTGGACTTCACATTTCCATATCATAAAACTCATGTCATATACAGTGTCAACGTTTATGATCACTATGCTTGATATACAGATACAAGATGACATGGTGTCATACCCTGGGTTGTTCTGAACTGAATTAACCCGTTTGTCTATTGTGAAGAAAATTCACAGCGGAACACGCACATGAATGCACTCATGACACCTTTCTATGCGCACCAAAATTATGATCAGTTTCTCTGAATTGCCTTGTGAAAGCCTAACATGGTAAAATCGTATTTTATAACTTGGCTAGTCATGTTGGCAAAATAACAACCTTTCAAATGATGCCCACTTGATTCAGATTGCGATTTATAAAATGGGCCGTTTTTGGATTGCGTAAACAACAGTAATGGTGTGATGTCGGGAATTCAGGGTTGTGTTCCAAACAAAGCAACTAGTGTGCTTGCTCTAGTTCCTCAACAGCACAGCTAGGAGAGCAAAAAATAAATAAAATCACCTTATAATGTAGTTGAATAATATGAGTCATAAAAGTGCATTGAAATGACTTAGGAACTGTGCACACTTTGGAGAGTTGTGTGGCCACTTGGAGACACCAGTTAGTCCTCTCACTCAAACCCTTGTAATTTATTTGTCTTACGTTTGTCCTACATTTCCCATGAAAATTATTATCATGTTACTGAATGTATCCAGAGTATTTTCAGATTTCGTTATCAACAAATGCAACATAAAGTACAGCAAATGTAAAATGCACAGTGTAATGTTTGGATTCAGTCTGTTGCGTCTTTCCCATAATCTCCAAACTGTTCCCTTTCAATTGTTACCATGCTTAGGCATATGCCTTTTACATTTCTTCTGTAAGAAACATTTCAATTTAGCCCTATCCATATAGGCCAATTCTCACAAGTGTAAAGGGTTCAGATTGCGTCTGAGAACAAAGGCATCAGAACTAACCACAGGTCAAAGCAAGGTCACATACCTTCCCAAGATTTCCAGCAACTCAGCAACCCCGTTGAAGTGCTCAGTCTCATAAACAAAACTTTATGAGAGAGGAGAGAGATAGGGGTAGAGGATAAACGTTTGTGAAACATCAGTGACAGTACCACGACGGTCTGAGTATAGTGAGAATGAGGAGCGCAGTCTTACCGTAGAAAAATATTATTTATCTGTTTTCGTATAAAAGCCCTCAGGCCCAGGAATTTCCCGTAGATTCTGTGTAAGACTGTTTTCAGGTAGTCTCTCTCCCGTGGGTCCTCACTGTCAAAAAGCTCCAAGAGCTACAGAGAGCGAGTGAGAAAGAGAATAAAAGGGAAAGAGAACGATATTAAACAACTACAAAAAAACTTGTACAACACTAATCTACATTTTTTAAGTGCATCTCTACAGCAACTCCAATGTAACAAAGTCTCACTCACCTGTAGAACGAATTTCTGGTCTATGTACTTTTTGGCAATGCTGGGCTGGAATTCCTGACTCTCCAAGAATCGTATGAAGAACTCATACACCAGCTATAACACAGAGAAAGAGAGAGAGGTTAAGGGATGGAGTCTTCATAAAAGAAAGGTAAGGCTATGGAGCGACTGGAGCAAAGGACAGAGACTGGGAGGTCAATGGAGGTCAAAGAGGCACCATATGGGTAGGGTCATTATTACCTTTAGTGGTAACCAGGGATACAAGATGGCCATGGGGAGGGGCTTATGACTAGATGGGTTAATCTCAAAATGTGGTCAAATGAATTTGGCTGTTGCTTTGGAAAAGTAATAAATAAAATAAATACTTTTACCAGGAAGAATCTCCTTGAGATATGCATCTAATTTCTAAAGGAGGCAGAGCAGCAGGTACACAGAAATGGGGGTGAGAGACAGAGCACCTGACACTAGACCCGTAGTCATATCTTACTAAATCAGGGGCTGAGAAAAAGAACACGCTCAACACCAGCATCCAGCTCAAATGTCCACATACAGAAGAACATTATATCAAGATAGCTATGACACCAGGAAGGTTCTCACAGGGACACACACACACACTCAGTCTCCAAAAGGCAGGACGAACACACACACAGAAATGTACACATCAAATCTAGCCTGTGATGTTACCTGTAAGTGTGGCCATGAGGCCTCGAGTGTGGGTTCATCCTCCTCTGGGTCAAACTCATTACTGTCAGTGGGCGGAAGGGTCCGGAATATGTTGTAAGAGACCTGGGAGACAGGGTAAAGAAGAGGGGTGAATCAACTGATTTCAAAATCAACTGATTTCACTGGTAAGTAAGGCAATTGACACAGAGCCAAATCAGGCACTTCAATACTGATGTGAAACCAAAATGTTGACTAATGAGCATTGTTCTTGTCAACTAGCTAAATGAAATTAATAGAAACAGCAGAAAATTCCCCACCCACTTCCTGACTCTCCACCTATCACCAGTCACTCCCAATTCCTGAAGGGTGGGACTTCCTTCCCCCACACCTTAAGTAGGCTCATCTGATTCCAATTAAGGTGGATACCTGATTGACTGAGTGAATTGTTTTGAGAAGTTTTTTGTTATGTAGTTTATACTCATCTCCTTTGAAGTATATTTCCTTTCCATGGATGCGTTACTGACTAAGTAAGTTTATCCTCTCTCTTTTATACCTATGCATTTGGTGTTGACTTCCTTTGTATAGAGTGTTACATGGTTTGCCATGCATTAGACCACTACTGCCTAGCTTGTTAGCCATTAGCCTTATCCTTTTATACAGTCCTTGGTTCTTGAGTTACTATACTGAACAAAAATATAAACACAACACGTAAAGTGTTGGTTCCATGTTTCTTGAGCTGAAATAAAATATCCCAGAAATGTTCCATACACAACTTATTTCTCTAAAATGTTGTGCACATTTGTTTACATCCCTGTTAGTGAGAATTTCTCCTTTGCCAAGATAATCCATCCACCTGACATGGCATATCAAGAAGCTGATTAAACAGCATTATCATTACACAGGTGTACCTTGTGCTGGGGACAATAAAAGGCCACTCAAATTTGCAATGTCACATGTCTCAAGTTGAGGAAGTGTGCAGTTGGCATGCTGACTGCAGGAATGTCCACCAGAATTGTTGCCAGAGAATGGAATGTTAATTTATCTACCATAAGCCGCCTGCAACGTCGTTTGAGGCCTGCATACTCTGTCATGTCACCCATTGAGCATGTTTGGGAGGCTTTGGATCAACGTGTACGTGGATTCCAGTTCTCGCCAATATCCAACAACTTCACACAGCCATTGAAGAGGAGTGGGACAACATTCCACAGGCCACAATCAACTCTATGCGAATGAGATGTCGCATTGCATGAGGCAAATGGTTGTCACACCAGATACTGACTGGTTTTCTGATCCATGCCCCCTACCTTTTTTAAAGATATCTGTGACCAACAGATGCATATGTATTCCCAGTCATGTGAAATCCATAGATAAGGGCATAAGTCATTTATTTCAATTGACGGATATCCTTATGAACTAACTCAGTAAAATCTTTTGAAATTGTTGCGTTTTTTCTTCCGTGTAGGTACCCTTCATATATATATGTTGAACTGATATGTATTCCTTATATTGTTTACTCCCAGAATCCTAGGCTATCAACCACCATATCCGATTACATCCCTTCCCTAAATAAATGGTCAACTGAGAAAGATGGGTCCTAGTGTTCTTACAGACTACTCTAACGCTCACTCAATCCCAGACCAGAAACCCTCCAGTATTTTACAAACTAAACTTGTAATGTGTGGCTAGGAGTTAGTTTACTTTAAGGCACAATGGTGTGTTGTGGCCTCACCATTTTGACGACCTCCGGGTAGGCCTGTTCCGTCAGGTAGCCCCTGCTGACGGTGACATAGTCCACCAGCTCATTGAGCGTGGATCGCTTGTACTCTTTCATCTTCAGGTCAGACAGAGTGTCCATGAAGTCAAACACAGTACAGCACTGCTGCAGCTTCTTCAGGAACAGCTCCGGCTGCTCCGGCGCCGGCACGTCTATATACACACACAGGGAGAGAACGAGAGACTGTCAGGAGAGGCCTACTAGTATAGGGAGACTTCTAGTGGAGAGGGGGAGGACAACATTGCAAAAACGATCACGAGGATATCTGAACAGAGTCCTGAAACCAGCTGGAGTAGAGTGAATGAGAAAGGAAGAGGCAGAGAGCATAGATGTGACTTTTAAAAGACCTTTGCTTGTTAATTTGTTACACCACACAACTAAACCATGCATAGAATAATTTGAAGTTGCACATAAGCCATCAATATTTATTCATAAATGGCATGTACAGTTGTGGGCCCAACATTCAGCTAAGTTATTTACATGCAAACCAATGACATTTCCGTTTAGGGTTCACAGTAGATGGAGGATTACAGAGTTCATAGCAGGAAGTGGTCCTGTGGGAAACACATTGCTGATGTGCAGTCTCCCTCCAATGCTGAACGCAGCCCTGATGGACCAATCCAACTAACTCAGTCTTCCACGATTATGTAAGAGATAAGCTGCTATAGAGGCAATGGACTAGTGTCTCTGCCCACACGCCATGCGAACCTACAGGTCACTCATTACTGTAGCATGTCGCTGTAGTCAACAGATAACAGGAAGAGCAGCATCCACAGTAAACTGTGTAGTACAGATAGGAGCACAAAGACCATACATACTGTACAAACCAGAGGAACCTGTTCCACACATGAAATTGCTTCCATCAGAGACCAGTTTGCCCAAGACTTTTAATCAAGGCTAAATATGTACTTGTATTTATGTAGTCTAGTCAGTGTCAGTCAGTTCCTGCAGTTGAAACCGGTGGTATAAAACACACAGTGGATAAAACTGACCTCACAGGCCATCCCTAAGACTAAGTATCTACACTAAACTATCTACTGTTTCCTCAGCCAAGCGTCTGTCAACATGACATTACACAGGGCAATACAGGTAACTGCCAAAATATAGGAAACACCAACATAAAGTGTCTTAATAGGGCGTTGGCCCACCAGAACAGTTTCAATGCGCCTTGGCATAAATTCTACAAGTGTCTGGAACTATTGGAGGGATGTGACACCATTCTTCAATGAGAAATTCCATCATTTGGTGTTTTGTTGATGGTGGTTGAAAACGCTGTCTCGGGCACCGCTCTATAGAATCTCCCACAAGTGTTCAGTTGGGTTGATCTGGTGACTTTTTTATTTTATTTATTTAACCTTTATTTAACCAGGTAAACCAGTTGAGAACAAGTTCTCATTTACAACTGCGACCTGGCCAAGATAAAGCAAAGCAGTGCGATAAAAACAACACAGAGTTACATATGGGGTAAAACAAAGTCAAAAATACAACAGAAATACATATATATACAGTGTGTGCAAATGTAGCAAGTTATGGAGGTAAGGCAATAAATAGGCTATAGTGCAAAATAATTACAATTAGTATTAACACTGGAATGATAGATGTGCAAGAGATGATGTGCAAATAGAGATACTGGGGTACAAATGAGCAAAATAAATAACAATATAGGGATGAGGTAGTTGGGCGGGCTAATTTCAGATGGGCTGTGTACAGGTGCAGTGATCGGTAAGGTGCTCTGACAACTGATGCTTAAAGTTAGTGAGGGAGATAAGAGTCTCCAGCTTCAGAGATTTTTGCAATTTGTTCCAGTCATTGGCAGCAGAGAACTGGAAGGAATTGCGGCCAAAGGAGGTGTTGGCTTTGGGAGGTGTTGGCTTTGGGGATGACCAGTGAGATATACCTGCTGGAGCGCAGACTACGGGTGGGTGTTGCTATGGTGACCAATGAGCTAAGATAAGGCGGGGATTTGCCTAGCAGTTATTTATAGATGGCCTGGAGCCAGTGGGTTTGGCGACGAATATGTAGTGAGGACCAGCCAACAAGAGCGTACAGGTCACAGTGGTGGGTATTATATGGGGCTTTGGAGACAAAACGGATGGCACTGTGATAGACTACATCCAATTTGCTGAGTAGAGTGTTGGAGGCTATTTTGTAAATGACATCGCCGAAGTCAAGGATCGGTAGGATAGTCAGTTTTACGAGGGCATGTTTGGCAGCATGAGTGAAGGAGGCTTTGTTGCGAAATAGGAAACCGATTCTAGATTTAACTTTGGATTGGAGATTCTTAATGTGAGTCTAGAAGGAGAGTTTACAGTCTAACCAGACACCTAGATATTTGTAGTTGTCCACATACTCTAGGTCAGACCCGTCGAGAGTAGTGATTCTAGTCGGGTGGGTGGGTGCAAGCAGCGTTCGGTTGAAGAGCATGCATTTAGTTTTACTAGTGTTTAAGAGCAGTTGGAGGCTACTGAAGGAATGTTGTATGGCATTGAAGCTCGTTTGGAGGTTTGTTAACACAGTGTCCAATGAAGGGCCAGATGTATACAAATTGGTGTCGTCTGCGTAGAGGTGGATCTGAGAGTCACCAGCAGCAAGAGCGACGTCATTGATATACACAGAGAAAATAGTCGGCCCAAGAATTGAACCCTGTGCCACCCCCATAGAGACTGCCATAGGTCCAGACAACAGGCCCTCCGATTTGACACATTGAACTCAATCTGAGAAGTAGTTGGTGAACCAGGCGAGGCAGTCATTTGAGAAACCAAGGCTAGTCAGTCTGCCAATAAGAATGCGGTGGTTGACAGAGTCGAAAGCCTTGGCCAGGTCAATGAAAACGGCTGCACAGTACTGACTATTATCGATCGCGGTTATAATATAGTTTAGGACCTTGAGCGTGGCTGAAGTGCACCCATGACCAGCTCGGAAACCGGATTGCATAGCGGAGAAGGTACGGTGGGATTCGAAATGGTCGGTGATCTGTTTGTTGACTTGGCTTTCAAAAACTTTTGAAAGGCAGGGCAGGATGGATATGGGTCTGTAACAGTTTGGATCTAGAGTGTCACCCCCTTTGAAGAGGGGGATGACCGCGGCAGCTTTCCAATCTCTGGGGATCTCAGACGTTACGAAAGAGAGGTTGAACAGGCTAGTAATAGGGGTTGCGACAATTTCGGCAGCTAGTTTTAGAAAGAAAGGGTCCAGATTGTCTAGCCCAGAAGATTTGTAGGGGTCCAGATTTTGCAGCTCTTTCAGAACATCAGCTGTCTGGATTTGTGTGAAGGAGAAGCGGGGGGGGGCATGGGTAAGTTGCAGCGGAGGGTGCAGAGCTGGTGGCCAGGGTAGTGGTAGCCAGGTGGAAAGCATGGCCAGCCGTAGCAAAATGCTTGTTGAAATTCTCGATTATTGTAGATTTATCGGTGGTGATAGCGTTTCCTAGCCTCAGTGCAGTGGGCAGCTGGGAGGAAGTGCTCTTATTTTCCATGGACTTTACAGTGTCCCAAAACTTTTTGGAGTTAGTGCTACAGGAAGCAAATTTCTGTTTGAAAAAGTTAGCCTTTGCTTTCCTAACTGCTTGTGTATATTGGTTCCTAACTTCACTGAAAAGTTGCATATCGCGGGGGCTATTTGATGCTAATGCAGTACGCCACAGGATGTTTTTGTGCTGGTCAAGGGCAGTCAAGTCTGAGGAGAACCAGGGGCTATATCTGTTCTTAGTTCTATATTTTTTTGAATGGGGCATGTTTATTTAAGATTGAGAGGAAATTACTTTTAAACAACCACCAGGCATCCTCTACTGACGGAATGAGATCTATATCCATCCAGGATACCTGGGCCAGGTCAATTAGGAAGGCCTGCTCGCTGAAGTGTTTTTGGGAGCGTTTGACAGTGATGAGGGGTGGTCGTTTGACCGTGGACCCGTTACGGACGCAGGCAATAAGGCAGTGATCGCTGAGATCCTGGTTGAAGACAGCGGAGGTGTATTTAGAGGGTAAGTTAGTCAGGATGATATCTATGAGGGTACCCATGTTTACGGATTTAGGGTTGTACCTGGTAGGTTCGTTGATAATTTGTGTGAGATTGAGGGCATCTAGTTTAGATTGTAGGATGGCCGGGGAGTTAAGCATATCCCAGTTTAGGTCACCAAGCAGTACGAACTCTGAGGATAGATGGGGGGCAATTAATTCACAGATGGTGTCCAGGGCACAGCTGGGGGCTGAGGGGGATCTGTAGCAAGCGGCAACAGTGAGAGATTTATTTCTGGAAAGGTGGATTTTTAGAAGTAGAAGCTCAAACTGTTTGGGCACAGACCTGGATAGTATGATAGAGCTCTGCAGGCTCTCTCTACAGTAGATTGCAACTCCACCCCCTTTGGCAGTTCTATCTAGACGGAAAATGTTATAGTTGGGGATGGAAATTTCAGAATTTTTGGTGGCCTTCCTAAGCCAGGATTCAGACACTGCCAGAACATCAGGGTTGGCGGAGTGTGCTAACGCAGTGAATAACTCAAACTTAGGAAGGAGGCTTCTGATATTTACGTGCAGAAAACCAAGACTTTTACGGTTACAGAAGTCAACAAATGATAGCTCCTGGGGAGTAGGAGTGATACTGGGGGCTGCAGGGCCTGGGTTAGCCTCTACATCACCAGAGGAGGACTAGAATAAGGATACGACTAAAGGCTTTAAGAACTGGTCTTCTAGTGCGTTGGGTACGTAGAATAAAGGGGGCAGTTCTCCGGGCGTTGTAGAAAAGATTCAGGGCATTATGTACAGAAAAGGATATGGAAGGATATGAGTACAGTTCAGTAAACCCTAAGCGTTGGGTAACAATGAAAGAGATAGCATCACTGGAGGCACCGATTGAGCCGGTCTCGGCGTGTATGGGGGGTGGAACAAAGGAACTATTTGAGGCAGTTTGAGAGGGACTAGGGGTTCTACAGTGAAATTGTATAATAAGAACTAACCCAAACAGCAATAGGCAAGGCATAATTGACATGGGAGAGAGGCATAAAGCAGTCACAGGTGTTATTAGAGAGAGCTAAGACAACAACTGGAAATAGCGATAACGTTTGGGCTAAGGCTAAAAAGAATAAACAGGACAGGGTACCGTGTAAAGGAACAGTCCAGCAGGCATCAGCTGTGCAGCTGAGTGATCATAAGGTCCAGTGAACAGCAATATGTGAGTCCGAGAGCAGTTCAAATTGGTGCTTCAGCACAGCTAGCAGGGAGCACAGTTGTAGTTTGCGTGTGCTAGCGGGCCGGGGCTGGCAGATGGATCTTCGTGGTCGTCGCAACGGGAAGCCTGTTGAAACCACATCAGACTATTTTGTCGGCAGACCAGTCGTGTTGGATCGGCTGGGCTCAATGTCAACACTAGGAGGTCCCGTCCGGTTGACAGAGAGGTAGATAGCCGGGAGATGGGCCTGAGGCTAGCTCAAGGCTAACTGGTGCTTGCTATAGGGCAATGGTAATCAGCCAACAACAGGTTGCAGCTAGCTAGCTGGTTGCGATGATCCGGCGCTAGGGTCCAGTGATTCCGGCAGAAAGTCCAAAAAGCTCTGGGTCGATAGCACGCTGGGTCGATAGCACGCTGTGCAGACTGGCCGACGAATTGTCCAGGCTAGAGCTGGCTGGTGGATAGTGTAGGCCATGGACAGTGGTGAAGACGCTAACGGTGACTAATAGTAAGTAGCCATTCAGTTGCAGCTACACTATTTTCAGCTTACGGTTCTTGATGAAAGTTAAAGAAATAATAGAATCCTTTCCACGTTGGGTGAGGCGGGTTGCAGGAAAGTATATTTAGTTAAAGAATGAAAAGTAAAAATTGAGAAATATATACAAAATAGACAAAAAAACATATTTTTTATATACATATTTACACAGGGACAATGAATAAAAGCGACCGCACTGCTACGCCATCTTGACTGACACACACACACACTTTTAAACCCCCTATGCTCCTTTCAAGACCCCTCTTTCAAAGTCACGAGATCTCTTCTAGCCCTGGTAGCCAAAATAAGCATGACGGGATGTTAATTGGTTAATTAACTGGAACCACACCAACTCCGCCCTGCTGCAGCTCCTCACCAAGAGCGGCCTGGAGCCCAGGGACCAGGACGTGGCCATCAGAGGGGAAAACCTCAGCCACACGCCCATCAAGACTGCGTGTTACAGTGTGTGTGTGTGTGCGTTCGTGTAACCCTAACATTACTCCTATCATTGATCCTTTGCTCTCATGATTGGCTCATGATCTGCTTCCCTCTGTCTGATTGGTCTAGAGGGCCCACCTGGTCCTGATTGAGGCGGTGATGTCACTGGCTGCCATGGAGACTGTGGGCAAGGTTAAGATGGCAGCGGACCAGAGCACGACCAGGTCATTCTAAAACACGACCAGAACATTCTAGAACATGTCAAAGTCATTGTAGAATACGACCTGGTCATTCTAGATTACGACCATCGTACTTTTGACATGTTATTCTCTCGAACGGTCTCTCACTCTGCAGTTGAATCAGAAGTTGAGAGAGAGCACAGAGGATCAGGAGGCTCCAACCTGCACAGACCTACAGCCTATTCAACCAACAGTTAGTACACACACGCATTTCTAAACAGCAAAATAAGAATGCTAAAGACTAAACTGCTGTGTCCCTAAAGCTTCTAACACTTCCCTTGCTCTCGCTTATCCTCTCTCTCTTTTCTCTCTCACATCCCTCGCTTCTGTATGTCAGTCTCCCACCCACTGGTACTGGAAACAGGTCCCAGTAAGTGTGCTCCTTTTACCTGTTTCTCAGCTAGACAGCTAGCCAGCATGGCTAAGACAGAGCACAGGAGGCCAGGTCCACGGGACCAGACTACCCCAGGTCTGTAAAAGAAAAGTAGCCTGATTACTGTGTGTAGAGAGCTGAGCACATGATGATCAAGGGCCCTGTCTTGGGTTTACAATGCCTTAGATTAGCATCATGGGGAGATGAGTCTTGATGAGATAGCAAAGTAGCCCATAGCAAAACATATACAGTGGGGGAAAAAAGTATTTAGTCAGCCACCAATTGTGCAAGTTCTCCAACTTAAAAAGATGAGAGGCGCCTGTAATTTTCATCATAGGTACACGTCAACTATGACAGACAAATTGAGAGAGAAAAAAATCCAGAAAATCACATTGTAGGATTTTTAATGAATTTATTTGCAAATAAGGCTCTCCAAACGGTAGTGCTGTCAGCCCAAAGCATCACCGGGGGGACACTGCCTGCCACCCAGGAAATCTACAGCACCCGCTGTCACAGGAAGGCCAAGAAGATCATCAAGGACCTCAGCCACCCGAGCCACGGCCTGTTCACCCCGCTACCATCTAGAAGGCGGAGACAGTACAGGTTCATCAAAGCTGGAACCGACAGATTGAAAAACATCTATCTCCAGACCATCACACTTAAATAGTCACCACCAGCCGGCCTCCGCCCAGTACCCTGCCCTGAACTTCAGTCACTGTTACTAGCCGGCTACCACACGGTGCTCAACCCTGCACCTTAGAGACTGCTGCCCTATGTACAAAGTCACTGAACACTGGTCACTAATGTTTACATACTGTTCTACCCACTTCATATCTACACTGAGAACACCTTCCTAATATTGAGTTGCACCCCCCCCTTTTGCCCTCAGAACAGCCTCAATTCATCGGGGCATGGACTCTACAAGGTGTCGAAAGCGTTCCACAGGGATGCTGGCCCATGTTGACTCCAAATGCTTCCCACAGTCGTGTCCAGTTGCCTGGATGTCCTTTGGGTGGTGGACCATTCTTGATACACACGAGAAACTTGAGCGTGAGAAACCCAGCAGCGTTGCAGTTCTTGACACAAACCGGTGCGCCTTGCACCTACTACCATACACCGTTCAAAAGGCACTTAAATATTTTGTCTTGACCATTCAGCCTCTGAATGGCACATATATACAATCCATGTCTCAATTGTCTCAAGGATTAAAAATCCTTCTTTAACCGGTCTTCTCCCCTTCATCTACACAGATTGAAGTGGATTTGACAAGTGACATCAATAAGGGATCATAGCTTTCACCTGGTCAGTCTGTCATGGAAAGAGCTGGTGTTCTATAACTACTGCTGTATAGGCTGGGTGGTATACCGTATACCGGGGTATTTGGAAATAGCATCAGGATAGTTTTTCAATACTATTTATTTTAAGTTTTTCAATAAATGTTTATTTGTAGCTACTTTAAGTAAATACCTGCAGTCAACCTGTGCAATACGTTAGGAGATAAAGCAGATTTTGTTCTTAATTTCACCTGTCACATTATGAATCTTACCATAGTTCCCCAGAACAGTTGAGCCAGTGACATGTTTGTTTGTAAATAGCACAACAGGAGAACGCGGGAGCAGGTGAGTCCAGCTATGTATTGACAGGGGTCATGTTTTATATTGAAAGTAATGTTTGTTTTTTTGCTTCAAGAGTGATCAGGGACGTGCAGCTATAGTTTTCCTTCACAGAAAACAGTGCAAAACATTCGGCAGAAAATAGTTAAAATAGTGCAATGCTATTTGGCTGGTAGCCACACAAGTAAATTAGTTTACAATGAAAAAGAAAGGTATTTTTTGCAAAAACTATGCATGGCCATCATATTTCTAATGTTTATCATAGAAAGAATGTAACCAGCTACATTTCCTAATGTTTTGTTTAAAGTTCATCTTGAATTTTACCTGAGAAAAAAGTAGGCTGGCTACACCGAGAAATGTACCGGAGAAAAGTAGCTACACAGTCATAGGGCTGTCTGCTGATAGAATGCCAATTCATGAATTCTCATCTGAGTGGAGAAGTGCAACTGAAAAGCAAAATTAGTCTGATGCCGAGCAGAAATTACAATAAGCATTTTAGATCTGCGTTTACAAAACGCAGCAAGAGATTTGCGTTGTTTTTTTTCCTGCATGAAAAATGAAGAATTCGGAGTTAACGCGACCTTTAAAGTTTAACTTGCTAGTTAGCTATGTTACTGAATTGATAAAGTGACGGGGCATCGTATTGTGTAAGCTTTCTGCTGTGTTTGAGAAGTCAAAGCCCTTTGGATGAGTTCTGTACAGCTGTCACTAACATCTTTTGATTTCCTTGCATTTTTTCTCCTCTCCGTTCTCGGCACGTCTGCTCCTTCCCCATCTTCTCCAAGCAGAGCAGGCAGGCCCCTTGCCCTAGCGACTCCAGACTCAACACAGCGTTTAGCCTTAACATGCTGCTTCAGATCATACTGTTCTTCCTTCAGATAAGCCTGCGTCAAAACTTTGTTAATTTCCAATCAAATCAAATTTTATTTGTCACATACACGTGTTTAGCAGATATTATTGTGGGTGTGGCGAAATGCTTGTGCTTCTAGCTCCGACAGTGCAGTAATATCTAACAATTTCACAACATTACCCAATACACACACATCTAAGTAAGGAATGGAGCTTAAGAATACATATGGACAAGCAATGACAGAGCAGCATGGACTAAGATACAGTATAATATTATAGAATACAGTATATACATATGAGATGAGTAATGCAAGATATGTAAACATTATTAAAGTGACTAGTGTTCCATTTCTTAAAGTGGCCAGTGATTTCAATAGGCATCAGCAGCCTCTAATGTGCTAGTGATGGCTATTTAACAGTCTGATGGCCTTGAGATAGAAGCAGTTTTTCCATTCTCTCAGTCCCAGATTTGATTCACCTGTACTGACCTCGCCTTCTGGATGATAGCGGGGTGAACAGGCAGTGGCTCAGGTGGTTGAATGTCCTTGATCTTTTTGGCCGTCCTGTGACATCGGGTGCTGTAGGTGTCTTGGAGGGCGGGTAGTTTGCCCCCGGTAATGCATTCGGCAGACCACACCACCCTCTGGAGAGCCCTGTGGTTGCGGGCAGTGCAGTTGCCGTACCAGGCGGTGATACAGCCCGACAGGATGCTCTCAATTGAACATCCGTAAAAGTTTGTGAGGGTTTTAGGTGCCAAGTCAAATTTCTTCAGCCTCCTGAGGTTGAAGAGGCTCTGTTGCGTCTTCTTCATCACACTGTCTGCGTGGGTGGACCATTTCAGTTTGTCAGTGATGTGTACGCCAAGGAACTTGAAGCTTTCCACCTTCTCCACTGCGGTTCCGTAAATGTGGATAGGGTGGTGCACCCTCTGCTGTTTCCTGAAGTCCACGATCATCTCCTTTGTTTTGTTGATGTTGAGTGAGAGGTTATTTTCCTGGAACCACACTCCCAGAGCCCTCACCTCCTCCCTGTAGGCGGTCTCGTCATTGTTGGTAATCAAGCCTACTACTGTTCTGTCGTCTGCAAACTTGATGATTGAGTTGGAAGTGTAATTGGCCACGCAGTCATGGGTGAACAGGGAGTACAGGAGGGGGCTGAGCACGCACCCTTGTGGGGCCCCAGTGTTGAGGATCAGCAAAGTGGAGATGTTGTTTCCTACCTTCACCACCTGGGGGCCCCACAAGGGTGCGTGCTCAGCCCCGTCAGGAAGTCCAGGACCCAGTTGCACAGGGCGGGATTCAGACCCAGGGCCTCGAGCTTAATGATGAGCTTGGAGGGTACTATGGTGTTGAATGATGAGCTATAGTCAATGAACAGCATTCTTACATAGGTATTCCTCTTGTCCAGATGGAATAGGGCAGTGTGATGGCGATTGCATTGTCTGTGGATCTATTGGGGCGGTAAGCAAATTGAAGTGGGTCTAGGGTGACAGGTAAGGTAGAGGTGATATGATCCTTGACTAGTCTCTCAAAGCACTTCATGATGACAGAGGTGAGTGCTACGGGGCGATACTCATTTAGTTCAGTTACCTTTGCTTTCTTGGGTACAGGAACAATGGTGGCAAAGCATGTGGGGACAGCAGACTGGGATAGGGAGAGATTGAATATGTCCGTAAACACACCAGCCAGCTGGTCTGCGCATGCTCTGAGGACACGGCTAGGGATGCCGTCTGGGCCGGCAGCCTTGTGGGGGTTAACATGCTTAAATGTCTTACTCACGTTTGCACAAGGTTTCTTGTTCACATTAATTTGTAAAATGTCCATACTTACATTCGGTAGCTCCTACCTATACATGTATAACTTTATGAGATGGATTGCCTGTCTTAGCAATTAGTTTATTTTTGTTTGCGCTTATTAACATATTAAGCCAGCAGCCTACAAGGAAATTCGCTATTACCTGTGCTAATTTTCTTAGCATTCTGCTAAGATGCACAATGGTCTTTCTTGCGTTTTCTGGCACCCCCATGTGTACTAAGCCAGTATTACCGTAGATCCCGGGATAAGAGGACGGTATGACGATATGAAAATCTGGAAACCGCCCAACACTACTGCTGTACACACCTTTTCTATTCATACACTGTCCATGTCTATACACACTATCACACGCCTTCAGAAAGTATTCATACCCCTTGAATTATTCCATATTTTGTTGTTACAGCCTGAATTCAAAATGTATTAAATATATTTTTTCTAACCCATCTACACAAAAATACTCCATAACGACAAAGTGAAAACATATTTTTTTTTGAAATCTTTGCAGATATTGAAAATGAAAACACAAATCTAATTTACATACAGTAACGGTCAAAAGTTGACACACCTACTGATTCCAGGTTTTTCTTTATTTCTCCTATTTTCTACATTGTAGAACAATAGTGAAGACATCAACTATGAAATAACACAAATGGAATCATGTACTAACCAAAAAAGTGTTAAACAAATCAAAATATATTTGATATGAGATTCTTCAAATAGCCACCCTTTGCCTTGATGACAGCTTTGCACACTCTTGGCATTCTCTCAACCAATTTCATGAGGTAGTCACCTGGAATGCATTTCAATTAACAGGTGTGCCTTGTTAAAAAGTTAATTAGTGGAATTTCTTTCCTCCTTAATGCGTTTGAGCCAATCAGTTGTGTTGTGACACGGTAGTGGTGTATACAGAAGATAGCCCTACTTGGTAACAGACCAAGTCCATATTATGGAAAGAACAGCTCATATAAGCAAAGAGAAACGACAGTCCATCATTACTTTAAGACATGAAGGTCAGTCAATACAGAACATTTCAAGAATTTTGAACGTTTCTTCAAGTGCAGTCGCGAAAACCATCAAGCGCTATGATGAAACTGGCTCTCACAAGGACCGCCACAGGCATGGAAGACCCAGAGTTACCTCTGCTGCAGAGGATAAGTTCATTAGAGTTACCAGCCTCATAAATTGCAGCCCAAATAAATGCTTCACATAGTTCAAGTAACAGACACAGAGACTGTGTGAATCAGGCCTTCATGGTCGAATTGCAGCAAAGAAACCAGTACTAAAAGGACACCAATAAGAAGAAGAGAACTGCTTGGGCCAAGAAACACGAGCAATGGACATCAGACCGGCGGAAATTTGTCCTTTGGTCTTAAGTCCAAATTGGAGATTTTTGGTTCCAACCGCTGTGTCTTTGTGAGACGCAGTGTGGGTGAACAGATGATCTCAGCATGTGTATTTCCCACCATAAAGCATGGAGGAAGAGGTGTTATGGTGTGGGGGTGCTTTGCTTGTGACACTGTCTGTGATTTATTTAGAATTCAAGACACACTTAACCAGCATGGCTACCACAGCATTCTGCAGCGATACGCCAACCCATCTGGTTTGGGCTTAGTGGGACTATCATTTGTTTTTCAACAGGACAATGACCCAACACACCTACAGGCTGTACAAGGGCTATTTTACCAAGAAGGAGAGTGATTGAGTGCTGCATCAGATGACCTGGCCTCCACAATCCACCGACCTCAACCCAATTGAGATGGTTTGGGATGAGTCGGACCGCAGAGTGAAGGAAAAGCAGCCAACAAGTGCTCAGCATATGTGGGAATTCTTGAGGCATGTCTTATTTCGTCAAACCGTAAGCTTTAAGCATCAGACAAGCTCAATACATATAATACATTTTATGGAAACACATAGGGTGTGTCTATTTATGGAAAAACACACGTTAAAAAATGTCAACCAATCGATTGATCGAAAGAAGACTACTTTCGGTCGACCAATATTTTATTTTTATTTTAGTCGGGGACAACCCTGGAATATTTACACTACCAGTCAAAAGTTTGGACACAGCTACTCATTCAAGGGTTTTCTATATTTTTACTATTTTCTACATTGTAGAATAATAGTGAAGACATCAAAACTATGTGCACATATGGAATCATGTAGCAACCAAAAAAGTGTTAAACAATCAAAATATGTTATATTTGAGATTCTGCAAATAGACACCCTTTGCCTTGATGACAGCTTTGCACACTCTTGGCATTCTCTCAACCAGCTTCACCTGGAATGCTTTTCCAACAGTATTGAAGGAGTTCCCACATAATGTTGGCTGCTTTTCCTTCACTCTGCAGTCCAACTCATCTCAATTGGGTTGAGGTCGGGGTATTGTGGAGGCAAGGTCATCTGATGCAGCACTCCACTCTCCTTCTTGGTCAAATAGCCCTTACACAGCCTGGAGGTGTGCTGGGTCATTGTCCTGTTGAAAAACAAATGATAGTCTCACTAACCCAAACCAGATGGGATGGCGTATTGCTGCAGAATGCTGTGCTAGCCATGCTGGTTAAGTGTGCCTTGAATTCTAAATAAATCACCAACAGCGTCACCAGCAAAGCACCCCCACACCACCTCCTCCATGCTTTACGGTGGGAACCACACATGTGGAGATCTGTTCACCTCCTCTGCGTCTCACAAAGACACGTCGGTTGTAACCAAAAATCTCAAATTTGGACTCCAGACCAAAGGACATATTTCCACCAGTCTAATGTCCATTGCTCGTGTTTCTTGGCCCAAGCAGTTCTCTTCTTATTGGTGTCCTTTAGTAGTGGTTTCTTTGCAGCAATTCGACAATGAAGGCCTGATTCATACAGTCCCCTCTGAACAGTTGATGTTGAGATGGGTCTGTTACTTGAACTCTGAAGAATTTATTTGGGCTGCAATTTCTGAGGTTGGTAACTCAAATGACCTTATCCTCTGCAGCAGAGGTAACTCTGGATCTTCCTTTCCTGTGGTGGTCCTCATGAGAGGCAGTTATCATAGCGCTTGATGGTTTTTGCGACTGCACTTCTTGCCATAATATGGACTTGGTCTTTTACCAAATAGGGCTATATTCTGTATACCAACCCTACCTTGTCACAACACAAATGATTGGCAAAAACACATTAAGAAGGAAAGAAATTCCACAAGGCACACCTGTTAATTGAAATGCATTCCAGGTGACTACCTCATGAAGCTGGTTAAGTGAATGCCAAGAGTGTGCAAAGCTGTCATCAAGGCAAAGGGTGGCTATTTGAAGAATCTCAAATATATTTTGATTTGTTTAACACTTGTTTGGTTACTACATGATTCCATATGTGTCATTTCATAGTTTTGATGTCTTCACTATTATTCTACAATGTAAAAGAAAAAATCGTAAAAATAAAGAAAAACCCTTGAATGAGGAGGTGTGTCCAAACTTTTGATTGGTAGTGTATGTTTTCCAGTTTCTTGAGATACTTTGCAAATGCAACTTATTGCTATGTGAAAACTGAAACGGTTTATTCATTATTTTTACCTTTTAGTAGACACTGTTATCCAGAGCAACTTACAGTAGTGAGTGCATACATTTGCATCCTGGTCCTACATTTTTGTACTGGTGCCCCATGGGATTCGAACCCACAACTCTAACATTGCAAGCGCCATGCTCTATCAACTGAGCCACATCATCCCAAACCGCTTGATTTCTCAATGTACTCAATTACATTGTTTTTCTTATTGGTGATCGGAAGTCTACAGGTACTAACCTAGATTACCATTTACATTGCGGTTTGTAAGGATGGTGAATTAATACTGCACAAACAGTGGTTGTTTTCCATGTTATTTGATCAAGAAAATTATGTGGATGTTTTTGGTCTTTGACCATAACGTTCCACCTTTTGATGTAGATGTTTGAGGACAGGGTTTGGTTCTTTCTTGATTCTATTGGAATGATGATCGCAGAGAAAGGGACAGGGCAACAACTCTTACAATTCCAACTACAGTGAGGGAAAAAGTATTTGATCCCCTGCTGATTTTGTACATTTGCCCACTGACAAAGAAATGATCAGTCTATAATTTTAATGGTAGGTTTATTTGAACAGTGAGAGACAGAATAACAACCAAACAATCCAGAAAAACACGTCAAAAATGTTATACATTGATTTGCTTTTTAATGAGGGAAACAAGTATTTGACCCCCTCTCAATCAGAAAGATTTCTGGCTCCCAGGTGTCTTTTATACAGGTAACGAACTGAGATTAAGAGCACACTCTTAAAGGGAGTGCTCCTAATCTCAGCTTGTTACCTGTATAAAAGACACCTGTCCACAGAAGCAATCAATCCGATTCCAAACTCTCCACCATTGCCAAGACCAAAGAGCTCTCCAAGGATGTCAGGGACAAGATTGTAGACCTACACAAGGCTGGAATGGGCTACAAGACCATCGCCAAGCAGCTTGGTGAGAAGGTGACAACAGTTGGTGCGATTATTCGCAAATGGAAGAAACACAAAAGAACTGTCAATCTCCCTCGGCCTGGGGCTCCATGCAAGATCTCACCTCGTGGAGTTGCAATGATCATAAGAACGGTGAGGAATCAGCCCAGAACTACACGGGAGGATCTTGTCAATGATCTCAAGGCAGCTGGGACCATAGTCACCAAGAAAACAATTGGTAACACACTACGCCGTGAAGGACTGAAATCCTGCAGCACCCGCAAGGTCCCCCTGCTCAAGAAAGCACATATACATCAACGTCTGAAGTTTGCCAATGAACATCTGATTGATTCAGAGGAGAACTGGGTGAATGTGTTGTGGTCAGATGAGACCATAATGGAGCTCTTTGGCATCAACTCAACTCGCCGTGTTTGGAGGAGAACAAATGCTTCCTATGACCCCAAGAACACCATCCCCACCGTCAAACATGGAGGTGGAAACATTATGCTTTGGGGGTGTTTTTCTGCAAAGGGGACAGGACAACTTCACCGCATCAAAGGGACGATGGACAGGGCCATGTACCGTCAAATCTTGGGTGAGAACCTCCTTCCCTCAGCCAGGGCATTGAAAATGGGTCTTGGATGGGTATTCCAGCATGACAATGACCCAAAACACATGGCCAAGGCAACAAAGGAGTGGCTCAAGAAGAAGCACATTAAGGTCCTGGAGTGGCCTAGCCAGTCTCCAGACCTTAATCCCATAGAAAATCTGTGGAGGGAGCTGAAGGTCTGAGTTGCTAAACGTCAGCCTCGAAACCTTAATGACTTGGAGAAGATCTGCAAAGAGGAGTGGGACAAAATCCCTCCTGAGATGTGTGCAAACCTGGTGGCCAACTACAAGAAACGTCTGACCTCTGATTGCCAACAAGGGTTTTGCCACCAAGTACTAAGTCATGTTTTGCAGAGGGGTCAAATACTTATTTCCCTCATTAAAATGCAAATCAATTTATAACATTTTTGACATGCGTTTTTCTGGATTTTTTTGTTTGTTATTCTGTCTCTCACTGTTCAAATAAACCTACCATTAAAATTAGACTGATCATTTCTTTGTCAGTGGGCAAACGTACAAAATCAGCAGGGGATCAAATACTTTTTTCCCCTCACTGTATATATGTGTGTGTGTGTGTGTGTATGTGTGTGTATATATATATATGCACATACATATATACAGGTGAAGTCAGAATTTTACATACACTTAGGTTGGAGTCATTTGTTTACAGACACATTATTTCACTTATCACAATTCCAGTGGGTCAGAAGTTTACATACACTAAGTTGACTGTGCCTTTAAACAGCTTGGAAAATTCCAGAAAATGATGTCATAGCTTTAGAAGCTTCTGATAGGCTAATTGACATCATTTGAGTCAATTGGAGGTGTACCTGTGGATGTATTTCAAGGCCTACTTTCAAACTCAGTGCAACTTTGCTTGACATCATGGGAAAATCACAGGAAATCAGCCAAGACCTCAGAAAAAAAATTGTAGACCTCCACAAGTCTGGTGTATCCTTGGGAGCAATTTCCAAATGCCTGAAGGTACCACGTTCATCTGTACAAACAATATTACGCAAGTATAAACACCATTGGACCACGCAGCCGCCAAACCGCTCAGGAAGGAGACTCATTCTGTCTCCTAGAGATGAACGTGCTTTGGTGCGAAAAGTGCTATCAATCGCAGAACAACAGCAAAGGACCTTCTGAAGATACTGGAGGAAACTGGTACAAAAGTATCTGTATCCACAGTAAAACAAGTCCTATTTCGACACAACCTGAAAGGCCGCTCAGCAAGGAAGAAGCCACTGCTCCAAAACCGCCATAAAAAAGACTACGGTTTGCTACTGCTCATGGGGACAAAGATCGTACTTTTTGGAGAAATGTCCTCTGGTCTGATGAAACAAAAATAGAACTGTTTGGCCATAATGACCATCGTTATGTTGAGGGAAAAGGGGGGCGCTTGCAAGCTGAAGAACCATCCCAAGCGTGAAGCACAGGGGTGGCAGCATCATGCTGTGGGGGTGCTTTGCTGCAGGAGGGACTGGTGCACTTCACAAAATAGATGGCATCATGAGAAAGGAAAATTATGTGGATATATTGAAGCAACATCTCAAGACATCAGTCAGGAAGTTAAAGCTCGGTCACAAATGGGTCTTCCAAATGGACGATGACCCCAAGCATACTTCTAAAGTTGTGACAAAATGGCTTAAGGACAACAAAGTCAAGGTATTGGAGTGGCCATCACAAAGCCCTGACCTCAATCTTATAGAAAATGTGTGGGCAGAACTGAAAAAGTGTGTGCGAGCAAGGAGGCCTACAAACCTGACTCAGTTACACCAGCTCTGTCAGGAGGAATGGGCAAAATTTCCCAGAACTTATTGTGGGAAGCTTGTGGAAGGCTACCCGAAACATTTGACCCAAGTTAAACAATTTAAAGACAATGCTACCAAATACTAATTGAGTGTATGTAAACTTCTGACCCACTGGGAATGTGATGAAAGAAATAAAAGCTGAAATAAATCATTCGACTATTTTTCTGACATTTCACATTCTTAAAATAAAGTGGTGATCCTAACTGACCTAAAACTGGGAATTTTTACTAGGATTAAATGTCAGGAATTGTGAAAAACTGAGTTTAAATGTATTTGGCTAAGGTGTATGTAAACCTCCGACTTCAACTGTACCTTTTTTAACCTGACTAAAAAATATGGGTTAAACAGAGACCTGCAGGCTAAGAAAACCTAGAAGCAAAGGCAGCATTTTGGCTTCACAGTAGATTACAACGGCGATGGAAAGAGCATTGTGGATAAAATGTTAACAGTATGCCGCCACTGCTCAACGAGAATAGCTTATGCAGAGTGGTGCAGGTAGCTTGTTGTCGGCCAATCACAAGTCATCAACGCGGCATTACAGTCAGAGCCGCCGGGTGCGGCAAAGCAAGTTAGGAGATTATCTGATCAATGGAAAATGGAATTAAAAGTTAAATGAGAAGGATACGCTACAACGACCAAGAGGTAGGCTGCTACTTAATAATCTGAATGGAGGAGTTATTTGTAATTGTAGGACAAGAATAAAGTGCATGCAGCCTCAATTAGCCTAGCTAGCTAACTTAGCTAAGTAGCTTCTCTCAGTTTGATGCAGTCAAGACGTCCTACGTAATCATATTGATGATAAATAACCTAGCTATGACAAGCTAGAAGTTAGTCTACTAGCACGAGTCGGCTTGGCATGGTTGAGTGCTGTCTGGTTAATAAAGGAGCTAACAAATTGACTTTTCTGCTTCTTCCCTCACCTCGGATCAGACTGGTTCTGGATCCGACCAGGTCTACACAGAACTGGTCTAGTTGTCCTCGGGTACCTTCGGAGCGGGTCTCTATATTTAAAAATGTTTTTATGCATATTGGGAAAGCCCCAGGTCCATTTTGGAAGGACCCATGAAGACATCTAGTTGAGAGGCCCAACATAAGAATCCCTGTCACAACAGACAATGCCAGGAACATTGTGAATGCTGTCACAGAAGCTGGACTTTGGCCACAAATAGGGTGCTTTTTAGAGTCTTTTGCCAAATAAACAAAAATTAACTACAGTAACTTTTGGCATGTCATTTTCCCGCTGTACCATAACTGAACCCCAAAACCGCTATACGTACTTAACCGTGGGTTTGGTGAACCGTTACACCCCTATTGCAAGTACTGTACAGACAGAGTGCTCAATAGTAGGCTACTGTAACTGTGAGGCCATCCCTGCAAATAAACGACCAGCAGTGTTACAGTCGAGTGATGCTAAATGACAGGGAGTTGAAATTCACATGGAAGTAACGCAAATGGACACTTTGCCAAGCGCAGGTCTTAAGACCCAAACCAAGCACTTGCCGTTTGTTTTACCACTTAAAAATCCCATCATCCCTTGAGTTTACTCCGAATGTAGCCAACTATTCTTAGTGGCCACCGTTTTGCAACGGTAAGTGATTTTAGTGGAAATCCAGGAAGTGAGTGTAGGTATAGGGTAACGGTTATGTCCCTCAGAGCATCAGACACACACGTCTCTCTCACACACGCACGCAGACACGGACGCACAGAGACACAAAGTCCGCCTGCATGCTTGTCTAAGGGGAAAACCCGGGCCACTCTATAAAAGCACTGAGTGTGTGACTGGCCGGGCAGGCTTGAGTTACAGCTGCAGGAGAGAGTGAGCAGCTCCAACAGATGGGCTCAGCAGGTGACCAGGCCAACACTGTGCCAGAGACTGAAGGTCGATATGTACTGTATGTATACGCAGGGAGGTAGACCATCACAACAACACCGCCACACAGAGTCTCCATCGTCTCGGAGCTGTAGATAAGACAACCAGCCAGGTAAGGGTCAGGGAGATGTGTTTGAGTGAGGGGATAGTGCCGGAGTCTCGTCAAGTGGAAACACAACCAACTCTGAACCACACATCCCCTTTGCAACAGGGTTTCAATTCTCACCTGAGCCCTTCCTGTCTGTGTGCCCCTTTGAAGTATTTTCAGTTATTTGCCCATCTATGTGTTCTCATATGGCAGATTCCCTGAAGTATCATTTTGAACTATATTGTCAATCATTGACTGGTGTAATCGTCCTATGAAAATTATGCTCTCCACTATGGTAACACTATATGACCTGTCAAGATCATTTGTTTTAACTTAGGCCATTGAAAGCATCTGAGACATTGTAACGCTACTGTTCTAATAAAAATCATATCACCTATTAGTAGAGCGGCGAGCAGTCTCTGCGTGCCTAAAACAATACATTTTACTGCACCTTAGGGTTAAGCGGTATACCGTATTTTACGATAGACCGGTATTGATGCACGGACCGGTTTGGGTTTTGACGTTACCTTCTATAACGGTATTTGGATGTTTGGTTTGTTAAGTGATATGCCGTGTGTAACGTCCATTTTTATAGTTTAGAGTCATCTCTCTCCACTCGCTCTCTCTTGCTCTCTCAATGCCGCTTTCCACACAGACCTAGCCCCACGCCCTGTCACTCAAGGAGCGCATTTCTTGTTCCTCGACCACGACACACTTGTGTTCAGTTTGCTATGGTCAATGCAGCACATGCAACAATGTTGATGGCAACAATGCCGTTTTCACTTTGCTTCTTAATATAAATCCACTTGCGTTCTATAAATTACACTTTTACCTTGTGTTTCTTACATCTGCAAAAGGCTAGTTGGGCCTAAATCGTGTTAGCCGCTAATGCTAATTGCTAGCTAGTTAGCTAATAAATGTACTGAGTCAGAGCAAACGTAACTAGCTATACAGTGAGGGAAAAAGTATTTGATCCCCTGCTGATTTTGTACGTTTGCCCACTGAAAAGAAATGATCAGTCTATAATTTGAATGGTAGGTTTATTTGAACAGTGAGAGACAGAAAAACAATAAAAAAATCCAGAAAAACGCATGTCAAAAATGTTATAAAATCATTTGCATTTTAATGAGGGAAATAAGTACACTGCTCAAAAAAATAAAGGGAACACTTAAACAACACATCCTAGATCTGAATGAATGAACTAATCTTATTAAATACTTTTCTTTACATAGTTGAATGTGCTGACAACAAAATCACACAAAAATGATCAATGGAAATCAAATGTATCAACCAATGGAGGTCTGGATTTGGAGTCACCCTCAAAATTAAAAGTGGAAAACCAAACTACAGGCTGATCCAACTTTGATGTAATGTCCTTAAAACAAGTCAAAATGAGGCTCAGTAGTGTGTGTGGCCTCCACGTGCCTGTATGACCTCCCTACAATGCCTGGGCATGCTCCTGATGAGGTGGCGGATGGTCTCCTGAGGGATCTCCTCCCAGACCTGGACTAAAGCATCCGCCAACTCCTGGACAGTCTGTGGTGCAACGTGGCGTTGGTGGATGGAGCGAGACATGATGTCCCAGATGTGCTCAATTGGATTCAGGTCTGGGGAATGGGCGGTCCATACCATCAATGCCTTCCTCTTGCAGGAACTGCTGACACACTCCAGCCACATGAGGTCTAGCATTGTCTTGCATTAGGAGGAACCCAGGGCCAACCGCACCAGCATATGGTCTCACAAGGGGTCTGAGGATCTCATCTCGGTACCTAATGGCAGTCAGGCTACCTCTGGCGAGCACATGAAGGGCTGTGCGGCCCCCCAAAGAAATGCCACCCCACACCATGACTGACCCACCACCAAACCGGTCATGCTGGAGGATGTTGCAGGCAGCAAAACGTTCTCCACAGCATATCCAGACTGTCACGTCTGTCACGTGCTCAATGTGAACCTGCTTTCATCTGTGAAGAGCACAGGGCGCCAGTGGCGAATTTGCCAATCTTGGTGTTCTCTGGCAAACGTCCTGCACGGTGTTGGGCTGTAAGCACAACCCCCACCTGTGGATGTCGTGCCCTCATACCACCCTCATGGAGTCTGTTTCTGACCGTTTGAGCAGACACATGCACATTTGTGGCCTGCTGGAGGTCATTTTGCAGGGCTCTGGCAGTGCTCCTCCTGCTCCTCCTTGCACAAAGGCGGAGGTAGCAGTCCTGCTGCTGGGTTGTTGCCCTCCTACGGCCTCCTCCACGTCTCCTGATGTACTGGCCTGTCTCCTGGTAGCGCCTCCATGGTCTGGACACTACGCTGACAGACACAGCAAACCCTCTTGCCACAGCTCGCATTGATGTGCCATCCTGGACGAGCTGCACTACCTGAGCCATTTGTGTGGGTTGTAGACTCCTTCTCATGCTACCACTAGAGTGAAAGCACCACCAGCATTCAAAAGTGACCAAAACATCAGCCAGGAAGCATAGGAACTGAGAAGTGGTCTGTGGTCACCACCTGCAAAACCAGTCCTTTATTGGGGGTGTCTTGCTAATTGCCTATAATTACCACCTGTTGTCTATTCCATTTGCACAACAGCATGTGAAATTTATTGTCAGTGTTGCTTCCTAAGTGGACAGTTTGATTTCACAGAAGTGTGATTGACTTGGAGTTACAATGTGCTGTTTAAGTGTTCCCTTTATTTTTTTGAGCAGTGTATTTGACCCCCTCTCAATCAGAAAGATTTCTGGCTCCCAGGTGTCTTTTATACAGGTAACGAGCTGAGATTAGGAGCACACTCTTAAAGGGAGAGCTCTCCAAGGATGTCAGGGACAAGATTGTAGACCTACACAAGGCTGGAATGGGCTACAAGACCATCGCCAAGCAGCTTGGTGAGAAGGTGACAACAGTTGGTGCGATTATTCGCAAATGGAAGAAACACAAAATAACTGTCAATCTCCCTCGGCCTGGGGCTCCTTGCAAGATCTCACCTCATGGAGTTGCAATGATCATGAGAACGGTGAGGAATCAGCCCAGAACTACACGGGAGGATCTTGTCAATGATCTCAAGGCAGCTGGGACCATAGTCACCAAGAAAACAATTGGTAACACACTATGCCGTGAAGGACTGAAATCCTGCAGCGTCCGCAAGGTCCCCCTGCTCAAGAAAGCACATATACAGGGCCGTCTGAAGTTTGCCAATGAACATCTGAATGATTCAGAGGAGAACTGGGTGAAAGTGTTGTGGTCAGATGAGACCAAAATCGAGCTCTTTAGCATCAACTCAACTCGCCGTGTTTGGAGGAGGAGGAATGCTGCCTATGACCCCAAGAACACCATCCTCACCGTCAAACATGGAGGTGGAAACATTATGCTTTGGGGGTGTTTTTCTGCTAAGGGGACAGGACAACTTCACCACATCAAAGGGACGATGGACGGGGCCATGTACCGTCAAATCTTGGGTGAGAACCTCCTTCCCTCAGCCAGGGCATTGAAAATGGGTTGTGGATGGGTATTCCAGCATGACAATGACCCAAAACACACGGCCAAGGCAACAAAGGAGTGGCTCAAGAAGAAGCACATTAAGGTCCTGGAGTGCCTAGCCAGTCTCCAGACCTTAATCCCATAAATCTGTGGAGGGAGCTGAAGGTTCGAGTTGCCAAACGTCAGCCTCGAAACCTTAATGACTTGGAGAAGATCTGCAAAGAGGAGTGGAACAAAATCCCTCCTGAGATGTGTGCAAACCTGGTGGCCAACTACAAGAAATGTCTGACCTCTGTGATTGCCAACAAGGGTTTTGCCACCAAGTACTAAGTCATGTTTTGCAGAGGGGTAAAATACTTATTTCCCTAATTAAAATGCAAATCAATTTATAACATTTTTTACATGTGTTTTTCTTGATTTCTTGTTGTTGTTATTCTGTCTCTCACTGTTCAAATAAACCTACCATTAAAATTATAGACTGATCATGTCTTTGTCAGTGGGAAAACGTACAAAATCAGCAGGGGATCAAATACTTTTTTCCCTCACTGTACAGCCTGATAATACTAGTGATCTAGTGACCTAAATCAGTATGCAGTATGTTGTTTGTGCAACAGTATCTTCTAAATCAAAGAGGAATACGCAAAGCATGAATATGTTAGCTACATGAAGTAGCTAAGAGAAAACATTAAATGTAGCCTAAGATTATAGGGTCCCCTAGGAAACACAACACTTTTGTTCCTACCGTGTCACAATAACACCTGGCATTTTCATTCGTCGTCATGTCAAACACTATATTCAAAGTGGCCACTATTATATTCTAACTATAGAATTTGAATAATCATTCTATTTCCATGATTCCAACAGTTCACCGAAGTCAAATCACAATTGCAACATTTGGTTAAAAATAAGGCCTAGATTGTTTGCCCATATTGTGCAGCTCTACGTGGCAGTGTGGAAATTACCTCAAATGAGTGCAGGAAATGCAGAAATTGATCAAAACATTTTAAGTTTAATTGAACAGTACAAAACATTCAGAACGGAGAAAGACCCATTGAAATCACTTAGAATGTATGTGTTGCCACCCTAGGGTCATGCACTACTCATAAAGCAAATGTCAAACTTTTATTATTAAAAAAGATAAAATACCGTCCATTTCTTTAAAATACCATGATATTATATTTTGTCCATATCGTCCAGCCCTACTGCACCTATCCGGTGTACGTGATGACTTTTTATCTCCTTTCAAAAGGCACTGTGGGTAATCTGGGGCTGTCCACACAAACGCTCCCTTCACACACAGGGTCAGGTGAGAGGGCCAGCATGCTCAGGGAAATCACATAGCAAGCATTCCACCAGCCATAGGCACCACACTATGCCCTTAACAAGCACAACTCTGAAAACACCTGCAAGCAGCGGCCCTGACAACAGTCTGCTGCCTGGCTACCACAACATCCTCTGGCAGACAGACAGCCAACAGGAGAGGAAGGTTGCTGTGTGGCAAACAGAGAAGCTACTGCCCATCCACAGTACTATTCACCTCTACACCAGCACTCCCTAGAGATGCTTACTTCATAGGCAGCTCCACCTTTCTCCTATGTCCCACTTCAAAGCTCAGTCAAAACCTATTTTGATCTTTCCATTCTCCATCCCCTCTCTCTACTACAGCCTATTAAACCATGTCCCCATGCCATTACCACTCCATTTATATATTCTCTCCACTCAGCCCCACAGACAGACAGACCAGCATAGCACTGCTAGCCAAGCCTTAGAGAGGGCCCCTAGTAGGCCAACTATAACGCTCCCCTACCCCCAGCAGCACCACAGACACTCACTCAATCAGGTTTCCTTACCGCTGTAGAGTCCACCAGCCCCAAAAATGGTCACAAAATGTATCAAATCATGATTGTGTAAAAATATATATATATATATGTTGTAGTGGGCCCATGCTGCCCTGTGCTGCTTTTTTGGAGCAAGTGGGACTGGAAGTCGAAAGAAACACCTCGTGGATCAGGTTACCCCTGAGGGGAGGGCGTGGAGGGGAGCAGGGGGAGAGGGGGCGGGCTCTACGGCCAGTGCTGTACACCCACCCCACCTTTCACCATGTCCCAGTCTTCATTCTATTTCTGCTTCCCTCTTTTTTTTTTTTTATTCTGCTCACGAGGTCAGTGACAGAGATCCATCTTACATAAAACACAGAGACATGGTCCTAAAAACAGCTCTTTTCCTTAATGGTCCCAATGCAGACTTTTTAAAAATCTTAATATCAAATAATTTCTGGGTAACAATGAAGTACCTTACTGTGATTGTTTTCAATTAAAATGGTCAAAAAGAAACAAAATTAGCTTCTTAGCAAAGAGCAATTTCTCAAGCAAGAATTTAGCTAGGACATGTCAGTGGTCAACAGGAAACTTGTCAGAGAGGTTTGGAACTCTTTCTTATTGGTCTATTAACCAAGGCAGCCCCATCAAAAACAGGCTGAAATTTCAGGTGGTCTTTTCAAACAGCTCTTACACTAAAAAGGGCATTATCATCATTTCCACAATTTCACAGTATTATCCCAACCTCATAGTGTGGAAATATATATAAAACACAGGAAAATCAAGTTTGACTGCACTGGGCCTTTAACGTTGGCATCACTCCACCAATATGTCAGTAAACAGAAGAAAGAGAAATTCTCCACTCCATCTAGTAGATGTGGAAGGAGGGGAAAGGGTTTGCCCTGACCTGGCCAAGTGTTGGAAACTCCTCTTCCTCCCTCTGCCATGGAGCATTAGGACACACTAATCCTTTCTCCAGGCGCCATGCCAGACTCATACTAGTCCTTCTTTCTCTGTCACTATCACCATCCCTCTAACTCTGTGTGGAGGCTCTTAAAGAACTGCCACAACAAAACTCCTGACTTGCACACTGAAGGAGGCATCCATGCAGGCCTGGTACAACTAACTGGAACACAACATCTAGGAATAAAAAGTTTCCCTTGTTGAGGCCATAGGCTCTGCAGCCTAGCAAATAAAAATGTATATTTGTATCATTGTTTATATGGAGTGAATCTTTCAATAAAATGCAAAAGAACTGAAACAAACTGAATCAACATCGGAGGTTCAGATATAGTTCCAGGAAAACCATATAATTTCCCTGGCTGTGACTAGCAGGCGAAGTCTGATAGGCCTCCCTCCCAGTCTCACAACTCTCCGGAGTACATACTAAAGCAATCTTCCTGATGGGTCAAAGGTCAGTCAGTGGATGATTGATGAGGGTGTGTGGCGGCGCAGCGTGGAGGGACGAGGCATCGCCAGTCGCCACCACCTAGTTGGATAGAATAACCCCAGGCCCTGCAGCTCAGCTAACAGGCCATTACACACACCTCCTCACAGCCAGTCAACAGCCACTTCCCCTCATGGTTTACATGGTCCCAGACCTGACTACAACGCTTTGAAAATGCATCCTTCCTTCCTCTACTCCTTGTAAGTGTTCCAAGTGTGCACTGACCTAACATAAATGGATAGGTGAAATCAAAAGGGTTTAACAACGCTTTCATCAATCCAGTCATGTCAGATCTATGATCACTTCATAGGATGGAGGAAGGTAGATACCATTTCAATGTATTTAGGCTCTCCGTTTCACTGTGGTGGTGTGCTCGTCCCCTTAACTGGGCCAGCTCTAAAGGCTATGATATGAGACACTTCCAGCAAGTTACTCCTGGTGTGCTCCTTTGAGGAGTTATATAGGGCCCCGTGTAGCTCAGTTGGTAGAGCATGGCGCTTGCAACGCCAGGGTTGTGGGTTCGTTTCCCACAGGGGGCCAGTATGAAAAAATAAAATAATAATGTATGCACTCACTAAGTCGCTCTGGATAAGAGCGTCTGCTAAATGACTAAAATGTAAATATAATGGAGGTGTCACTAAAATGGAACCAGATATATTTATATTAAATAAAAAAACTCACGCAAAGATGACAATCTTTCCGTTTAATAATTTTTAATTATTGTGGCCAATATGATGAGAAAAATCACAGTATGTCAGATCAGATTTGCACCTTTATCATGCAGGTGTTTATATAAGGACATGGAGGGTATAAATTAAGTGTATAAAACGTTAGGAACCCCTGCTCTTTCCTTGACGTAGACTGACCATGTGAAAGCTATGATCCCTTATTAAGGTCACTTGTTAAATCCAATTCAAATCAGTGTAAATGAAGGGGAGGAGACAGGTTAAAGAAGGATTTTTAAGCCTTGAGACAATTCAGACAGGCTGAATGGGCAAGACAAAAATGTAAGTGCCTTTGAATGGGGTATGGTAATAGGTGTCAGGCGCACCGGTTTGAGTGTGTCAAGAACTGCAACGCTGCTGGGTTTTTCATGCTCAACAGTTTCTCGTGTGTATCAAGAATGGTCCACCACACAAAGGACATCCAGCCAACTTAACACAACTGTGGGAAGCATTGGAGTCTACATGGGCCAGCATCCCTGTAGAACGCTTTCGACACTTTGTCTAGTCCATACCCTGACGAATTGAGGCTGTTCTGAGGGCAAAAGGGGGTGCAACTCAATATTAGGAAGCTGTTCCTAATGTTTTGTACACAGTGTATAGTGCACACAGGGCACTGTAGTGCTGCCCAACCCTATCATCATCCTCGTCATCATCACGGGCCTGAATGCAGAGCAGAGTCAGGCACACAAGGAGAACATATGAGCGTGACTGGGCATAGTGTCATTCTGACTAACAGGACATCAACAGGAGACCACTACCCACCCGGTCCTCATTAGAGAGAGGAGAGGACATAACCTGTGAGGCCTGCACCCTGCTCGCCCAGAGCTCTGCCATGTTCTGCAGCTGCATTGGCTGGTAATGGTGACAGTCTAACAAAGCCAGGTAAGCATACTAGAGGGTGGCCCTGAGTGGAGGAGAGTGAGGTGAGGCCACACCTAATGGGGCACTGGCGTAGCAAACACAACCTCAAGAGGGAGGGACACACCCAGACTGCTAAAGGAGGCTGAGGTTGAGGCCGAAGGGGGCGGGCTGGGCTCTGTTTCCTGTTGGGCTGCATTCCGCACGTTGCTCTCTAGTCTCACGTTCTCTCTACCAACCTGTATAGAGCCAGGCCTGCAGGAGAGAAGGACTGACCTGCCTGTGAATCAGCAGGCTTCCTCCCTGTCTGGGCATGCAGGTCACACAGGGAAGGGATCACTGCTGCTACCTCACTTTCCAAACAAGGTGTATGAATTGAGGAGCAAACTGAAGGATAGGAGATTCAGCAACACTTGGAGGACAATGGAATTCAATAAAATTGTATTTATTGCTGGAAGTAGAACCAATGCGTTTTGGCCTTCATCTGCGTTTTTACAGAAATAAAAAATAAAAACAGAACAGGTTTTCTGCCCCATTCGGTTTTATTTCTGTAAAAACCCTGATTAAGGCCAAAAGCCGAAACGCGTTGGTTCTACTTTCAGCAATAAAATATGTTATTGAATTCCATTGTCATGCAGATCACACACAAACAATAGCATGCATACACACTGACGTATACGCTGCACGAGCATCGAGGGACTATAAAAACACGCTCGCTCACTCACACACTGGGATTGGCCCAGGCTTTCATGAAGAGCGGAGCAGGGAGAAGTGATGAGCAGGAACTAGGCTGACATCTCTCTGCTCTCTTCCCAACATGCTGGTATTGACATTGACTACTAAGCACACTCCCACATCACAGGTCAGCATTACAGTTATGATGTTGGGTTGAGTGGAGGGTTAGGAGTAGAGACTATGTAAGTAGAGTTGAGGTAGTTAATATTAAATCCTTACCCTTGAGCAGGGGCAAGGGCGTGAGCTCGATGGGTTTGCCCTGAGACCGGAATTGGGACGAACTCTGCGATCGCTTCTGCTTGGCCTTCCTGACAGACTTCCGTGAAAATCCGTCCACTTTGTCCACAGATGGAGGTGTGGTGGCTGCCGAGGACATAGCCCTGCTGTAGAAGGGGAGACAAGGACAGGTCTCAGCTTAACATCTAGCCACAACACACACAAGACAGTGCAGACACTGCCGAGAGGAAGCTAAGGAAATGTCCAGTGATGTGTGTGCTGCTGATTATGCCTCATAGCCATTGATTAGGAGCCCCTGGAGAGGAAGCCGGAAAGTCACACTGTACACAACCAACCGCCTGCTCACAACACAACCGCCTGCTCACAAACAGTCATAAGAGGTGAATACCAACTGTACTGAACTACAACTAAACCGAAAGGCGCGTATGTGCCACTTTTTATCCACCAACTAAGGCACACACAGAGTCCATGTGTGTAAGAAGAAGAAACCCACAGTTTAGCAGAGTGAGGGACGGCACTGACAGAAGGTGTGCAGAAGGGTTAACACAAGAATGCATCTATCAGGTCAAATTCATCCAATGTCTCTAATGTATTATAACTGGTCAAGGGCCAGGCAGAGGGAGACAGAATACCAGACATAGTAAAGACACTCAGCCCTGAACCTAGACACACAATCATGTCATAAATCATGTCATGTAGCCTGCCCTGAGGTTGTGGGTGGCATTGTTAGCTATGGCTTCATCAGCCTGTTCACTGATCCAAGGGTGAAATATAGTTCATTAGAAGGTCGTAAGTCTCGTTGCTGCTTACCTGCATAGCCCTGCAGGTCTGTTAACATGGCAAAAACAAAATAAATCTAGAAAGCACAAATTCTTCCCTTTCCCCAGAAAACTATTGTGATAGTTTGCCATTCAAAACTGGACAGGCCCATTCAAATATTATACAAAGTGAGTCCCTGGAGCCAGAGAACATGCTACAAAAGCCTTATCACAGAGTATCATGAAAACACAACAAAACGCCATGCAAATGGCATCACCACCTGCAAACATGCAGTGGAGACAAAGGCGCTGCATGGTCAATCCGACGTCTACATTGGCAGTGCAGCATTTACAGCGATGCGGCCTCTGCAGAAATAAGGGCATTCATACTTCAAGTGCTTAGCGGAACAGCGCTGTTGAGCAGAGCTGTTGTCAAGAAAGTGAGTTTGTGTTTATACAGGACCTCCCGCCCCCACCTACCGTCAACCAATCATGTCAATGCAGAGCTATACAGAGCCCTCCGCATTGTTACAACATTTTGTAGGCACACAGCGATGCAGTAGGGAGCTCAATTTGGCCTCTGCATGCCTCCGGAAGCTCCGCGATTGAGTCACACCCTCCATATGAAGCCTCCGACCACATTTTCGGATCAAGCATAAATTAGCTTTTAGGCTACAGACAATGTAAACCCAAGCACACAGAGGTGCATGCTATTACACAGCACACTCACCTGTGCACAGTAGCACTAGAGTCCACACATATCACCATCAGCCCTTAGTACTCACTCACTGACTGACCAAACAACCAACCAACCACAAGCCCTAATGGTTGAGTAACGGGTGCTGCTGCTGCTACACTAGGGACAGTGCTGGTCGGGCATACGGCACAGCACAAAGCCATTCCCCTCTCATGCCTCTTACATAAGAGACCAGATGACATCCACACAGGCTGGGGGGATTAAAGAAATAGGGAGATCAAACAGAGAGAGAGCATCTCTACAGGAAGTCAACAAATATCAGAAGGCCCAAGGCACCTCTTATTACTAGCCAGGGAGCTGGAGAGAAGAACAAACGACAAACAGAAAATAAACAGACGGATGAAAACACTAAAGAACATAGGAGAGAAAGGATGGACAGAAATTATGAAGGGATTAAGCAGATGTGCCATACTGCAAATTCCCTACGCAACATCCCCTCATCATAGGTCAGACCTGCTTACCTGCATAGCCTCGCAGGACTGTTACAATGGCAAACAAAACCAAAATCTAGAAAGCACAAACCCTCTTTCCCCAGAAAACCATTGTGATAACTTGCCATTCAAAACGACTAAAATGGTTTAATCGTAATGCTGCATTAAAAATGAGGATAGGTGTTAGCCTACTACTTTATAAGACAGTAGTCCGGACTTGTGCCAAAGTGCCTTCAACTTTTCCTAGTAACAAATACATTCTGAATCATGAGGGGGGGGGGGGGGGGGGGTGTTCCTCATCAATTTACACACAATAGCCCATAATGACTAAGCAAAAACAGGTTTTTAGTAATTTCTGCGAATGTATTAAATAAAAAAACTTAAATATGACATTTACATAAGTATTCAGACCCGTCACTCAGTACTGTGTTGAAGCACCTTTGGCATGGATTACAGCCTCAAGTCTTCTTGGGTATGACGCTACAAGCTTGGCACACCTGTATTTGGGGAGTTTCTCCCATTCTTCTCTGCAGATCCTCTCAACCTCTGTCAGGTTGGATGGGGAGCGTCGCTGCACAGCTATTTTCAGGTCTCTCCAGAGATGTTGGCTCAGTCAGGGCTCTGGCTGGGCCACTCAAGGACATTCAGAGACTAGTCCCGAAGCCACTCCTGCGTTGTCTTGGCTGTGTGCTTAGGGTCGTTGTCCTGTTGGAAGGTGAACCTTCACCACAGTCTGAGGTCCTGAGCGCTCTGGAGCAGGTTTTCATCAAGGGTCTCTCTGCACTTTTCTCCGTTCATCTTTCCCTCGATCCTGACTAGTCTCCCAATCCCTGCCGCTGAAAAACATCCCCACAGCATGATGCTGCCACCACCACCATGCTTCACCGTTGGGATGGTGCCAGGTTTCCTCCAGACATGACGCTTGGCATTCAGGCCAAAGAGTTCAATCTTGGCTTCATCAGACCAAAGAATCTTGTTTCTCATGGTCAGAGTCTTTAGGTGCCTTTTGGCAAACTCCAAGCGGGCTGTCATGTGCATTTTACTGAGGAGTGGCTCCGTCTGGCCACTATACCATAAAGGCCTGATTGGTGGAGTGCTGCAGAGATGGTTTTCCTTCTCTAAGGTTCTCCCATCTCCACAGAGGAACTCTAGAGCTCTGTCAGAGTGACCATCGGGTTCTTGGTCACATCCCTGACCAAAGGCCCTTCTCTCCCTGATTGCTCAGTTTGGCCGGGCGGCCAGCTCTAGGAAGAGTCTTGGTGGTTCCAAACTTCCTCCATTTAATAATAATGGAGGTCACTCTGTTCTTGGGGACCTTCAATGCTTCAGACAATTTTTGGTACCCTTTCCCAGATCTGTGCCTCGACACAATCCTGTCTCTGAGCTCTACGGACAATTCCTTTGACCTCATGGCTTGGTTTTTGCTCTGACATGCACTGTCAACTGTGGGACCTTATATAGACAGGTGTGTGCCTTTCCAAATCATGTCCAATCAATTGAAATTACCACAGATGGACTCCAATCAAGTTGTAGAAACAACTCAAGGATGATCAATGGAAACAGGATGCACCTGAGCTCAATTTCGAGTCTCATAGCAAAGGGTCTGAATACTTTTGTAAACACTATTTCCGGAGGGTTTTTATTATAAATTGGCAAGAACTTCTAAAAACCTGTTTTTGCTTTGTCATTATGGGGTATTGTGTGTAGATTGATGAGGGAAAAAAGTTCATTAATCAATTTTAGAATAAGGCTGTAATGTAACAATGTGGAAAATGTCAAGGGGTCTGAATACTTTCCGAATGCACTGTAAGATGATGACGCTGTCAGTTCTGGATAGTCTATAACAATTGTACATTGCACATCATAAAACAAGGCAATCCCACAATGCACCAAGCCCATGCTGACAGGTGCCCAGAGAAGGCTGATAAGGTGGGGAACAGTGACTTGGGCTATATTACAGGCACATGGGCCCTCACTCCCATCATAAATACAGGGGACTTTGGATGCTAGGTTATCTTGACTGGAACGTGACTCTTACCTTGCTCATTGTGACATTCAAAACTCTTGAGAATGAGCAGGTGAGACACGCTGCTAAATGTGTGTACACAGGCACGCTCATTCACACACAGGAGACACACACCTTGTGCGTCCACTCCAGTAAGATTGGCAGAATGCTTAGATCACAATCATTTGCACCTATAGGATAGTGACGTGATGGTGAATAAGACTAACAGCACACATTGGAGCTCAACATCATCATTCCAAATGGAAAGGCTCAGAAGAGTCACAGTACTACCCAGCCAAACTTTTTGCAATGTAGGATTGATGAGATTGACTCTGAACCTGACATTCTGGGCGAGCCTCCACAAGAACAAATAGATTAACGTAAACATTATGCACATCTATGAAACCTTTGGTTAGCCCACATACGTTAACCATGATTGTTGATTCAAATGCACTGATACATATGACAATGGGTAAACAAACTAACTATAAATCAAACAAATACATGTAGTTAGCTATATCTAACATTTCTGTCTGAGGAACATTTCTTATTTCATATGGACCTGAAAACCTATGCTAATCTATAAATTATACATCTCGAAGATAGAAGCTAGTTAGCTAGGTTAGGTAACTAGCTACCGACCTTTGTTGAGACATTCTGTCACACCGATACAATGCCAATGTAGTTAACTAGCTAGTATTGGTGTAGTGACTAGCACCTAGTTGGTGTCGGGCCTAACTAGTTAGCTCGCCATTATGCTTGACATTGCGATTAGCAAGCACGTCAAGTAGTTAGTGATCGCACATCAGATACTTTCACAGTAACTGGTGCGCTAGCTAGTTACAGCAGTAGCCATCCGATATTTTCACCAAAAACAAACCTCCTCTTCAGTGTTTTTACCGTTAACTAGCTCTATTAGCAATACTATTTTTATCTTAACATAATATTATTTCATACTGGTAATGTTGGTAGTTATATTGGCAAAATATAAGATGGTCGTTAATGGCTAGTAACGACAGAAAATTAACTAGCTAACGGTTAGCTTTGATGCTGGGTCGTTCGCTACTAGCTAACATTAGCTACCTAGCTAGCTACATTAGCTAGCTATATAGTCAGCCAGTCAGAGGCTAGCGAGTTACGTTAGCGTTACAGGAATACGTGGTTAGTGTGTGTTAAATAGATATCTAGGAAGCTAGTTAACGTTGCAAAAAAAAAAAATTATTCTGACATCAAGTTGAGTAAACGAGCTGAACATTAATCCCACACATCTCTCGATATGGACGCAAACTAGCTACTAATGCTAACTGGCTAGAATCACACGTAGGTACCCAGAAACAAGCTATATGCAAAATGAGCCGTAACGTTTTACCTTGATCCTCTGTTGTCCGGAACGAATACTGTGGCAAGTTGTTATCCTCTATTAGACGATATTAAACTAAAATGCTTCCAATCGCGTACAAGTAGCCTCTCCAAGTAGCGGCAAAACAGCAGAAAAGCTATCTTGGCCTTTTTTTTTTTTTTTTTTTGACAGACAAACCCACGAGTGCCTTTTACCTTCTAACGAAATAATCCTCTGAGTCCCATTAATAACAAAATACGGATGTATAAAAATATTAAGTGGAGTCAATCACATTCCCTATTTATGAAAGAAATCACTTGTTTACACCAGATCTGTTTTCTTTTTTCCTTCTCTTGCTGTAGACAGTGTTTAATCTGGGGAAATATATTTTCACCCTTTTGTCAATATTACTGGGCTGAGTCCATGGCTCACATAACAGAGATACAACCAACCATCAAGCTCGGTTTGTCTCTATAGACGATGGTGATTGGTTTGTTCGAAGGATGGGGTTGGATATTCGATAACGTCCATCATTGCGCGAACCGAGACGCTCCTAGAGATGAATAAAAACAGGTAGGTTGAAGAGTATGGGACTAGGAAGGAGATTGGGTTAAAGACGAGGTGGAATTTTATACCTCAGTGGGAGGGGAATCCTCCCCGTATGGCATGAAGCTAAACCTGTCAAGGCCCAACCCTGGTTTACCGTTCATCCCCGCTGAAGGTTGGTCTTGAACGAGCAAGGACTAGCGACTTCTCTTGGTTTCCCATTAATTATATTATTTAAAAGAGCACATCAACATTAAGGATAGGAGGCGAGGATTTACAACAACAGCTGGCACTATTTATGCACTGATATTTTTTCAGTGAAAAAATATTTTTTCAGGAAAAATATAATACAGCAATAGTACGGATAAGAATAATAGCCCAAAACGGATGGATGGAAATCAGAAAAAAAAAATCAGGAAGAAAAAATAATTATATATATATATATATACACATACATACACACACACAAACACACACAAGCATTTGTTATCGGAGTTGATTTTCAACAGTGACATACTGTGTAGTAGCTATAGTATTCAAAATATCTAAACAATATCAAAACAAGTGCATATTGTTTTAAACAATTTTTTTCTTTCAGTTTGTCATATTGAAAATATTCAGCCCCATACTGTTTTTGTTTTTGTTTTGTAATGAAAGATAATCAATAGACAAGATTCAACGTTAATAAATCATTGTTACATAAAGTGTGTATTGGTGGGGGGGGGGGGGGGTCGGGTAGGGTATACTTGACTGCTAATCTAATTAAAATAGGATACTTAAGATGAAACTGATATTAGCTGACTAATAAATATAACGCTACAAATACATTAGCATATTACTTAACTTTAATTACCTTGATTTTACAACTCAGGTATAAAAAAAAATAAGTATAATCAATTAAATAGAAACTTTGGCACACCACAGGAAGCAGCTGGCACACAGTAAACCTAATGAATGGGAGCTCATCTCTGCCCTGAAGACTTTGAAATTTAACCCCTATTAAAGGGATACTTAGGGATTTTGGCAATGAAGCCCTTTATCTATTTCCCCAGAGTCAGATGAACTCATGGATACCATTTTTAAATTGAGTGTTAATTCCTTTAACACTCAATTTGTCTCAGGACTGCATGTGAGGGGACATATGCAGCCTGGTCTCAGACTAGACATAGCATAGTAAACGTAAATCCGGGACGTTCAAATTAGTATATGTTACATTTGGTATGGTTATTTAAGACAGATGGTTACTTAAGGCTTGAGGCAAAACCAAAAGTAGGGTGGTTGGTTGGTTGGTCGATCAGGGTGGGTGGTATAACCCAAAGGTTGCGAGTTCAAATCTCATCATGGGTAACTTGAGCATTTTAGCAACTTTTCAACTACTCACAAATGTTTTGCTACTTTGCAACTACTTAGCATGTTAGCTAACCCTTCCCCTAACCCTTTTAGCTAACCCTTCCCCTAACCTTAACCCATAAGAGTCGAAACCCTTTCTAAGCTGGGGGAGGGGCTCTACTAAGCTATATGGAATTGTTTTAAGAAGGTCATACAAAGGATAATTTTGCTATTCGATTTAGAATTTTAATAATATATATTAAATGTTTTATTTGGCCTTACTGCTATTAGCCCATACAAAACGCATTGAATAACAGATTCACTACATGGAACAAATCCAAAGGAAGTTTGTTCTGAAGTGTCTGTTTTTAACCCCTTATTTTTGGCACTAAACAGTCTCCATATTTACTTCCATTCATTTTTTCAACTGATACCGGGGGACTCAGGCGAGGCTTGTGGGGCCTGTGGGCGTCCTAGAGCAAAACAATGTACGTGTTTGTAAGAGTCGTTTTTCCATAGAGGGGTCATAATAGTTAGTAGGCCAAACCGTTCGGATGCTACAGACGCTTTTGTGAGAAGACCGATTTATGGGATGTCTCATGGTCTGATAAACACCGCTCTAGCTCTGTCACCTTTCACACCAGATGTGGAGGTGCGACATAGGCAGATGCGGTGGATTGAGACGCATCCAATGCAAAAAAATATCTCTAGCTTAAACTGACAGATTTTTATGGGGATTATTTTTATTATCCTAATTAGATTTACGCGGGGCGCGGACATCGACCTTAGGCGGTTAACCTAACTCCTAAACTTAACCCTAACCCCTAGCCTAGCTAACGTTAACCACCTAGCTAACGTTAGCCACCTAGGTAGAATTCGTAACAGATCATACGTTTTGCAAATTCGTAACATAATGTACATTTTGCCAAATCGTAACATATCATACAAAATGAGTGATGGACATTCACAAAGTAATACATACCATACGTAGCATATCATAGTAAATGGAGTGTCTCGGATTTATCTACAGAATAATATGAAATGCTCTGAGACCAGGTTGACATATGCAGCAGAGTCCCTGCATAGCAACTGTCATGTTATTCCACTCTGTGCCATTTGATTGGAATGAAAGCTGCTCCTCTGAATATGAAGTACTGAATGCTCTGGTTCTGAACCCTGGCCTTTGTGACCCACCGAGTATGCTAGCTAGATGACAGGAGAGTATGCATTAGATCAACTATCTACAATTAGAATTATATTTCTAAGAAATACCAGTCGGTTTTAGCTAAACAAATTACCAAACAAGTTGGGAGAAACACATTTTAAAAACGAATATGCGATTCAATCTCATTTTAAGACCAAGCAGTTAAAGAGATTATTAATCCGTTTCTGGGATAAGTATAATACTACTTTCATGCAAGAAAGTCTTATGATTCACACAGTTTAAAAAAAAATGATTTTGTTGATTTCATTAATCCAAACGAGTGCTCTGTCAGTGCAAGAGGAATATTGATTGATTAAATAGGGACTGCAGTCTTGACCATCTTTGACCCTCTATTGCAGCCAACTCATACTTCTAGCTTCTTGTTCCTCTTGGAGCCATGCTTCTTGTGTGGTCTAGATTTGAGTTTTAATGCAGAGGCACTCTTCAGGGTGTCCCTCTTCCCTGAGGTGAATTCCTCCGCCCCTGGCTTCCACAGGAGCAGCTGTGCATCCTCCCCTCCCGTGAGCAGGGCCTCCACTGCAGGGTCCCAGAGGAAGCAGCGCACCGTGGAAGAGTGGCCCCCTTGGAGGGACCTCAGCAGAAACAGGCCCTTCTCACTGCACTCCAGAAGGTGGATGTCTCCATTGTTCGTCCCACCTAGCACTAGTAAGCGCCCTGCGTCCTCCAGCCAAGTCCCACCAACAAAGTAATCCAGGGTCCCCTCATCAGAGAGAGGGGTCAGGCTGCGGGCGTCAGCGGCGCTGAAGAGTGTGAGGGGCTCGTCTGTGTCCAGCTGACCCAGGTCCCACAGATGGAGGCCCTCATCGTGGCTGAGGCACAGCAGCTGGTTCAAGTCCTTCCCTGCCCAGCACACTGAGCTAGCAGAGGAGCCACAGTTAAAGGTGGCCAGCAGGGCCTCCTCCTCTGCACCCAGGCTCAGGTCAAACACATTCACCAGGCCATCAGTGGAACCAGACGCCAGGCGGTCCGCATTCCGGGGGTGGAAATGTACCTGCGTGATGTCATCACTGTGGGACTCAGAGTACACCCCAAGAACCCCTCCGTTCTTCTCCTTGGCCATGCGGGCATCCCAGAAAACCAAGAAGCTATCATCTTCATCCAGCTGCTCAGTGCCTGCACAAAGGACCACATCGCTGCAGCTCACGTCAAAGCTGCTGAAGTGGTGGGAGGAGTCACTCCTGAACACCTGTGCTGCCTCTGAACCAGGGCAACGGACATCCCACGTCCTTACTGTCCCATCAGCAGAGCCTGAGAAGAGCAGGTCAGGGGAGGTGTGGGCAAAGTGCACACCACAGATCGCACCACTATGTCCCTGGTACTCCCAGAGCAGGCGGAGGCTGTCCTCACTGTGCAGACGGATGGAGAGGTTGGAGCAGCATACGGCCACCAGTCCTGGGCCAGAGACAGTCTGGAGGGACAGGTCCAGCAGGTAGGTGGGCTCATCTAGCTGGACACGCCGGGTGATGGAGAGAGCTTTGAACTTCTCCCCCAGACTCTCCATGGCAACTTCCTGCAACTACACCCAGCTGTATAGAGAGGATGTGAAGAATATAGGTGTAATATGGAAGAAACACCATCTTATCACAAAACATACACCTACTTACTCACTTAACTCAGAATGTGGGTCTGGTAATGGTGAAATTAACACAAATGACTAGCTAGCTAAAAACACTCACTAAGTTAGCTAGCTAAACGTTAGCTAGCTTGCAAGTGGAAAGCCAAGTATGACAACTGTATTTACTCACTAACTGTAAGTCGCTTTGGATAAGAGCGTCTGCTAAATTACTAAAATGTAAATGTAAAATGAAAGTTCTTGAAGGGTTCACTTCTTGAAGGACCAAAGAAAGTACGTTAACGTTACAGTAACATTTGTATTCAATGCCCAGTGTGAACCACAAACAATTGTTTAAAAAAAAAACATATGTAATATCTAACCTTGTGGACGACAGACTTACCCACCGAAATAGACGAATCTGACTTTCATGTGCACGTTGTGACACGGTGTCACTGTATTTAGTGCCCGTTGAGCGACCCATTTCCTCAATGCATGAGTTCCGCTGTTGAATTTTAGACCATAAACTACAGACAGACAGTACAGTATGAAGATAGGCAGAAACTGCTTCTCCAATAGAAATCCCCGATCACACTTATAGGCGATGTCATGGCGACGTTGGCAAACTAAGCTCATATGCAGAAACGCGGTCGTCTCGCGCCGAACTGCGCATGTGCATATCGTCAAAGGCACTTTTTACGGAAATGAAAACGTGTCAGTTTGTCGCTTTCACAAGGTTGGAGTAATAACATGTTCGACAACTTAAGCCACTGGCTCGAATCTAGGTTGTGCCTTTAGATTTCGAGAAAATTAACAAAGGAATAATATTTCACTTCTCTCACCCCGGCCTAGTCTGCTTGGTCTGTTTCGCAAGCCTTCCCGGAAGTCTCGCGATGTTGCGCCTCTGGGTTTAGAAACTCTGTGCTACAGTACAGGCATACCAATGTCGATAAAGACCTTAGCTGTGTTAGAATAGGCATACTAACCACATAATTTGTGACGCATGTTGAGTATGTAGTATGCTTATTGGTCATAGTATGGATATAGTTAGTATGCCAAAAGTTCCCGGATGTCGTACTACATTCGCCAAAATACTAAGTATACAAGCAGTGGACACTATTTCCGTGCATTTAGGGCCCATAATACAATTCTTCAGAAAATGGTCGCAGCTTTACAATGTTTTCAGATTTTAAGAAAATGGCGGAAAATATGCAGCCGAAGTCCGACGAGAGCGGATACAAATTCATTGCTTTAACTAATTATGACAAATGTTAAGAAAATGTTGAGCAATGTAATGAAGTAATGACTTTTCAAATAAGTTAGCTACGCTATCCTTACAAACCACATAGCATATCATTGCAGCAGTATGTGTACCGGTATGTTAGCTAGCTACCTAACGTTAGTTGGCTACTAATACATCGAACTTGCCAGTATATTAACTATATGCGATCTAACTAACTACCCAACGTTTATTGACTTGATTATTCACGTCATTCTTAGTTTAGCTAAGTGGTATAGTCGTTGTGCCTTCGCAATGGACATTGTTAATTCGGGTGCGTTCGTAAATTCTCTCTGGCTATCTTCTCCGATTTCAGAGCACTCTCGTCTGAGTGTGCCAGAGCGCAGAATATATGATGATTTTACGAATGCTCAACACCCGTAGAATACGGCCGGTGTCAGTAAACGTCTGCAAAAAAGCTTAATTAAATTGTTGCCAGCAGCACAGTTACAGTCACCAACGCTTTGGATAACATGAAAACAGCCTAACCAGCTCTGCTAGGGCGAGTAAAATGGTCAGAGTGAGGTGTTCTCTCATTTGTACTGGAAGTAGCTAGCCAACGTTAGCCAGTTAGCTTGGGTGCTTGACTGCCGTTGTGAGGTCAGAACGGTCGGATCAACCATACTCCTCAGCTAGAGCGTCCAGTGTGCGCTCCTAGAGCGAAACACTCTGAATTTACGAACGGACAATCTGATAACGCTCTGAATTTTACAAACGCCCAGAGCGCACTCTGACACTCCAGATTGAATTTACGAACACACCCGAAATCCTAAAACGTCTAGCTAGTAATTTGTTATGCTAGCAAGAGGTTGCACAGCAACAGCATCAACCTCCTGTAGACAGGCATAGTGCTAGTACGCTCAATTGAAAGGATACCGTTCGTTTACATTATACTAAAATGAACTTATAGTATGTAGTAGATACTCATTAAGTATGTAGTATACAGTATGTTAGTATGTGTATTCGAACACAGCTACTGACTTTTTTTAAATGGTGAAATAATTGATGAACATCCATATGAGCATCATCTGGCATGATAGAGAATGGGTCATCACTGGCCATGCTGGAGGGACAGAAATAATGGCACCTATGGGGGGTGATAAGTGCCAGAATTAAGCCTAGGCAACCGTACCACCGTGTGACTGTCGGCAACCATTGAACGTCTGACTGACATGACATGATACCAACGCCTTACTAACGTCTGCGTGACGCCTGCGTGTTAATAAACCTAGGCAACAGTACCACCATGTGGCTGTCGCCTACCATTGAATGTGTAACTAACATGTCACCATACCAACGCCTTACTAACGGTAATGAAAGTCATAAGGTGCATAGTTTATATTTTTATTTATTAAATCTCAACCATAAATGTACCATTTTTCCCGTGCTAGCCAACATTCCGATGTAGCCACCTTGAGCTATAGTGTGGCCTGTGTCGTGGAAATACTTCTCAAAGATATCTCTCAGACACTGCAGCTTGTGAGTTCAGAATAGACTTTATTACCAAGTAACAAGCCGAGCTGGTCCGCGTAGCAACTCCCAGTCCAGACTTGGAGCTCTCTTTTTATACAGCTTAATCTTTTCATATCATATAGGAACCCCCTCTTTATCCAAATAACCACCCTCCCTTGACCTTGAGTCACTATGGTGTCTTTGTCTAGCCTCTTTCCTGTCTATGCCCATGCCTGCTTGGTTTCCCGTCCTCTTGCCTGACTCTATTGGTGGCGTGATAAAGACAGTTCCTTTAAAAATAATATACATACACACCTGATGATAATTGTATAGTACATTGATTACTGCAGTCACAATGTGGTTGTCCAGTCATGCATCTGGATTACAAAATATGTTTAATGATATGTTTCATACATCATATGTTTCAAAATATGTTTCATACATCATAGACAGGTGTAGTCACTAATCCTCTTTTAAACCCATAATGATTCTGCTTATTGTTAAATGATTTTATAATATATTGTCACGATCGTCGGTGAGAGAGGAGGACCAAGGCGCAGCGTTAAATGCGAACATATTTATTTATATAATGATCACACGATCAAAACAACAAAACGAAAACGTGACGTCCCTGGTTACATACACAAACCAACACGGAACAAGAAACCACAATGAATGAATGCCTAACGGCTACCTAAGTATGACTCCCAATCAGAGACAACGAGCTACAGCCGTCTCCGATTGGGAGCCACCCTGGCCAACATAGATACACAACAACTAGAACCAACACACATGAAAACTCACACCCTGGCTCAACATACTAGAGTCCCCAGAGCCCCACAAATGTTTTGCTACTTTGCAACTACTTAGCATGTTAGCTAACCCTTCCCCTAACCCTTTTAGCTAACCCTTCCCCTAACCTTAACCCATAAGAGTCGAAACCCTTTCTAAGCTGGGGGAGGGGCTCTACTAAGCTATATGGAATTGTTTTAAGAAGGTCATACAAAGGATAATTTTGCTATTCGATTTAGAATTTTAATAATATATATTAAATGTTTTATTTGGCCTTACTGCTATTAGCCCATACAAAACGCATTGAATAACAGATTCACTACATGGAACAAATCCAAAGGAAGTTTGTTCTGAAGTGTCTGTTTTTAACCCCTTATTTTTGGCACTAAACAGTCTCCATATTTACTTCCATTCATTTTTTCAACTGATACCGGGGGACTCAGGCGAGGCTTGTGGGGCCTGTGGGCGTCCTAGAGCAAAACAATGTACGTGTTTGTAAGAGTCGTTTTTCCATAGAGGGGTCATAATAGTTAGTAGGCCAAACCGTTCGGATGCTACAGACGCTTTTGTGAGAAGACCGATTTATGGGATGTCTCATGGTCTGATAAACACCGCTCTAGCTCTGTCACCTTTCACACCAGATGTGGAGGTGCGACATAGGCAGATGCGGTGGATTGAGACGCATCCAATGCAAAAAAATATCTCTAGCTTAAACTGACAGATTTTTATGGGGATTATTTTTATTATCCTAATTAGATTTACGCGGGGCGCGGACATCGACCTTAGGCGGTTAACCTAACTCCTAAACTTAACCCTAACCCCTAGCCTAGCTAACGTTAACCACCTAGCTAACGTTAGCCACCTAGGTAGAATTCGTAACAGATCATACGTTTTGCAAATTCGTAACATAATGTACATTTTGCCAAATCGTAACATATCATACAAAATGAGTGATGGACATTCACAAAGTAATACATACCATACGTAGCATATCATAGTAAATGGAGTGTCTCGGATTTATCTACAGAATAATATGAAATGCTCTGAGACCAGGTTGACATATGCAGCAGAGTCCCTGCATAGCAACTGTCATGTTATTCCACTCTGTGCCATTTGATTGGAATGAAAGCTGCTCCTCTGAATATGAAGTACTGAATGCTCTGGTTCTGAACCCTGGCCTTTGTGACCCACCGAGTATGCTAGCTAGATGACAGGAGAGTATGCATTAGATCAACTATCTACAATTAGAATTATATTTCTAAGAAATACCAGTCGGTTTTAGCTAAACAAATTACCAAACAAGTTGGGAGAAACACATTTTAAAAACGAATATGCGATTCAATCTCATTTTAAGACCAAGCAGTTAAAGAGATTATTAATCCGTTTCTGGGATAAGTATAATACTACTTTCATGCAAGAAAGTCTTATGATTCACACAGTTTAAAAAAAAATGATTTTGTTGATTTCATTAATCCAAACGAGTGCTCTGTCAGTGCAAGAGGAATATTGATTGATTAAATAGGGACTGCAGTCTTGACCATCTTTGACCCTCTATTGCAGCCAACTCATACTTCTAGCTTCTTGTTCCTCTTGGAGCCATGCTTCTTGTGTGGTCTAGATTTGAGTTTTAATGCAGAGGCACTCTTCAGGGTGTCCCTCTTCCCTGAGGTGAATTCCTCCGCCCCTGGCTTCCACAGGAGCAGCTGTGCATCCTCCCCTCCCGTGAGCAGGGCCTCCACTGCAGGGTCCCAGAGGAAGCAGCGCACCGTGGAAGAGTGGCCCCCTTGGAGGGACCTCAGCAGAAACAGGCCCTTCTCACTGCACTCCAGAAGGTGGATGTCTCCATTGTTCGTCCCACCTAGCACTAGTAAGCGCCCTGCGTCCTCCAGCCAAGTCCCACCAACAAAGTAATCCAGGGTCCCCTCATCAGAGAGAGGGGTCAGGCTGCGGGCGTCAGCGGCGCTGAAGAGTGTGAGGGGCTCGTCTGTGTCCAGCTGACCCAGGTCCCACAGATGGAGGCCCTCATCGTGGCTGAGGCACAGCAGCTGGTTCAAGTCCTTCCCTGCCCAGCACACTGAGCTAGCAGAGGAGCCACAGTTAAAGGTGGCCAGCAGGGCCTCCTCCTCTGCACCCAGGCTCAGGTCAAACACATTCACCAGGCCATCAGTGGAACCAGACGCCAGGCGGTCCGCATTCCGGGGGTGGAAATGTACCTGCGTGATGTCATCACTGTGAGACTCAGAGTACACCCCAAGAACCCCTCCGTTCTTCTCCTTGGCCATGCGGGCATCCCAGAAAACCAAGAAGCTATCATCTTCATCCAGCTGCTCAGTGCCTGCACAAAGGACCACATCGCTGCAGCTCACGTCAAAGCTGCTGAAGTGGTGGGAGGAGTCACTCCTGAACACCTGTGCTGCCTCTGAACCAGGGCAACGGACATCCCACGTCCTTACTGTCCCATCAGCAGAGCCTGAGAAGAGCAGGTCAGGGGAGGTGTGGGCAAAGTGCACACCACAGATCGCACCACTATGTCCCTGGTACTCCCAGAGCAGGCGGAGGCTGTCCTCACTGTGCAGACGGATGGAGAGGTTGGAGCAGCATACGGCCACCAGTCCTGGGCCAGAGACAGTCTGGAGGGACAGGTCCAGCAGGTAGGTGGGCTCATCTAGCTGGACACGCCGGGTGATGGAGAGAGCTTTGAACTTCTCCCCCAGACTCTCCATGGCAACTTCCTGCAACTACACCCAGCTGTATAGAGAGGATGTGAAGAATATAGGTGTAATATGGAAGAAACACCATCTTATCACAAAACATACACCTACTTACTCACTTAACTCAGAATGTGGGTCTGGTAATGGTGAAATTAACACAAATGACTAGCTAGCTAAAAACACTCACTAAGTTAGCTAGCTAAACGTTAGCTAGCTTGCAAGTGGAAAGCCAAGTATGACAACTGTATTTACTCACTAACTGTAAGTCGCTTTGGATAAGAGCGTCTGCTAAATTACTAAAATGTAAATGTAAAATGAAAGTTCTTGAAGGGTTCACTTCTTGAAGGACCAAAGAAAGTACGTTAACGTTACAGTAACATTTGTATTCAATGCCCAGTGTGAACCACAAACAATTGTTTAAAAAAAAAACATATGTAATATCTAACCTTGTGGACGACAGACTTACCCACCGAAATAGACGAATCTGACTTTCATGTGCACGTTGTGACACGGTGTCACTGTATTTAGTGCCCGTTGAGCGACCCATTTCCTCAATGCATGAGTTCCGCTGTTGAATTTTAGACCATAAACTACAGACAGACAGTACAGTATGAAGATAGGCAGAAACTGCTTCTCCAATAGAAATCCCCGATCACACTTATAGGCGATGTCATGGCGACGTTGGCAAACTAAGCTCATATGCAGAAACGCGGTCGTCTCGCGCCGAACTGCGCATGTGCATATCGTCAAAGGCACTTTTTACGGAAATGAAAACGTGTCAGTTTGTCGCTTTCACAAGGTTGGAGTAATAACATGTTCGACAACTTAAGCCACTGGCTCGAATCTAGGTTGTGCCTTTAGATTTCGAGAAAATTAACAAAGGAATAATATTTCACTTCTCTCACCCCGGCCTAGTCTGCTTGGTCTGTTTCGCAAGCCTTCCCGGAAGTCTCGCGATGTTGCGCCTCTGGGTTTAGAAACTCTGTGCTACAGTACAGGCATACCAATGTCGATAAAGACCTTAGCTGTGTTAGAATAGGCATACTAACCACATAATTTGTGACGCATGTTGAGTATGTAGTATGCTTATTGGTCATAGTATGGATATAGTTAGTATGCCAAAAGTTCCCGGATGTCGTACTACATTCGCCAAAATACTAAGTATACAAGCAGTGGACACTATTTCCGTGCATTTAGGGCCCATAATACAATTCTTCAGAAAATGGTCACAGCTTTACAATGTTTTCAGATTTTAAGAAAATGGCGGAAAATATGCAGCCGAAGTCCGACGAGAGCGGATACAAATTCATTGCTTTAACTAATTATGACAAATGTTAAGAAAATGTTGAGCAATGTAATGAAGTAATGACTTTTCAAATAAGTTAGCTACGCTATCCTTACAAACCACATAGCATATCATTGCAGCAGTATGTGTACCGGTATGTTAGCTAGCTACCTAACGTTAGTTGGCTACTAATACATCGAACTTGCCAGTATATTAACTATATGCGATCTAACTAACTACCCAACGTTTATTGACTTGATTATTCACGTCATTCTTAGTTTAGCTAAGTGGTATAGTCGTTGTGCCTTCGCAATGGACATTGTTAATTCGGGTGCGTTCGTAAATTCTCTCTGGCTATCTTCTCCGATTTCAGAGCACTCTCGTCTGAGTGTGCCAGAGCGCAGAATATATGATGATTTTACGAATGCTCAACACCCGTAGAATACGGCCGGTGTCAGTAAACGTCTGCAAAAAAGCTTAATTAAATTGTTGCCAGCAGCACAGTTACAGTCACCAACGCTTTGGATAACATGAAAACAGCCTAACCAGCTCTGCTAGGGCGAGTAAAATGGTCAGAGTGAGGTGTTCTCTCATTTGTACTGGAAGTAGCTAGCCAACGTTAGCCAGTTAGCTTGGGTGCTTGACTGCCGTTGTGAGGTCAGAACGGTCGGATCAACCATACTCCTCAGCTAGAGCGTCCAGTGTGCGCTCCTAGAGCGAAACACTCTGAATTTACGAACGGACAATCTGATAACGCTCTGAATTTTACGAACGCCCAGAGCGCACTCTGACACTCCAGATTGAATTTACGAACACACCCGAAATCCTAAAACGTCTAGCTAGTAATTTGTTATGCTAGCAAGAGGTTGCACAGCAACAGCATCAACCTCCTGTAGACAGGCATAGTGCTAGTACGCTCAATTGAAAGGATACCGTTCGTTTACATTATACTAAAATGAACTTATAGTATGTAGTAGATACTCATTAAGTATGTAGTATACAGTATGTTAGTATGTGTATTCGAACACAGCTACTGACTTTTTTTAAATGGTGAAATAATTGATGAACATCCATATGAGCATCATCTGGCATGATAGAGAGTGGGTCATCACTGGCCATGCTGGAGGGACAGAAATAATGGCACCTATGGGGGGTGATAAGTGCCAGAATTAAGCCTAGGCAACCGTACCACCGTGTGACTGTCGGCAACCATTGAACGTCTGACTGACATGACATGATACCAACGCCTTACTAACGTCTGCGTGACGCCTGCGTGTTAATAAACCTAGGCAACAGTACCACCATGTGGCTGTCGCCTACCATTGAATGTGTAACTAACATGTCACCATACCAACGCCTTACTAACGTTAATGAAAGTCATAAGGTGCATAGTTTATATTTTTATTTATTAAATCTCAACCATAAATGTACAATTTTTCCCGTGCTAGCCAACATTCCGATGTAGCCACCTTGAGCTATAGTGTGGCCTGTGTCGTGGAAATACTTCTCAAAGATATCTCTCAGACACTGCAGCTTGTGAGTTCAGAATAGACTTTATTACCAAGTAACAAGCCGAGCTGGTCCGCGTAGCAACTCCCAGTCCAGACTTGGAGCTCTCTTTTTATACAGCTTAATCTTTTCATATCATATAGGAACCCCCTCTTTATCCAAATAACCACCCTCCCTTGACCTTGAGTCACTATGGTGTCTTTGTCTAGCCTCTTTCCTGTCTATGCCCATGCCTGCTTGGTTTCCCGTCCTCTTGCCTGACTCTATTGGTGGTGTGATAAAGACAGTTCCTTTAAAAATAATATACATACACACCTGATGATAATTGTATAGTACATTGATTACTGCAGTCACAATGTGGTTGTCCAGTCATGCATCTGGATTACAAAATATGTTTAATGATATGTTTCATACATCATATGTTTCAAAATATGTTTCATACATCATAGACAGGTGTAGTCACTAATCCTCTTTTAAACCCATAATGATTCTGCTTATTGTTAAATGATTTTATAATATATTGTCACGATCGTCGGTGAGAGAGGAGGACCAAGGCGCAGTGTTAAATGCGAACATATTTATTTATATAATGATCACACGATCAAAACAACAAAACGAAAACGTGACGTCCCTGGTTACATACACAAACCAACACGGAACAAGAAACCACAATGAATGAATGCCTAATGGCTACCTAAGTATGACTCCCAATCAGAGACAACGAGCTACAGCCGTCTCCGATTGGGAGCCACCCTGGCCAACATAGATACACAACAACTAGAACCAACACACATGAAAACTCACACCCTGGCTCAACATACTAGAGTCCCCAGAGCCAGGGCGTGACAGTACCCCCCCCTAAAGGCGCGGACTCCGACCGCGCCAACCAAATACCACAGGGGAGGGACCGGGTGGGCACTCCGCCTTGGCGGCGGATCCGGCTCCGGGCATGATCCCCACTCGCTCTCTAACCCCGCAAAGTACCCCTGGTCCGGTCTGGCCCTGCTGACCGGAGCTGGACTGCACACTGGTGGAGCGGATTGCTCTAGCTCCGGCGTGAAGCAGCTGACCCGTGCTGAACCAGGCACCAGTGGAACAGGCACGGGCTGTGCCGGACTGACGACGCACACCACTGGCTTGGTGTGGGGAGCATGAACGGCCCGAGCCGGGCTGACGAAACGCACCCCTGACTTGGTGCGGGGAGCAGGAGCGGGCCGAACCGGGCTGACGAAACGCACCACTGACTTGGTGCGGGGAGCCGGAACGGGCCGAGCCGGGCTGACGAAGCGCACCACTGACTTGGTGCGGGGAGCAGGAACGGGCCGAGCCGGGCTGACGAAGTGCACCACTGACTTGGTGCGGGGAGCAGGAACGGGCCGAGCCGGGCTGACGAAGCGCACCACTGACTTGGTGCGGGGAGCAGGAACGGGCCGAGCCGGGCTGACGAAGCGCACCACTGACTTGGTGCGGGGAGCAGGAACGGGCCGAGCTGGGCTGACGAAGCGCACCACTGACTTGGTGCGGGGAGCAGGAACAGGCCGAGCCGGGCTGACGAAGCGCACCACTGACTTGGTGCGGGGAGCAGGAACGGGCCGAGCCGGGCTGACGAAGCGCACCACTGACTTGGTGCGGGGAGCAGGAACGGGCCGAGCCGGGCTGACGAAGCGCACCACTGACTTGGTGCGGGGAGCAGGAACGGGCCGAGCCGGGCTGACGAAGCGCACCACTGACTTGGTGCAGGGAGCAGGAACGGGCCGAGCCGGGCTGACGAAGCGCACCACTGACTTGGTGCGGGGAGCAGGAACGGGCCGAGCCGGGCTGACGAAGCGCACCACTGACTTGGTGCGGGGAGCAGGAACGGGCCGAGCCGGGCTGACGAAGCGCACCACTGATTTGGTGCGGGGAGCAGGAACAGGCCGAGCCGGGCTGACGAAGCGCACCACTGACTTGGTGCGGGGAGCAGGAACGGGCCGAGCCGGGCTGACGAAGCGCACCACTGACTTGGTGCGGGGAGCAGGAACGGGCCGAGCCGGGCTGACGACGCACACCATTGGCCTGGTACGGGGAGCAGGAACAGGCCGGACCGTACTGGGGACACACACCACTGGTCCTACGCAGGGATCTGGAATGGGCCGGACCGGACTGGTAACACACCCCAGTACCTCTCGCCGTGCCTCTACACCTTCCATCCCCTCTTCGACCAGTGGCCCCCGTAACCTGGCGGCCTCCTCTGCCAACCCGCTGGGCCGCTCTGCCGCGGTCTCCTGCTGGCCCGTCGTCCACGGCGTTAGCCCCCCCCTAAAAAAATTCTGGGCGTCTCTCCTACCCGTGGACCAGGTCTCCATGTCCCTCGCCAGCCTTTCGCCCTTCTGCTTCCATGTCAAGCCCTTCTCTTCCTCACCCGGCTTGACCCAGTCGAGGAGGCGAAGGAGATCTGCTAGAGATCTCCCTGGCGATGGCTCCTGGACACGCTGCTTGGTCCAGTCTTGGTGGTTTCTTCCGTCACGATCGTCGGTGAGAGAGGAGGACCAAGGCGCAGCGTTAAATGCGAACATATTTATTTATATAATGATCACACGATCAAAACAACAAAGCGAAAACGTGACGTCCCTGGTTACATACACAAACCAACACGGAACAAGAAACCACAATGAATGAATGCCTAACGGCTACCTAAGTATGACTCCCAATCAGAGACAACGAGCTACAGCCGTCTCCGATTGGGAGCCACCCTGGCCAACATAGATACACAACAACTAGAACCAACACACATGAAAACTCACACCCTGGCTCAACATACTAGAGTCCCCAGAGCCAGGGCGTGACATATATGTAATGGAAAAATACCTATATATTCCCCCCTTTGGGACTTTCTACGTCCCAATCTTCATTACCTAATAAATAATATATTCAAAATAAAACAGATAATAGACATAATAATGGTTTAACCATTAGTGTAAGAGTGGATGTAAGCGTGTGCATATAACTTGTTTTTTAGCCTTGCCCATGTAGTTTCATTACATACTTTGTTTAAAAGTTTGTCACTCTTTAAACTATTTCATCCTCTTCTTCTCTGGTTGAACCATCATGTTGAGGTTGTGGAGCCCAGTCCGGAACCGGATATAAGTCCGGAAAATCATTCTTAAGGTTTGCTCCCAATCTGTGTTTTTTTATTTCGTAGTCATGGCAAGCCCATCCTCCCCCGGGGATAACACCCCATTCGCATTCAGGGTGACAAACAGACAGTCCAGCGGGCCCCCTTTGATGTTGCATGGTTTTCCTCTCTTATCAACATACTGTCCTGGAGCTCCTGGAGCTGGATATACTATCTTGGGTGATTTGTTAACAATTGTCTGTACACTCATTTGTTTAACCGTGGTTTGAATCAAGAATGATTTCAACAGAGGTACTATGCAACATAATACTACTCCCATTACTACCAAGGCTACACCTATCATAATTGCCATCTTTGCAAACATGGCTCCCCATTTTCCCAGAGTCAAGTCCAGCCAATCCCAGGCATGAGCGTCATGCCCAGCATTGTCTCTGACTTCTTGTCGTAGTCCTTTGAATTTTATCATGGCCTCAGTGAATGAACCTTCTGGGGTGGTGTTATTGGGATAAAGGTGCAGCACTGTTTGCATTTTGCATTTTAGTCATTTAGCAGATGCTCTTAACCAGAGCGACTTACAGTTAGTGAGTGCATACATTTTCATGTTCCCAAACATTACACAGACTCCTCCTTTTTCAGCAAATAACCAATTCAACGCCTGTCTATTTTGCCAGGTAATTTTGCTTGTTGCATGCACCTGTTCTCCTAAAGCTGTTAATGCTGAGTCCGTATAATTTATGAACCTCTGTTGATTGTAATAAATGTAATTAATCCATTCTAAGTTTTTGTTGGGAGTTATCCAGATGAATATTGATTCAATTCCTGACCCAACTTTGTCTCTTGCCTTATATTCTTTTGGAATTCACTGGCTTCCTGTTAAGGCAAGGGCTGATTTCAAGGTTTTACTGTTAACCTATAAAGCGTTACATGGGCTTGCTCCTACCTATCTTTCCGAGTTGGTCCTGCCGTACATACCAATACGTACGCTACGGTCACAAGACGCAGGCCTCCTAATTGTCCCTAGAATTTCTAAGCAAACAGCGGGAGGCAGGGCTTTCTCCTATAGATCTCCATTTTTATGGAACAGTCTGCCTACCCATGTGAGAGACGCAGACTCGGTCTCAACCTTTAAGTCTTTACTGAAGACTTATCTCTTCAGTAGGTCATATGATTGAGTGTAGTCTGGCCCAGGAGTGTGAAGGTGAACGGAAAGGCTGGAGCAACGAACAGCCCTTGCTGTCTCTGCCAGGCCGGTTCCCCTCTCCACTGGGGTTCTCTGCCTCTAACCCTGTTGCAGGGGCTGAGTCACTGGCTTGCTGGTGCTCTTTCATGCCGTCCCTGGGAGGGGTGCGTCACTTGAGTGGGTTGAGTTACTAACGTGATCTTCCTGTCTGGGTTGGCGCCCCCCCCTTGGTTTGTGCTGTGGTGGAGACCTCTGTGGGCTATACTCGGCCTTGTCTCAGGATTGTAAGTTGGTGGTTGGGGATATCCCTCTAGTGGTGCGGGGGCTGTGCTTTGGCGGAGTGGGTGGGGTTATATCCTTCCTGTTTGGCCCTGTCCGGGGGTTTCTTCGGATGGGGCCACAGTGTCTCCGGACCGCTCCTGTCTCAGCCTCCAGTATTTATGCTGCAGTAGTTTATGTGTCGGGGGGCTGGGGTTAGTTGGTTATACCTGGAGTACTTCTCCTGTCTTATCCAGTGTCCTGTGTGAATTTAAGTATGCTCTCTCTAATTCTCTCGTTCTCTCTTTCTCTCTGAGAACCTGAGCCCTAGGACCATACGTCAGGACTACCGGGCATGATGACACCTTGCTGTCCCCAGTCCGCCTGGCCTTGCTGCTATTCCAGTTTCAACTGTTCTGCCTGCGGCTACGAAACCCCTACCTGTCCCAGACCTGCTGTTTTCAACTCTTAATGATCGGCTATGAAAAGCCAACTGAGAGACCTGAGCCCTAGGACCATACGTCGGGACTACCGGCCGTGGTGACTCCTTGCTGTCCCCAGTCCGCCTGGCCTTGCTGCTATTCCAGTTTCAACTGTTCTGCCTGCGGTTATGGAACCCCTACCTGTCCCAGACCTGCTGTTTTCAACTCTTAATGATCGGCTATGAAAAGCCAACTGAGATTTATTCCTGATTATTATTTGACCATGCTTGTCACTTATGAACATTTTTGAACATCTTGGCATGGTTCTGTTATAATCTCCACCCGGCACAGCCAGAAGAGGACTGGCCACCCCTCATAGCCTGGTTCCTCTCTAGGTTTCTTCCTAGGTTTTCGCCTTTCTAGGGAGTTTTTCCTAGCCACTGTGCTTCTACACCTGCATTACTAGCTGTTTGGGGTTTTAGGCTGGGTTTCTGTACAGCACTTCGAGATATTAGCTGATGTAAGAAGGGCTATATAAAATAAAATTGATTGATTGATTGATTGAATTCCTCTAGGTTGGCCAACTGCATCTAAATATTAGGGTCAGACACATAATCTCTTTTTGTCCTTTTTGGTTGGGTATCTTGAGTTTCAACTCTTAAGGAATCCCACTCCACTATTACAGCTTGTTTTATCAACTGTACCCTAGCACAGAGCCCTTTCCAGTCCACTGGTAACATTGCTCTGAGTCATCGCCCTTGGCAGACCCAGAAGAAATCTGCCACTGACTGATCTTCATATGGAGCAATCAGGGGCAATGCCAAGGTCTGATTCTGACATTGTTCTGGTGTCACCATTTGTCCTTTGCTTGTCCCTGCTGCCTGGTACGTAGCCCTTTCTGGCATATCTGCATTCCAAGAGGTATCAGTGGTTAAGTGCCAGGTAGTACCACACTTACCCTGGAATTTCCCTAAATTGTGTTTCCCTTGAGTTCTATTAAAACACTCATAAGTCTGTTTAAAGTCTATTCGGTATTTCTCTGGAGTCTCCATCCTTTTAGAGTCTATTCTTATATCTAGCTTTTTACACCAATGTCCCCATCCTGTTTGGTTATAGTATTTATGATATCCCGGACTTCCTAAGTAGGACAAGCATTCTGCTGGGCAATATGGTCTTTCTGAGCTTCTTTGGTGACAAAAGGTTTGGTTAAAGTCAGCGCATTCTCAATAGTTATGTGGGTTAGGTATTATCACTAGCTCCTGTAACAGAGAAGGAGTGCAAACCAGACAACTAGTTATTTTAATCACGTCCGCTGAGTATTGTGCCCAGTTGTACCATTCATTTTTTATTGCTTCCTCCCATGGCTTATCGCTGGTTAAGATATTCCACAGCCATTGTAGACCTCTTTCTAATTTTGTCTGTTCTGTTGAGGGCGGAGTAGTGGTTGGTAGGGTAGTACCATTTGTTGAGCTAGTTGCAGTTTCCCTTTTTCTCCTATTTATATCTTCTAATGTAATATTACATGTTCCTCCTTTCTTAGGAGAGTGTATTTCTAATGCCGGTATCTGCTGACCTAAATATTGCCCTACGTCTCCTTTGGTTAGGGTAATATCAGTCTCATCTGTCAAAGTGCACGAGTTGTAGTGACACCTGATTGCTACACCATAGGTCTTAAATTGGTAATCTGACTCTTCTAATTTTCATGCATCCTCTGTCTGAGGTCATTATCCTTATTGTAGTTATTCCTGCCCCAGGTTGTTGGTGTATTTGGCCTATTAATTCACACTCACTTACCTCACATTGTTGTGGTTTCTTTGCCATTAAGACTGCTAGGCTACATAGCTTCATCCTAGCTTTAGGTCCAATTTTGTCTGGTATTGGCGGGATCATGAGTCGTTTCGCCTGCTCAATCCCCATAAATGTTGTGTGTTCACTTCCTATGGGCCTTCCATTCTCATCCTTTTTATATTCTACTTCCATACAATGGTCTTTTAGGCATTTAACACTAAATAACGCATATCCTTCTATCTGGCACCTGCCCAGCCTTGGCCATCCTACATGTAGTATTTGTTCTTTGTTCATAATGAATATTCTCCCTGGTTCAGTGAGACTATCTCTAGAAAACTGCATGGTTGTGGGTAGGCTTAACACAACTTTCCCTAGGTTCACAGCGATTGTCGTCAAGGCCAATCCACAGCTTTTCAACTGTTCTGGTTTCCAGCTGTTACTAGGGGGACCACTGAAGGCTGGAGAAGTCGATGGTAGGGAAGTCACTTTCCCCTCCATCTCCTGTGGCTTCTCACTTTCCTTGGCCATTGCCTGTGCTTGGGTTACTTGCCATAGTAGGTATCCCATCAACAGTATTCCACCCGTCACCAGGCCCCACCCCCTGACTCTGAATTTTCAGGAGGGAGTTCTTGCTCGCCTTCGGTGCCCGTGTCGTGGCTTGTGCTTGCTTCCTCCTCTTCCTGGATCCTGCCTGATGTTTCAGTATCCTCAGCTTCCTCATGGCTCGCTGGTGGTGCACCGACTCCTTTTGGGACTCGAGTGTAGTGATTCAGATGGTACCACGTAGTGCTTCCTTCCACCTGTATGGCCGTTGGCGTAGCTCGAACCACCTTCTCGCCTGGGCTGGTTCCACTTACTTCGGAAGACCCTGATGTACACTTGGTCCCCTGGCACCACCGGACCGGACTCTGGTCCTGGCTGTGGTTCTCATCTTTTTTCCTGGAGATAAATACTTTCATGTATAGCAGTTAGTTGTCTCACATATGCTTTGAGTTCCATTTCTAATTGTTCAAGTGAGGGACCTTTATAGGGTCCTCTCAGAACTGGCACTGGCATGGGTCGACCCATAAGCATTTCATGCGGGGTTAGGTGCGTGTTTCTGTTAGTTTGCATGTGATAGCTCATTAAGGCAAGTGGTAATGCATTCACCCAGTTAAGCTTTGCACTAGCACAGATTTTATTCAGGTTAGCCTTGAGGGTTCCATTTATTCTTTCAACCATCCCTTGCGACTGTGGGTGATACACACATCCCAGTCGTTGCTTAATCCTTAGCTGTTGTAATACTTGTTTTACTGTTTTCTGAATAAATGCTGACCCATTGTCTGAACTGATTTCTGTCAGTATTCCAAACCTGGGTATCACTTCTCTGGTTAGGAATTTGATTACTGTTCCTGATCCTAGGACTACTGATGGTACTGCTTCTACCCATCTACTGAACCTATCTATAATTACAAGCATGTATCTTTTTCCATTCACTTTCTTAATCATATCGACGTAGTCTATGACCAAGTGTCGAAATGGTCCCTCTGGGACCAGTATCTGACCTATAGCACATTGTTTTGTGCGCAAACTTCACATTTTGCCAATGTATCATCTACCATTGCCTGTAGATATTGTGACCAATATCCTTGCTGTTTGATCTTTCTTATCACTTCCCCCCTTGTGCAGTGGTCAAAACCATGCACATCTGTTATTAACAGGTTAAGTAATATGGTGGGTGCTACAATAGTACCCTCATGGGATCTCCATAACCCTTTCATATCTTTCGTAGCTCCTCTTTGGTGCCACTTTGTCTGTTCGTAGTGTCCTGCCCTTTCCTGCCCTTTCCTGCATTCTAATGATGTCATCTAACTGAGGTGCAGATTCTACAATGACCATTGGTGCTAGCACCGGGATGATGCATTTGGAGGCCTGTTTAGCAGCTTCATCTGCTGCATTATTGTCCCTGATAACAAAGTCATTGCCTTTCTTGTGAGCCTGACACTTAACTATAGCCAGCCGTGTTGGGTACATTAGTGCTGTCTTAAGTTTCACAATTTGCTCGTGATGTTGTATAGGCGTGCTATCACTTTTCCTGAACCCACGTTGTTTCCAGACTGCCCCAAACAAGTGACACACACCATGTGCATAGGCTGAATCAATGTATACAGTGCCTTGCAAAAGTATTCATCCCCCTTGGCGTTTGTCCTATTTTATTGCATTACAACCTGTAATTTAAATGGATTTTTATTTGGATTTCATGTAATAGACATACTCAAAATAGTCCAAATTGGTGAAGTGAAATGAAAAAGGTATTCACCCCCTTTGCCATGAAGCCCCTAAATAAGATCTGGTGCAACCAATTACCTTCAGAAGTCACATAATTAATTAAATAAAGTCCACCTGTGTGCAATCTAAGTGTCACATGATCTGTCACATGATCTCATTATATATACACCTGTTCTGAAAGGCCCCAGAGTCTGCAACACCACTAAGTAAGGGGCACCACCAAGCAAGCAGCACCATGAAGACCAAGGAGCTCTCCAAACTGGTCAGGGACAAAGTTGTGGAGAAGTACAGATCAGGATTGGGTTATAAAAAAATATCAGAAACTTTGAACATCCCACGGAGCACCATCAAATCCATTATTAAAAAATTTAAAGAATATGGCACCACAACAAACCTGCCAAGAGAGGGCCGCCCACCAAAACTCACGGACCAGGCAAGGAGGGCATTAAGGAGGGCATTAATCAGAGAGGCAACAAAGAGACCAAAGATAACCCTGAAGCTCCACAGCTCCACAGAATAGTAATGCAGGCTCAAGTTTTCTGTTTTTTTTGTCTTATTTCTTGTTTGTTTCACAATAACAAATATTTTGCATCTTCAAAGTCTTGTGTAAATCAAATGATACAAACCCCCCAAAAAATCAATTTTAATTCCAGGTTGTAAGGCAACAAAAAATGAAAAATGCCAAGGGGGGTGAATACTTTCGCAAGCCACTGTCTTCCCTTTCCCCAGCATACAGGCCGCAGTAAGTGCTTTAAGTTCAGCCAGTTGGGCTGGACATGGCTGGGGGCAATGTTCTGTCATTACTTCTCTAAATTCCCTTCCTTGTTTCTTCACTTCTGCAAATCCAGCCTGATTTCCAGTGTGGTCTTTGTAACAAGACCCATCTACAAAATAGTCCTCCACATAGCCATTTCCCAGATCGGGCAATGGTGTTGACTCTAAGTCTGGTCTAAGCCTGGTGAATGTCAATGTTTCTGCTACACAATTGTGTGCTAAACCCTCGATTCTAACATAATTATTTCTGCCGGGTTCACTGTACTACAGCGTTTAATGGAGACATCTGGGTATGTTAATAGGGTCATGTATTCCGAAGTTCTTGCATTGGTAAGCACAAATGTTCCCTGTTCTATTAGCTCCACTATTTTATGATGTGTGTACATTACTATAGGGTAGCCCATAGTAATGGTGGATGCTTTGTCGTATGCATACTGCAGAGCAGCTAGACTCTGATAGCAGGGTGGATATCCCTGCGCCACAGAATCCAGTCTGGTGCTATAGTATGCAATAGGCTGCTTCCGTCGCCCACTGCAGGACTCCTGCATAAGAACTGCTGCTGCATAACCGTCATACCGATTTTTTTGCATATAACAGAAACGGCTTTGTGTAGTCCGGGGCTGCTAGAGCTGGGGCAGACTGCATTTCTTGTTTTAACGTTTAAAATGCAGTTAAGGCATCATTCGTCCAATCATGGTTAGCCCTAAGGTTTAGTTGCCCAGCATTTTTCACAAGTTCTCATAGAGGGGCTGTTTTGACAGCATATTCCTCTATCCAGTCAAAGCTGAGTCCTGTCATCCCCAAAAACGTCTTCATTTGGGCAACTGTTTGGGGTAGCGGTGCTTTGCTGATGCCTTATAATTGTCCTGGTGCTGTTGCCTTTGTACCATGAGCTACTGTCTGTCCCAGATATTCAACTTGAGGCTGGGAGTATTGGAGCTTTGTTTTCGATACCTTGTGTCCCCCTTCCGCTAGTTTTGTCAACACTTTCATGGAATCGGTATGACATTGTTCCAAGGAGGGAGCACAGATTAGTAAATCATCCACATATTGAATCAATGTTCCCTCGAGTATCAATTCCTGAAGGTCTGTTCTCAGGACCTGATTAAATACGTGAGGTGAGTATTTAAACCCCTGTGGCATGCGTGTGTATGTGTACTGCTTGCCTTTGTATGTAAATGCAAACAGATGTCTACACTCCTCTGCCAGGGGCACACTAAAAAGCACTCCACATAGATCTATTACTGTAAAATACTTTGCTTCCGGAGGAACATTGGTCAGCAGCATGTGGGGATTTGGGACTTCAGCAGGCCAGTCTTGCACTATGTCATTTACTGCCCTCAAGTCATGTACCAACCTCCATTTGTCTGCTTTAAGGACTGGCAACAGAGGTGTGTTACAGCAACTCTGTGTCTCTATTAGCACCCCTGTTTTTATGAATCCTTCAGTTGTCTTGCTTATGCCTTCTTCTGCCTCAGGTTTCATGTGATACTGGGCTTTCCAAGGAGGCTTTGCGTCTGGTTTTGTTCTGATGTATATGGGACTAGCTGATTCTACCAGTCCCACATCTGTGTCATGCTGTGACCATACCTTGCTAGGTATGTTCTTTTTCCATTTCTTGTCTAAGACTCTCCACTGGCGTTATTGCGTCCCCTAGCTGAACTTGTTGCCTAGCTGTAATCTCTACCTCCTGTGGGTCACCGGTCATTACTGTGGTACACAGTATTTTAATAAATTATTTATCCACCTAGTGGTAAATCAAGGGGTTGTCTGTCTTGTCCCATTGGCTTGCTTTTGCTCGCTTCATCATGGGACCTAGATCTTTCGCTACAGCTCCTTTATTTACCAATAAGGTAATATGGGGGACAGCACCAGGAATGTTATGCCATCTTGCTATGAAGTCTGAGCCTTCCACGTCTGTTACTTCCATAGCCGCCCCTTGTTTCCCAATTATTATATATTGGGATATGATAGGGGCTGATTTTCCGTGTGCATCCAGCAACCACAGTTGTTCCAGGAGGGGATCACATTGGGGGTCGTACTGCATTGTGGAGTGGTATTCTGATTTTGTTCTTTCTGCTTTAGGTATCTGCGCTCTAATAAACCTACCCCATTTTTCCATTGTTTTATCTACTTCTCGTTTAATGCCTCCTAGCCAGTACACATTTGCTAGGTCTCCTGTCATCATCATTTGCAAGTTTAACCCTGCTTTATCTATGATCACCCTTTCTGGAGTACAACTAATTGTTATGCTCATTTTACACAAGGCGTCTCTTCCTAATAGGTTGACAGGGGTGTGTTCTGATACTAATATGGGGAGGGTTGTGGAATTGTTGTCAGCTTTTAACCGAACTGGAGCGGTCATTGGAATTAACTGCGTTTGCCCGAGAATCTGAGATTTGGCATATTTGCCTGACATGGGGAGGTGAGAGGCATAATTTGGATTTACACAAGTGTAAGTGGCTCCAGTGTCTCATCATGGGTGTGCCTCTGTCTTCTATTTGAACCTGCAGCATAGGTTCCTGATCAGCTCGAGTGGTTAGTACTGGAAACTGACCCTCCCCTGTAAGATTCTCTGGGCACCCCTAGTACCCTTATTGATCTCCCACCACCATTCTCAGGCCGCTGGCACACAGTACATCCTCCATCTTTGCCGTTCCCACCACCCTTGCCAACAGTGCCTTCAGATCCCCCACAGCCAGTAGTTTCCCCATAGTTTCTTCCTCAAAGGTTCTTATCCACTTGCCCGCCCCATCATGTATATCCGGCAAGCGGGCGACCAATCCTTCCAGGTCCTGCGATCCCCACATGACATAATGCCCTTGCGTGCCTCTTATCAAGATTGTACATTGTGCCCTATACTTTTCAGGTTTTTTCAGCTTTCTCCCATTCCGCAACCTTCCCACTTCTCTTTCTTTATCATATGTCGTTTTATTTCTAGCACTCCAGACACCAGTTGGTACTGTCCGCTGGTGTATGGTGGGGGTCCTATGGACCAGTCCACTTTCTTTCTGTTTGTCTTTTCATCATCCTTTCTCAACATGCTCCTAGCCTTTCGCATACTTTTTAATAGCCCTTCTCCTTCTGTCTGGAACATTTTTAACACTTCCCTTTCTCTTTCTCTTTTTTCCTGTCTCCTTTTCCATTTGTCACCTGCTTTATAGTTCTTTATCACTGTGTCCATTTCTTCACATACTGAGACATCAAACATTAGTGTGTTGCTCCCATTTTTTTGAAGTTTTTATCAATTCTTCTCTACATACAGGGTATCTATCCCCCAGGATTTCTACCACTGTTTTACTCATTTCTGCTGCCTGTATTCTTGGACTCCCCACTGCCAAGTTTAGTCTTGCTCTGCCATTCACTTCCCTACTGGTAGTCTGTCCACACTCTTGATTCTACCAACCAAAATTCAGTTATTGTAAATGTGTGTGTTCGTCTTTCTCGTAACACACTTATCTCTCCTGATTGCCACCACCTTTTTGTAGCTAATCACAAAAACCACCTTTTCACTTGTATTTTCCTTATTTCTAGACCATTCAGTAGCTTATAGCTTTCTACTCTCAGTATTTAATAATAATAATAATATTTCAATGGTCATTCGTGCATCATTCACACTCCCTTTGCCTAGTGTGAGACTGGGTGCATCCTCCCTCCCGGGTCACACTCAAGTGACAGTCCAGGAGAGGTGCGCATCCCCTTCCCACCCAGAACAGTTATTTTCATACTTCACACTCCCTTTGCCTAGTGTGAGACTGGGTGCGTCCTCCCTACCGGGTCACACTCAAGTGACGGTCCAGGAGAGGTGCGCGTCCCCTTCCCACCCAGAACAGGAGTTCCTTTCACACTCACTTGCACTCTCACACTTCCAGACACTTTCCTAAGTGACCTGCAAATTCAGCCCTTTCCTGATACACTTCCTCGACACAAAAAAACTGTATTATACTGGGGGTTTACATGTCTATGCAGCCCTTCATTGATACACTTCCTCAACACAATAAAGTGTTATCCACAGGACTTTTTGCATGCCTATGCAGCCCTCTGATGATACACTTCCTCAACACACCAGAGCGGTATCCGCAGGACCTTCTTTCACATGACCCTACCTAGGGATTTTTACTGTTGCAACCCTCAAGGCTTTTATTCCTTCATTGTTTTGCATGCATTGTTTGAACCCAAAACCTCCCAATTCATATTTATCAAGTTCTTAAATTTGGAGAGACCTACTTAGTGGCCACTTGTTTGTGTAGTTCGTCCAAGCCGTCCACAGCTGCAGATTTTTCCCCGTTCTCTGTCCCTTTTTGCCAATCCTGTTCGGTGACGCTAAGATATGTTGTGGAAATACTTCTCAAAGATATCTCTCAGACACTGGAGCTTGTGAGTTCAGAATATACTTTATTACAAAGTAACAAGCCGAGCTGGTCCGCAGAGCAACTCCCAGTCCCAGACTTGGAGCTCTCTTTTTATACAGCTTCATCTTTTCATATCATATAGGAACCCCCTCTTTATCCAAATAGCCCCCCTCCCTTGACCTTGAGCCACTATGGTTTCTTTGTCTAGCCTCTTTCCTGTCTATGCCCATGTCTGGATAATATATGTAATGGAAAAATACCTATACCTGCGGCTTGTGTATTTCCTGTTATCGCTAATGGCCATGAAAAGATTATGTCCAATCTATAGATAATCTGTCTTTCCCTCAACACCTCATGGGATGGTATGTTATCTTATCTCGCTGTATACAGATCTAAATGCTGTTAGCCAATCACAGACTGTGTTGTTACCAGTTCCCAGTATCAGACAACCAATAAGAGTTGTGTCTGTGGCTTTCAGTCGAATAGAGGAGTTCATAGGCTTTCCCAGAGGGTGCTATTCGGGATCCTTGGGATGTCCCTACCTCAATCAAGTATAAATGTAAAATGGTTAAGTTTAGTGTTAGTTAAGGGTCATAGTTTAGGGTTCAAGGTAGGGACGTCCCAAGAAATCTGGATAGCAGTGACCGTTCATAGAGTGAGTGACGGGCACAGTATTTGAGAGCTCAGCAGCGACACAGACATTAATTTGTTTTGTTTTTTACAAGCGGCAGACGCAATTTTCGAGAGTGTCTGTCCCAGATAGTTTCCTTAGAGACAATGAAAAGAATTACCAAGATGTACTTGATCCGATTGAGGAGTAAGTAGGCAATATTTAAGTTGTGATATCATTAGGAAATATTTAGGCCTACTGTGTTGATAAGGCAAATTTGGTTTATTTGAAAATAATTACTTTTTGTTGATAACGAGTTGTACAAAAGACTATTGAGAGTAAATATTAGTTCATCATAGGAGAGCTGTAGCTCCGCCCACCGGTGATGTGGAGCAGAGCATGCTGAGCGATCTCTAACTGAGGAGAAGGAAGTAACTAGAGAAAGTACACAAGCCAAGTGATAAGTTCCAGCCATCTCCTGTGATTACCTTTAGTTAGCATTCTTTGTTTTAGCCAAGGCCAGTGTGCGTCCTTCAGAAATGTGAGTTCATATTTCTTACTATTCATGTATTGTGGACGCACTCCACTTTGTTATGCTAATTAGTGTTTTTACCGTAAGCTTGCTAACCCTGTTGTTTCTGTTATCTCATTTCAGACATTTAGCATTTCAGTGTATAGTATAATGTCCACCAGTGTCTAGTCTTATATGCGCTGTGGTTGTATGGATGTATACTGTATAGATTATGTGGGTATTTTGTTAGCAATGAGCCTTGTGGAAGTAGCTATATACATTCAAGTTAATGCAGTTGTGTGAGGATGATGGTGCTGCACAGAAATGCTGTGTAGTTGCACTCCTCTAATCATTCATCAGTGAAAAATGTACGCACTCACTAACTGTAAGTCACTCTGGATAAGAGCGTCTGCTAAATAACTAAAATGTAAATGTAAAATGTTGTATTGCCCTGTGCAGCATATAACCTATTGTAGCCATATTATTTATAACTTATGTAACTGGAGGTTGTATTAAGCTTATAGCTGCCATTTACTATTGTATTTCATTTCCCAGTTTTAAGAACCACACACACTCTTGGTTAACACAATTATCAAGCCATTCACTGTGCTGTGCTGTTCCTGCTCTATGTGAATTAGCGTCATTAAACTACGTCAACTGGAATTGTGTGTATTGTTGTGAATTGTTAGATACTACTGCACTGTAGGAGCTAGGAACACAAGCATTTCGCTACACCCGCAATAACATCTGCTAAATATGTGTATGTGACCACTCAAATTTGGTTTGATTTGAATCCTACTTGTCTGTCATCTGTGCCCTTACAAGTACCTGGGAGAGAACACATAGTGCTAAGAAAACGCTAAGAATATACAGTCCAACAGGTCCTCAACTACACGAGTTGATAACGTATTGTCGAAAGCACGTAGGCAATATTATTTACTGTGTCGATAGGGGAGTAGGCTAGTGTAAAATAATAACGTAATTTGGTGTGCTAGTATTATTTATATCATGGGTGAATTAAATTGTAAATGAAAATATACACACGTGGTGCTATAAGATACAGTGGGGAAAAAAGTATTTAGTCAGCCACCAATTGTGCAAGTTCTCCCACTTAAAAAGATGAGAGAGGCCTGTAATTTTCATCATAGGTACACGTCAACTATGACAGACAAATTGAGAAAAAAAATTCCAGAAAATCACATTGTAGGATTTTTTATGAATGTATTTGCAAATTATGGTGGAAAATAAGTATTTGGTCACCTACAAACAAGCAAGATTTCTGGCTCTCACAGACCTGTAACTTCTTCTTTAAGAGGCTCCTCTGTCCTCCACTCGTTACCTGTATTAATGGCACCTGTTTGAACTTGTTATCAGTATAAAAGACACCTGTCCACAATCTCAAACAGTCACACTCCAAACTCCACTATGGCCAAGACCAAAGAGCTGTCAAAGGTCACCAGAAACAAAATTGTAGACCTGCACCAGGCTGGGAAGACTGAATCTGCAATAGGTAAGCAGCTTGGTTTGAAGAAATCAACTGTGGGAGCAATTATTAGGAAATGGAAGACATACAAGACCACTGATAATCTCCCTCGATCTGGGGCTCCACGCAAGATCTCACCCCGTGGGGTCAAAATGATCACAAGAACGGTGAGCAAAAATCCCAGAACCACACGGGGGGACCTAGTGAATGACCTGCAGAGAGCTGGGACCAAAGTAACAAAGCCTACCATCAGTAACACACTACGCCGCCAGGGACTCAAATCCTGCAGTGCCAGACGTGTCCCCCTGGTTAAGCCAGTACATGTCCAGGCCCGTCTGAAGTTTGCTAGAGTGCATTTGGATGATCCAGAAGACGATTGGGAGAATGTCAGATGAAACCAAAATATAACTTTTTGGTAAAAACTCAACTCGTCGTGTTTGGAGGACAAAGAATGCTGAGTTGCATCCAAAGAACACCATACCTACTGTGAAGCATGGGGGTGGAAACATCATGCTTTGGGGCTGTTTTTCTGCAAAGGGACCAGGACGACTGATCCGTGTAAAGGAAAGAATGAATGGGGCCATGTATCGTGAGATTTTGAGTGAAAACCTCCTTCCATCAGCAAGGGCATTGAAGATGAAACGTGGCTGGGTCTTTCAGCATGACAATGATCCCAAACACACCGCCCGGGCAACGAAGGAGTGGCTTCGTAAGAATCATTTCAAGGTCCTGGAGTGGCCAGTCTCCAGATCTCAACCCCGTAGAAAATCTTTGGAGGGAGTTGAAAGTCTGTGTTGCCCAGCGACAGCCCCAAAACATCACTGCTCTAGAGGAGATCTGTATGGAGGAATGGGCCAAAATACCAGCAACAGTGTGTGAAAACCTTGTGAAGACTTACAGAAAACGTTTGACCTGTGTCATTGCCAACAAAGGGTATACAACAAAGTATTGAGAAAGTTTTGTTATTGACCAAATACTTATTTTCCACCATAATTTGCAAATAAATTCATTAAAAATCCTACAATGTGATTTTCTGGAAAAAAATTTCTCATTTTGTCTGTCATAGTTGACGTGTACCTATGATGAAAATTACAGGTCTCTCTCATCTTTTTATGTGTGAGAACTTGCACAATTGGTGGCTGACTAAATACTTTTTTTCCCCACTGTATATACAGTTGAAGTAGGAAGTTTACATACACCTTAGCCAAATACATTTAAACTCAGTTTTTCACAATTCCTGACATTTAATCCTAGTAAAAATTCCCTGTCTTAGGTCAGTTAGGATCACCACTTTATTTTAAGAATGTGAAATGTCAGAATAATAGCAGAGAGAATGATTTATTTCAGCTTCTATTTCTTTCATCACATTCCCAGTGGGTCAGAAGTTTACATACACTCAATTAGTATTTGGTAGCATTGCCTTTAAATTGTTTAACTTGGGTCAAACATTTCGGGTAGCCTTCCACAAGCTTCCCACAATAAGTTGGGTGAATTTTGGCCCATTCCTCCTGACAGAGGTGGTGTAACTGAGTCAGGTTTGTCGGCCTCCTTGTTCGCACATGCTTTTTCAGTTCTGCCCACAAATCTTCTATTGGATTGAGGTCAGGGCTTTGTGATGGCCACTCCAATACCTTGACTTTGTTGTCCTTAAGCCATTTTGCCACAACTTTGGAAGTATGCTTGGGGTCATTGTCCATTTGGAAGACCCATTTGCGACCAAGCTTTAACTTCCTGACTGATGTCTTGAGATGTTGCTTCAATATATCCACATAATTTTCCTTCCTCATGATGCCATCTATTTTGTGAAGTGCACCAGTCCCTCCTGCAGCAAAGCACCCCCAGTCCCTCCTGCAGCAAAGCACCCCCACAGCATGATGCTGCCACCCCTGTGCTTCACCGTTGGGATGGTGTTCTTCGGCTTTTTCCTCCAAACATAACGATGGTCATTATGGCCAAACAGTTCTATTTTTGTTTCATCAGACCAGAGGACACTTCTCCAAAAAGTACGATCTTTGTCCCCATGTGCAGTTGCAAACCGTATTTTATGGAGCCATCCCTTGTATCATTTTCTAGGTCTCCCAGGTATTTACATTTAAGTAATGTATATGAATGGAGTGGAAATTAGCTGACTTTGTGATCTGTAAGGTAAGTAATATTAATGTGTGGGGGGGCATCAAAATGATATTATTTTTTGCCGCGATGCCTGTTTATTCATAAAAAGCAGAAAATAGTAATTAACATTAAATAGGAAAACATTAAAAGGTTATTAATAGGACTATATTTAGCCTAATTGGTAACAAATATTAAGACAGGCTATTGTTTGTCAAATCCATATTAAATATAGGTCTTCATGTGTATCAAATCTGTAGGCGAATATGGGCTAAATCAATGACAAACAGCTGAAATGTTCAGGATCTGTGATCAAAACAGGCTAGGGTGTTTTCGGTTCCGTTTAGGATAAGTTTATGTGTAAGAACGCAACTGCACTGAAATGAATAGCCTGATTCAATGCGATTCTCCTGAATAAAAAAGTGTTTATCTGTTAAGCTGTTTGGTCTATGGATAGACCCATACCGATTCTATCTTTTTGGCATTTTGCGGTAGGCATAGCCTACCACTAATATTCTAAATTGCGGAGCATTTAATAAAACAAAATTTTACTGTGATGTTGAGGCTGAGCAAGACCTTCGATAGGCTAGTAGACCGTTTGAAATAATCGTGGAGTTAATCATTGTTATAGCCTAGATCGCTTTATATAATCTGGACCGTTGTTTTTTCTAAAGGCTAAGCAAACAAGGGGTAGCATATGCTTTTTGCCCATCTCTATAACAAGGGTTAGGCCTATATCCTCACATACCCCCTCAATTCAAGCCCCGCTTTTAATCATAAGACATCTCCACAGAAATGTATAGCCTACGGATTGCATGGTGACAGTGATCGTGTCTGTTAAACCGGTAAACTTGTGGTAAACTGGGAACTCTGGGTAAAAAAACAAGGTTGAATCATAACATCAGTGATTTTCAGGTCAGAGAAAGATGCCAGAGTTTCTGAATTGGACTTCCGAGTTGGATGACGGTTCAAAACTATTTTTCCCAGTCTGAGCTTGTTTTTTTCAGAGTACCCAGTTGTCTTGAATGTACTGAAGTCGGAAGTCAGAGTTTGCCGAGTTCCGAGTTGTTTTGAATGTGCCACTAGAGACCTAGGCTACCTCTTATTTCTGAATGTGGCTACCTCCAACAAAGAAGCCCTTGTGTCCGTATTGATTTGAGAAATAGACATATCTACACCGTAATGGTGGCTGGCTGCAAATCAACTAGTCTAATCATTTTTGTATTGAGGTGATATGCCTATTTTAGCTAAATCGACAAATGAAATTGATTAGATTACTCTGGCAATTTTTAATTTTTTACAAAATCATGTACATGTAGACGTTTGTAAGGTGTTCATGGTGAGATCTTTAATAATAAACTAAACAGACACTTAAACTAACACCTGACCCGTAAGTGTGAAAGCATGATGTACACGTACATGTCATGTAGACGTTTTTAAAGCATTCATGGTGAGATCTTTCATAATAAACTTACAAGCAAACTGACACGTGACGTGTCAGTGCCACGTTACGAGACGTGAACACTACGTCTACATGATGTGTACGTGTCGGCAGTTTGAAGCCTTAGAAAAGAACGTGTCCCCATTGACAGTCCATGTTAATTCATGGCGGTATTTTATGGCGCTAGGAAGACATTAGGTGACTTGGTGAGAGGTACAGTGAGGGAAAAAAGTATTTGATCCCCTGCTGATTTTGTACGTTTGCCCACTGACAAAGACATGATCAGTCTATAATTTTAATGGTAGGTTTATTTGAACAGTGAGAGACAGAATAACAACAAAAAAATCCAGAAAAACGCATGTCAAAAATGTTATAACTTGATTTGAATTTTAATGAGGGAAATAAGTATTTGACCCCCTCTCAATCAGAAAGATTTCTGGCTCCCATGTGTCTTTTATACAGGTAACGAGCTGAGATTAGGAGCACACTCTTAAAGGGAGTGCTCCTAATCTCAGCTTGTTACCTGTATAAAAGACACCTGTCCACAGAAGCAATCAATCAATCAGATTCCAAACTCTCCACCATGGCCAAGACCAAAGAGCTCTCCAAAGATGTCAGGGACAAGATTGTAGACCTACACAAGGCTGGAATGGGCTACAAGACCATTGCCAAGCAGCTTGGTGAGAAGGTGACAACAGTTGGTGCGATTATTCGCAAATGGAAGAAACACAAAATAACTGTCAATCTCCCTCGGCCTGGGGCTCCATGCAAGATCTCACCTCGTGGAGTTGCAATGATCATGAGAACGGTGAGGAATCAGCCCAGAACTACACGGGAGGATCTTGGCAATGATCTCAAGGCAGCTGGGACCATAGTCACCAAGAAAACAATTGGCAACACACTACGCCGTGAAGGACTGAAATCCTGCAGCGCCCGCAAGATCCCCCTGCTCAAGAAAGCACATATACAGGGCCGTATGAAGTTTGCCAATGAACATCTGAATGATTCAGAGGAGAACTGGGTGAAAGTGTTGTGGTCAGATGAGACCAAAATGGAGCTCTTTGGCATCAACTCAACTCGCCGTGTTTGGAGGAGGAGGAATGCTGCCTATGACCCCAAGAACACCATCCCCACCATCAAACATGCTTTGGAGGTGTTTTTCTGCTAAGGGGACAGGACAACTTCACCGCATCAAAGGGATGATGGACGGGGCCATGTACCGTCAAAGGAGTGGCTCAAGAAGAAGCACATTAAGGTCCTGGAGTGGCCTAGCCAGTCTCCAGACCTTAATCCCATAGAAAATCTGTGGAGGGAGCTGAAGGTTCGAGTTGCCAAACGTCAGCCTCGAAACCTTAATGACTTGGAGAAGATCTGCAAAGAGGAGTGGAACAAAATCCCTCCTGAGATGTGTGCAAACCTGGTGGCCAACTACAAGAAACATCTGACCTCTGTGATTGCCAACAAGGGTTTTGCCACCAAGTACTAAGTCATGTTTTGCAGAGGGGTCAAATACTTATTTCCCTCATTAAAATGCAAATCAATTTATAACATTTTTGACATGCCCAGGCATTGTAGGGAGGTCATACAGGCATGTGGAGGCCACACACACTACTGAGCCTCATTTTGACTTGTTTTAAGGACATTACATCAAAGTTGGATCAGCCTGTAGTGTGGTTTTCCACTTTTAATTTTGAGGGTGACTCCAAATCCAGACCTCCATGGGTTGATACATTTGATTTCCATTGATAATTTTTGTGTGATTTTGTTGTCAGCACATTCAACTATGTAAAGAAAAAAGTATTTAATAAGATTATTTCATTCATTCAGATCTAGGATGTGTTGTTTAAGTGTTCCCTTTATTTTTTTGAGCAGTGTACTTATTTCCCTCATTAAAATGCAAATGATTTTATAACATTTTTGACATGCGTTTTTCTGGATTTTTTTGTTGTTTTTCTGTCTCTCACTGTTCAAATCAACCTACCATTCAAATTATAGACTGATCATGTCTTTGTCAGTGGGAAAACGTACAAAATCAACAGGGGATCAAATACTTTTTTCCCTCACTGTACCTCTGGCACTTTAGTCAGTCTGCCAGACTGTGTAAAAACGTTATGATGGGGCCAGCAACGGAGTTCCCATTGGCCAAGCACCATGGAGACCAATCAGGAGAGAATACAGACAGGTCAAGGGTGCCAATTGAAAGTCAAGGGGTGTGTCTGCCCTTTGGATTACTCTCTCCTTACAGAGAACTCCTGTGGTTCAAGTCAAGAGCAACCCTCCCCCTTTCAGTCTGCTCTGCGCATGTCTGAAAGTGACAGAGCCAGCAGCCAAGAGAGTTTTTCACAGTATGTCATAAAATTATTACACTTATGAATGTATGTAAAATGCTAATATGTCTTAGATCCAGTACATTGGAATAACTAACACCTGAATTTGAATGCAGCGTGTGTCACACCCTGGCTCTGGGACTCTATATGTTGAGCCAGGGTGTGTTCATTCTATGTGTTGTATTTCTATGTTGGGAGTTCTAGTTGTTCTGTTTCTATGTTGGCCAGAGTGACTCCCAATCAGAGGCAACAAGTGTCAGCTGTGGCTGGTTGTCTCTGATTGGGAGCCATATTTAAACTGTCTGTTTTCCCTTTGTGTTTGTGGGATCTTGTTCTAGTTAGGTTTGTGTTTGACCGTTGGCTGTCACGTTATCGTTTTTCTTGTTTTGTTCGTGCATTCACTTAATAAAGTAAAGTATGTTCGCAACTAACGCTGCGCATTGGTCTACTCCATACGACGATTGTGACAGAAGATCCCACCAACACAGGACCAAGCAGCGTGTCCAGGAGCAGGCAGCCTGGACGTGGGAGCAGATCTTAGACGGGCAGGGGTCCTGGACCTGGGAGGAAATCCTGGCCGGGATGGATCGCCGGCCATGGAGTGAGACGGTAGAGGCGCGACGGAGAGAGGAGCAACGGCGTGATCAGTGTCGTCGTCGGACGGTCGAGAGGCAACCCCCAAACATTTTTAGGGGGGGCACAGGGCATGGACGACGGGGTTGACGGAGGCAGAAAAGGGCCGTATTCAGAAGGCCACCAGGTTAAGGGGGCCACTGGCCAAAGTAGGGAAGGAAGGTGTGGAGGCACGGCGAGAGGTACTGGGGTGTGTTACCAGTCCGGTCCGGCCCGTTCCAGATCCCGGTGTAGAGCCAGTGGTGTGTGTCCCCAGTACGGTCCGGCCTGTTCCGGCCCCTCGCACCAAGTGTACGGTGCGCGTCGCCAGCCCGGTCCGGCCTGTTCCGGCCCCTCGCACCAAGTGTACGGTGCGCGTCGCCAGCCCGGCCCGGCCTGTTCCTGCCCCTCGCACCAAGCCTACGGTGCGTGTCGCCAGCCCGGCCCGGCCTGTTCCTGCCCTTCGCACCAAGCCTACGGTGCGCGTCGCCAGCCCGGCCCGGCCTGTTCCTGCCCCTCGCACCAAGCCTACGGTGCGCGTCGCCAGCCCGGCCCGGCCTGTTCCTGCCCCTCGCACCAAGCCTACGGTGCGCGTCGCCAGCCCGGCCCGGCCTGTTCCTGCCCCTCGCACCAAGCCTACGGTGCGCGTCGCCAGCCCGGCCTGTTCCTGCCACTCGCACCAAGCCTACGGTGTGCGTCGCCAGCCCGGCCCGGCCTGTTCATGCCACTCGCACCAAGCCTACGGTGTGCGTCGCCAGCCCGGCCCGGCCTGTTCCTGCCACTCGCACCAAGCCTACGGTGTGCGTCGCCAGCCCGGCCCGGCCTGTTCCTGCCACTCGCACCAAGCTAGGGGTGCGAGTCGTCAGCCTGGTCCAGCCCGTTCCTGCCACTCGCACCAAGCCAGGGGTGCGAGTCGTCAGCCTGGTCCTGCCCATTCCTGCCACTCGCACCAAGCCAGGGGTGCGAGTCGTCAGCCTGGTCCAGCCCGTTCCTGCTACTCGCACCAAGCCAGGGGTGCGAGTCGTCAGCCCGGTGAAGCCCGTTCCGGCTCCACGCACCCAGCCAGGGGTGCGAGTCGTCAGCCTGGTCCAGCCCGTTCCTGCCACTCGCACCAAGCCAGGGGTGCGAGTCGTCAGCCTGGTCCAGCCCGTTCCTGCTACTCGCACCAAGCCAGGGGTGCGAGTCGTCAGCCCGGTAAAGCCCGTTCCGGCTCCACGCACCCAGCCAGGGGTGCGAGTCGTCAGCCCGGTAAGGCCCGTTCCGGCTCCACGCATCCAGCCAGGGGTGCGCATCGTCAGCCCGGTCCGGCCCGTTGCTGCTCCACGCACCAAGCCAGGGGTGCGAGTCGTCAGTCCAGTGAAGCCCGTTCCGGCTCCACGCACCAAGCCAGGGGTGCGCATTGTCAGCCCGGTCCGGCCCGTTGCTGCTCCACGCACCAAGCCAGGGGTGCGAGTCGTCAGTCCGGTGAGGCCCGTTCCGGCTCCACGCACCAAGCCAGGGGTGCGCATCGTCAGCCCGGTCCGGCCCGTTGCTGCTCCACGCACCAAGACAGGGGTGCGTATCGTCAGCCCGGTCCGGTCCGTTCCTGCTCCACGCACCAAGCCAGGGGTGCGTATCGTCAGCCCGGTCCGGCCCGTTCCTGCTCCACGCACCAAGCCAGGGGTGCGTATCGTCAGCCCGGTCCGGCCCGTTGCTGCTCCACGCACCAAGCCAGGGGTGCGCATCGTCAGCCCGGTCCGGTCCGTTCCTGCCTCACGCACCAAGCCAGGGGTGCGCATCGTCAGTCCGGCACAACCCGTGCCTGGGTCACCGGTGCCTAATCAGGTACCGGTCAACTGCTCCACAATGGAGCTGAAGCTAACCGCTCCTGCTACGTCCAGTTCGGCTCCAGCCAGCGGGGCCAGACCGGACCAGGGGCGCTATGGGGGGATTATTGGAGGGTGGTGGGCAAGCCCGGAGCCAGAACCGCCGCCGAGGAGGAATGCCCACCCAGCCCTCCCCTGTTTTGCTCTGGTTGAGGCGCGGTCGCAGTCCGCGCCTTTGGGGGGGGTACTGTCACACCCTGGCTCTGGGACTCTATATGTTGAGCCAGGGTGTGTTCATTCTATGTGTTGTATTTCTATGTTGGGAGTTCTAGTTGTTCTGTTTCTATGTTGGCCAGAGTGACTCCCAATCAGAGGCAACAAGTGTCAGCTGTGGCTGGTTGTCTCTGATTGGGAGCCATATTTAAACTGTCTGTTTTCCCTTTGTGTTTGTGGGATCTTGTTCTAGTTAGGTTTGTGTTTGACCGTTGGCTGTCACGTTATCGTTTTTCTTGTTTTGTTCGTGCATTCACTTAATAAAGTAAAGTATGTTCGCAACTAACGCTGCGCATTGGTCTACTCCATACGACGATCGTGACAGCGTGTTACGATTCCTCCTTCTCTTTCTGTCCAGGAGGGTCAACCAAAAGCACTTGGGCTGATGGTTCATGCATACTGGGGAAGCAATATAGAAATGTATTGATCCCTTAAATTATTTTACTATTAAATCACATATCACAACCCTAATACCTCTTACCAAAAAAGATACCTAAATCAATTTTTGAAAAAGGATTTTACTCACAATGAACTTCCAGTGGTTCTGGTCCACATTCAAGAAACTCATGACAGCATTGTAGCTACCGAAGTTCACCTGAAATAAATAATTTCACATGCTTGCCACTAAGCCCCCCAAAAAATGTATCAATAGTTAATCCTTTAAAACTCCACTAACAGATTTGATTAGTCCCTTGGGCAGACTTTGCTTGCGCACTAAACTTATTTCTCCATTTAGAATGACTTGGGCTGAGTAATGATTTAGGATGTAAATCCCGTGACCGCAGCTTTTTGTGGTTGCTTGAAAGTACCATTCGATCGTCTGTATAAGGAGAGAAAGTAAAAACACAAATGCTTTGAATGTGAAGAACATTATACAAGTAATTAAGCATAAACTAAAATATATAGACATTTCAGAGAATATTGGTTAGTTAGAAGGATTGTTTATATATATATATATATATATATATATATATATATATATATATATATATATATATATATATATATATATATTTAAAGTAATTACATTTGCCTTTGTTTTTATTTTTCTAATATATTCTGGCTACATGCAATTTAACGGGTCATTGTCACATATATATGCCTTGTTAGGAAGATTAAGTATCATACATAAGGTGTTATGTAGTCAAAAAAGTGTGTTATTGCTGACAATACTGTGTTTACGTGATGACACATCTTCACCATTTACTTTAAAGTGACAGAATAAGGGCCATAAATATTAAAGTGTATGTCATCAGAAACATTCAACTCCAAATCCAGTTAACTACATAATGATATTACATGTCCTTAGACTTGGTTAGGTGCATATCTAATGTACTTCTATGTTCATCCTTCATACTGTATGAAATTTATTTTTCCACGATATGTTTAGGATTGTGATTGAAATAAAGCTTATTGTCATGTTATGACTAGTATTTATTACCTCACCCACAAGCCATTTGTGGGGTTGCAGAGTTTTAAACTCTGAATGATGGAGAAGGAAAGAGGAATGTTTGTCTGTAGACTCACAACAGCAACCACCACCTCGTAATTCTTTCTTTGCCACATAGCTGTGACCTGCAATACGCAAATGAAACACATTTAGAAGAGTCTGCTTAAACATGAACTGAAAACAATCTATCACACTCCTTTAACATAAAAAACAAACATACCTGGCCTGCAGCCTCGTTGTCTTGGAGTGATGTTGCCTCATTCCTGCTTTCATCTTTCTTGTGGTGTGCCTTTATCCTTGCCCATTCCGGGCAGAACCAGAGCATAGTACAGAACTCTTTTACTTTGATTGCTAATCTTAGACACAACCCCACCAGTGGCATCAAGATGAAGAGTCACTGGACTGCGCTTTCTCAGATGTTCAACTAGGATCTTCAAACCCTCTTCTGTGAACGCCTAACGGCTCGACTTGGAGGTGCTGCATGTATCCAGATGTAGTAGCTGAAGTTGTGGCACACTCCTTCAAAACCATTTGTGCAAGCATGAGCTCTAGCATCATGTCATCGTGCAGCCTTGTGCTCTTTCTGATTTCAGCCCCAATCACTTTGAGAATATATTTTGAAAGGCTTCTTGTAATGTTGCCTGCCAAAATCTTCTCTGTACGTGTGTTTTTTAACTGTCTGTAGTGGTAGATGCTGACAACGTTTTGTAATGCCTTTGCTACTGCACCTCTACGATTATATCTTACAGGCCTACATCTTCTCTCACTTTGTTGGTGTGTCACCTCACCAAATGTGAATACCATGATATTGATATATTTTCTATATTTGCTAGGCCTTTTTTGTCGTCTAAACATGTATTTCGCTTTACACGACTGAAAGGTGCAGGTGGCCGAGGCACAGATGTAAGGTGAGGCTTTTTCCGGCTGTGACTAGCTTTGATATGCTGGTATTTGAATGCCAAAGGTGCAGCATGGATTGACCTTATTAAATTCAGAATAAAGCACATCTGTCCATGGCTGTTGTAGATTTGCGGTACCAGGTAAGGGCTTTATTTTCTTCCACCTCTCCATCTTAATAGAAATGGAAAATGACTTTGCCCCTGGTCTGGTCATTCTTTTAGCATCACTCACTTGTTCTGTCCCTCTGTCTCCGAAGTAGTCTTTGTCACTTTGTGCTTGTATGTCATCTTTCCTGTCCTCTAGAGTCTCTGCCTCACCTTCTGTCCCTCTGTCTCCGGAGTACTCTTCATCACTTTGTGCTTGTATGTCATCTTTCCTGCCCCATGTGGGCAGCCCTTATCAGCCTCAAGTAGTTATGGCCCACAGTCATATATTAAACAGTAGATGGGCTGATGTCATAGGCCAACTGTACAGTTTATTTACTCTTTTAGAGGCCACACTCAGGCAAATGAGTCCGGTACATCTGGACCAAAACCAGGTTATTCTCCAGTGCTGTGACCCTCGTCAAAAAACAAGTCCAGAAAATAGTGATGACTCTACTGTCACTACAACAGCATCCCCCTCTACTGTCCATATCCCACAGCTAACTTAACATTTACCATTGTATTGAGCTGTAGTATTTCTTTATTAACATTCATACAGCTGTGAAAGTGTTTTTATCGCTGCCAACAATACTTTTATGTTGCAAAGTCAAATTAAACAGAACTAGTTAATAGTATACGTTTATGTACCAGGGAAAACTAGGCTTTTCGACTTGAAATGACTTACCAGAGTCACACAAAAAGCTTAGTCTTTGATATTTCAACATAGTAAGGACAAAAACGCTTTTAGACCTACACGCTACATTGAAGATTCAGACTATATAGTTTCTGTGGGCCATTTGACAGATAGTTGTTTACATTAACATGGAAAAGCACGGTCTCCAGTCCGACTGGGTAAAAGCATCTGGTTCAAGCATATTGTTAAAGAATATTCATAACAGAGAACCTGTGTTGCTTTGTTCGTTGACTATAAACACTGCAAGATTGTTTACATGACGGTGCCTGTATCATTCAGCAATAGCAACTGTTATCTCTCTGGTGGCAAACAGACTTGCTGTCTCCAGCTGACCATTTGCTTACTGGCCTGGGCAAATGTGCGTCTCTGTCATCTTATCAAAGACCACGTTGTCCTTAACCACGACAGTTTTCCCAAGGGAAAAAGCAGAGTCATATAGACATTCTAAATTACTCATAAAACACTTCAGGAATTCTTCAAAGACAAAAGGATTCCCTCTAAGATAGTCACACAAATGTAAGCATTTGAAAAGCATTTATTAGTGTATTACTTATTATTACCTTGTAAAAGTTGAATTTAGTTACAGGTGAAGATGGGCCTGCTATGTCATTGTTAGTTGTGTAGTTCTAACTTTTATTTTTTTTAAATGGTAATATAGAATAATTAATCATTTATGACAAAAGAAGATTACCGCAAATACTCAGATGTGAAAGTTTACAGGTTTATTCAAGAAATTGGATGTAAGAAATCTGCAGGTTGTCCTCCATTAAAATAACTAATGGTCTTTGAAGTACTAGTGGCCTGCTTACATGAGCACACATTTGAAATAAATATACCACTGGTGAAGAATATGAGACCTGTTGAACCAGACATAAGGGCCTATGGTTGATAGAGAAGAAAGAAAGGTGTTTTGGAGAAAAGCTTCAGGTTGAGTTCAGGATTTTGTTGCACAAGTACACACAACATTCCTAAATGGACAGACAAATTAGCAGAGCATATACCCTCTACCGAAGTATCTCTGATCTGGTAAGAAAACGTGGCAATCTTTATAGTCAGCCATCAAAGAAACACAGGGCATGTCAGCACTTTTGCATACAGAACAAAGCGATCCTGCAGGTAGTGTTACAATACAGTACATATTATCTCTGCAGGGGTCTCAGACAAACTGGCCCCGATATTCAATTTGTATTGTGCGGCCACCTGTGAGTCTTTACCCATCCTTCCTGTCAGGTTAATAGACATGAGGCTGTCTCTGGGAAGAAGGCTGTGGATATGGGAATCTCAGTTGTCATGGATCTGGGGGCGTCTACAGCTAGAGGGCTCTCATGGTTGTTGGATTGTAGACAAATGGTAGACGTTGAGAGGGTGTTATGAAACGGGAGGGGGGTGGCCTGGTGCTTATAACATAATGACACCTCACGGAAGCTAGACTGAAAAGGCATCAATACCGTCCAATCAGCAGGACCTGAGAATGCAAGAAACTGGAGACAACATTTTATGCCCGACCATAAAACTTACAAAAAATTATAACATTAACTCTGAAACAAACTAAAGGGTGTGCAATGTGTAGGCCCACTGAGTGTACATTCTGAACCTTGTTTGAGGTCAGTAGGTCACATGACCAAGGAGTTATTGAAATTTCTAATTTTGAAGAATTCATGTAAAATCGTGTGAGATTAAAATGGACAAACTAAAGGGTGTGCAATATAGAAGGGTAGTCAGTGGACATTCTGAACCTTGTTTGAGGCCAGTAGGTCAAATGACCAAGGAGCTATTGAAATTACAAAGTTTGAAAAATTCATGTAAAAACGTGTGAGATGAAAATGGACAAACTAAAGGGTGTGCAATGTGTAGGCCCACTGAGTGTACATTCTGATCCTTGTTTGAGTACAGTAAGTCACATGACCAAGGAGCTATTCTCAACCCGTTGCTAACCATACCCCAATGACTATATATATTATATATAAAGCCATACCCCCCTAAATTAAGGACAAATACAGCACGTATTCCAGCTGTTAGTATTCCACTTGTGGCCATCTAGTGACTGGTGATCTTCATAGACTTGGCCACTAGGTGGGAGTAGACACCTGCAATCTGGTTGCCTCTGCTGTAAAGCAGTTTTGATACAATAAACACAACCAACAAATACGATTCATACTATTTCTGATGATGAGATGTAAAAAATAACACATTTAAAATATTTGTACAAGTTTGTATACATTTAACAAGAGACTACATCGAAGACTGGATAAACTGCATCTACCCTCCGTTCTATAGAGCCCTACAGTGGAGGTGTCAGAATAGAGTACCACAGCATGAGTCATATTACCCATAAAACCTAGCGGTCGAACAAGGAAATGGTTCCAATTCATTTTTCCCATAGGAGATTTTAGAAACACTTAAAATAAGGGCTGTGCTTTGTGTAGGCTTACCCTGGCGTGACGTTTTGATAAACATGTAAATCTCTCTGGGACAAGGTGACTTTTATCAATATAATTTTTTAAATGCTAATTAGCTGCTAATGTGGCTATAATAAATAACAACAAATGCCATGATGATCTGGACGAGACTGCCGAATCGAGGCAAAGGTAAGCATCTCTGGATTAACTATCTAATGTTAGCTAAATGTAGTAATTCATAAATTGGCAAAATATCTTTAAATAGACCATTCTGTGAACTGTCTTGTGCAAGTTTTAAATTTACACAATACCTGTTAGCAAAGGTGTTAGCTAGAGATGACGTGCATGAGCTTGCAGGGATTTGTAGTTTTGCATGATGTTTACTTTGATGCTAATTAGCATTTTCGAATCTGAGAGTAAATAGAGCCGAATATATTGATAAAAGTCACCTTGTCCAAGAGAGATTTACATGGTATCAAAATGTCATGCCAGGGTAAGCCTACACGAAACACAGCCCTTATTGGAAGTGTTTCTAAAATCCCCTATGGGAAAAAATGAATGGTAGAAAAACGATTGGAACCATTTCCCTGTCTGACCGCTAGGTTTTATGGGTATTATGACACCTCCACTGTGGGGCTCTATACCTTTTGTAGCGCCTTGCGGTCGGATGCCAAGCAGTTGCCATACCAAGCGGTGATGCAACCAGAGGGGAAAAAACTCTAGACCACCTTTACTCCACACACAGAGACGCATACAAAGCTCTCCCTCGCCCTCCATTTGGCAAATCTGACCATAACTCTATCCTCCTGATTCCTGCTTATAAGCAAAAACTGAAGCAGGAAGCACCAGTGACTCGGCTAATAAAAAAGTGGTCAGATGACGCAGATGCTAAGCTACAGGACTGTTTTGCTAGCACAGACTGGAACATGTTCAGGGATTCTTCAGACAGCATTGAGGAGTACACCACATCAGTCACTGGCTTCATCAATAAGTGCATCGATGATGTCGTCCCCACAGTGACCGTACGTACATACCCCAACCAGAAGCCATGGATTACAGGAAACATCCGCACTGAGCTAAAGGGTAGAGCTGCCGCTTTCAAGGAACGGGACTCTAACCCGGACGCTTATAAGAAATCCCGCTATGACCTCCGACGAACCATCAAACAGGCAAAGAGTCAATACAGGTCTAAGATTGAATCATACTACACTGGCTCTGACGCTCGTCGGATGTGGCAGGGCTTGAAAACTATTACAGACTACAAAGGGAAGCACAGCCACGAGCTGCCCAGTGACACAAGCCTACCAGACGAGCTAAACCACTTCTATGCTCGCTTCGAGGCAAGCAACACTGAAGCATGCATGAGAGCACCAGCTGTTCCGGACGACTATGTGATCACGCTCTCCGTAGCCGATGTGAGTAAGACTTTTAAGCAGGTCAACATTCACAAGGCCGCAGGGCCAGACGGATTACCAGGACGTGTACTCCGAGCATGTGCTGACCAACTGGCAAGTGTCTTCACTGACATTTTCAACATGTCCCTGACTGAGTCTGTAATACCAACATGTTTCAAGCAGACCACCATAGTCCCCGTGCCCAAGAACTCTAAGATAACCTGCCTAAATGACTACCGACCCGTGGCACTGACGTCTGTAGCCATGAAGTGCTTTGAAAGACTGGTCATGGCTCACATCAACAGCATAATCCCAGAAACCCTAGACCCACTCCAATTTGCATACCGCCCCAACAGATCCACAGATGATGCAATCTCTATCGCACTCCACACTGCCCTTTCCCACCTGGACAAGAGGAACACCTACGTGAGAATGCTATTCATTGACTACAGCTCAGCATTCAACACCATAGTGCCCTCAAAGCTCATCACTAAGCTAAGGATCCTGGGACTAAACACCTCCCTCTGCAACTGGATCCTGGACTTCCTGACGGGCCGCCCCCAGGTGGTAAGGGTAGGTAACAACACATCTGCCACACTGATCCTCAACACGGGGGCCCCTCAGGGGTGCGTGCTCAGTCCCCTCCTGTACTCTCTGTTCACCCATGACTGCATGGCCAGGCACGACTCCAACACCATCATTAAGTTTGCCGACGACACAACAGTGGTAGGCCTGATCACCGACAACGATGAGACAGCCTATAGGGAGGAGGTCAGAGATCTGGCCGTGTGGTGCCAGGACAACAACCTCTCCCTCAACGTGACCAAGACAAAGGAGATGATTGTGGACTACAGGAAAAAAAAGAGGACTGAGCACGCCCCCATTCTCATCGACGGGGCTGTAGTGGAACAGGTTGAGAGCTTCAAGTTCCTTGGTGTCCACATCACCAACAAACTATCATGGTCCAAACACACCAAGACAGTCGTGAAGAGGGCACGACAAAGCCTATTCCCCCTCAGGAGACTAAAAAGATTTGGCATGGGTCCTCAGATCCTCAAAAAATTCTACAGCTGCACCATCGAGAGCATCCTGACTGGTTGCATCACCGCCTGGTATGGCAACTGCTTGGCCTCTGACCGCAAGGCACTACAGAGGGTAGTGCGTACGGCCCAGTACATCACTGGGGCAAAGCTCCCTGCCATCCAGGACCTCTATACCAGGCGGTGTCAGAGGAAGGCCCTCAAAATTGTCAAAGACTCCAGTCACCCTAGTCATAGACTGTTCTCTCTGCTACCGCACGGCAAGCGGTACCGGAGTGCCAAGTCTAGGTCCAAAAGACTTCTCAACAGCTTCTACCCCCAAGCCATAAGACTCCTGAACAGCTAATCATGGCTACCCGGACTATTTGCACTGCCCCCCCACCCCATCCTTTTTACGCTGCTGCTACTCTGTTAAGTATTTATGCATAGTCACTTTAACTCTACCCACATGTACATATTACCTCAACTAGCCGGTGCCCCCGCACATTGACTATGCAACGGTACCCCCCTGTATATATAGCCTCCCTACTGTCACTTTATTCTATTGTATATATAGCCTCCCTACTGTCACTTTATTTTTTACTTCTGCTCTTTTTTTCTCAACACTTTTTTGTTGTTTTATTCTTACTTTTTTTGTTTAAAATAAATGCACTGTTGGTTAAGGGCTGTAAGTAAGCATTTCACTGTAATGTCTGCACCTGTTGTATTCGGCGCATGTGACCAATAAAATTTGATTTGATTTGATTTGATTTGATTTGATGCAGCTAGTCAAGATGCTCTCAATGGTGCAGCTGTATAACTTTTTGAGGATCTGAGGGCCCATGCCAAATCTTTTCAGCCCCCTGAGGTTGGAAGGGTCATTGTCATTCCCTCTTCATGACTGTGTTGATGTGTGTGGAACATGATAGATCCTTAGTGATGTGGACACTCCACTTCGGTCCTCCATTTCCTGTAGTCCACAATCAGCTCCTTTGTCTTGCTGACGTTGAGGGAGAGGTTGATGTCCTGGCACCACACTACCAGGTCTCTGACTTCCTCCCTATAGGCTGTTTCATCGTCATCGGTTATCAGGCCTAACACCGTTGTGTCGTCGGCAAACTTAATGATGGTGTTGGAGTCGTGCATGGTCACGCAGTCGTGGATGAACAGGGAGTACAGGAGGGGATTAAGCACGCCCCCTGAGGGGCCCCTGTGTTGAGGGACAGCGTGGCAGGTGTGTTGTTGCCTTCCCTACCACCTGGGGGCGTCCTGTCAGGAAGTCCAGGATCCTGTATCAGAAGGAGGTGTTCAGTCCCAGGGTCCTTAGCTCAGTGATGAGCTTGGAAGGCACTATGATGTTGAACGCTGAGCTGTAGACAATGAACAGCATTCTCACGTAGGTATTCCTTGGGTCCAAGTGGGAAAGGACAGTGTGGAGTGCAATAGAGATTGCGTCATCTGTGGATCTGTTGGGGTGGTATGCACATTGAAGTGGGTCCAGGGTGTCTGGGATGATGGTGTTGATATGAGCCATGACCAGCCTTTCAAAGTATTGCATGGCTACAGATGTGAGTGCTACAGGGCGATAGTCATTTAGACAGGCTACCTTGCCATTCTTGGGCACAGGGACTATGGTGCTCTGCTTGAGACATGTAGGTATAACACACTGGGTCAGGGAGAGGTTGAAAATGTCAGTGAAGGCACTTGCCAGCTGGTCAGTGCATGCTCTGAGTACGCGTCCTGGTAATTCGTCTGGCCCTGCGGCTTTGTGAAAGTTAACCTGTTTAAAGGTCTTACTCAAATCGGCTACGGAGAGCGTGATCAGACAGTCGTCCGGAACAGCTGGTGCTCTTACGCATGGTCCAGTGTTGCTTTCCTCGAAGCGAGCATAGAAGGCATTTAGCTCGTCTGGTAGGCTCGCGTTACTTGGCAGCTCACGGCTTTTGCAAGCCATGCCACATCCGACAAGTGTCAAATACTTCGCCTGCATCAACATGTCTTTGATCTTGGGCCAGGGGTTGAAGCATGTTTTCACTTTTCCTGTACGTCTATGGTACCGTCTGACAACCTTGGCAGTACAGAGTGGAAACTTTGCTGCATGTCTGCACAGTGCTTAGAAAAAACACATACCTCACCACCTTCTATGTAATATACAGCATTAAGGGGGAGGGCTGAGGTAATGCAGAGAAAGGAATGACACAAAATAAATTCCCTCCAACATCGTAAAAACTAGGGGTATTTCAAAGTGAAACCAAAAAGACAAAAAGTTGAGCAAAAATAATACATCTTTATTTAAACTGCTGTAATTTCAAAATTAAAAGGGACAGGAGTGGACAGTCTCTTTTGATTTTTTTTATTAGTTCACTCATACAGTCTGACAGATCAGAGCCTCATAGAATTAACATAGTTAACATAGATTTAACCCAACAATTAAAATGGACTTACACATTGTTTAGGTTGTAAAAACAACAACCTACAGTGAGGGAAAAAAGTATTTGATCCCCTGCTGATTTTGTACGTTTGCCCACTGACAAAGACATGATCAGTCTATAATTTTAATGGTAGGTTTATTTGAACAGTGAGAGACAGAATAACAACAACAAAATTCAGAAAAACGCATGTAAAAAATGTTATAAATTGATTTGCATTTTAATGAGGGAAATAAGTATTTGACCCCTCTGCAAAACATGACTTAGTACTTGGTGGCAAAACCCTTGTTGGCAATCACAGAGGCCAGACGTTTCTTGTAGTTGGCCACCAGGTTTGCACACATCTCAGGAGGGATTTTGTCCCACTCCTCTTTGCAGATCTTCTCCAAGATTAAGGTTTCGAGGCTGATGTTTGGCAACTCGAACCTTCAGCTCCCTCCACAGATTTTCTATGGGATTAAGGTCTGGAGACTGGCTAGGCCACTCCAGGACCTTAATGTGCTTCTTCTTGAGCCACTCCTTTGTTGCCTTGGCCGTGTGTTTTGGGTCAATGTCATGCTGGAATACCCATCCACGACCCATTTTTTTCAATGCCCTGGCTGAGGGAAGGAGGTTCTCACCCAAGATTTGACGGTACATGGCCCTGTCCATCGTCCCTTTGATGCGGTGAAGTTGTCCTGTCGCTTAGCAGAAAAACACCCCCAAAGCATAATGTTTCCACCTCCATGTTTGACGGTGGGGATGGTGTTCTTGGTGTCATAGGCAGCATTCCTCCTCCTCCAAACACGGCGAGTTGAGTTGATGCCAAAGAGCTCCATTTTGGTCTCATGTGACCACAACACTTTCACCCAGTTCTCCTCTGAATCATTCAGATGTTCATTGGCAAACTTCAGACGGGCATGCATATGTACATTCTTGAGCAGGGGGACGTTGCGGGCGCTGCAGGATTTCAGTCCTTCACGGCATAGTGTGTTACCAATTGTTTTATTGATGACTATGGTCCCAGCTGCCTTGAGATCATTGACAAGATCCTCCCGTGTAGTTCTGGGCTGATTCCTCACCGTTCTCATGATCATTGCAACTCCACGAGCTGAGATCTTGCATGGAGCCCCAGGCCAAGGGATATTGACAGTTCTTTTGTGTTTCTTCCATTTGCGAATAATCGCACCAACTGTTGTCACCTTCTCACCAAGCTGCTTGGCGATGGTCTTGTAGCCCATTCCAGCCTTGTGTAGGTCTACAATCTTGTCCCTGACATCCTTGGAGAGCTCTTTGGTCTTGGCCATGGTGGAGAGTTTGGAATCTGATTGATTGCTTCTGTGGAGAGGTGTCTTTTATACAGTTAACAAGCTGAGATTAGGAGTACTCCCTTTAAGAGTGTGCTCCTAATCTCAGTTTGTTACCTGTATAAAAGAGACCTGTCTCTCACTGTTCAAATAAACCTACCATTAAAATTATAGACTGATCATTTCTTTGTCAGTGGGCAAACGTACAAAATCAGCAGGGGATCAAATACTTTTTTCCCTCACTGTATGTGCCCAGTCATGGCTTTTCTCCCATCAGTCCACAGTAAAAATCTTTACTAAACAAAAATATAAACGCAACATGCAACAATTTCTAAAATTTTACTGAGTTACAGTTCATATGAGGAAATCAGTCAATTGAAATAAATAAATTAGGCCCAAATCTATGGATTTCACATGACTGGGAATACAGATATGCATCTGTTGGTCACAGATACCTTTAAAAAAATGGGCCTCACAATGGGCCTCAGGATCTCTTCACGGTATCTCTGTGCATTCAAATTGCAAACCGCTCGCCCACACGACGCCATACACGTGGTCTGCGGTTGTGAGGCCTGTTGGACGTACTGGCAAACTCTCTAAAACGACATTGGAGGCGGCTTATGGTAGTGAAATAAAAATTTAATTTTCTGGCAACAGCTCTGGTGGACATTCCTGCAGTCAGCATGTCAATTGCACGCTCCCTCAAAACTTGAGACATCTGTGGCATTGTGTTGTGTGACAAAACTGCACATTTTACAGTGGCCTTTTATTGTCCCCAGCACAAAGAGCACCTGTGTAATCATCATGCAGTTTAATCAGCTTCTTGATATGCCACATCTGTCAGGTGGATGGATTATCTTGATAAAGGAGAAATGCTCACTAACAGGGATGTAAACAAATTTGTGCACAAAATTTGACAGGAATAAGCTTTTTGTGTGTATGGAACATTTCTGGGATATTTTATTTCAGCTCATGAAACATGGGACCAACCTTTTGCATGTTGAGTTTATATTTTTGTTCAGTGTATATATTCAAACCTTACTGGATCATCTTCAAAATCAAGGCAAGAAACTCAACAATAATAAATAAAAAGAGCCCTTTAGAAAAATAGATATAGAGAACACAACCAGGAAACAGACTGAATTTATAAATAAGTAGTCAGTATAGACAATGTATATTATTAGGAAAGGGGTGACTAATAAAATAAAGATAATTACTAGTCTGGTTGATCCATAACTTAACCTGAAGCCCAATGCCAGACGAATACAAAGGCCCTTGACTTCACTAAAATCATTAGTGTGTTTCCTTTCAAATTGAGATTAAGATAAACAAGAGGTCAACTTCTGAATAAAAAAATCTAAGTAAGACACAGGGAATAGGATTTAATGATCAGTACTGACATCCTGTCAACTCAGTCTTTAGGGGATCCTTGATAAGAGGTTTCTGTAGTCTTTCATCTTGATTCACCTTGTCAGTCTCTGTCATGGAAAGAGCAAGTGTCCTTAATGTTTTGTACATTCAGTGCATGTAGAGAGTGAATTTCCCATGTTCCTATGGGCCTGGTTTTGGAAGAGCAGGGCAGGGCGAGGGCAGGGGACTGGAAGATCCATCAGGCCAGCTGCAGGAAGGTTAAGAGCTGGGGCACCACGAAGAGAGCGTTGAAGCCCACCGTGCCGTACATGATGTACCTGTAGGGCAGCTCCACCTCCATGTGCTGCCAGGCCTTCCTCACGTCTCCACTTAGGATGCCTGAGATACGGCAGGCCAGATGTATGATGATGACCTTCATGAGGGCCCTGTTGGCCAGCAACACCAGCATGCCCAGGCAGAACCTCAGCATTGCCACAGCCAGCAGGGCGGTCCTGAGGGCCAGTGTGGACAGGGGAAGCTGGTCCAGCGGGGGGTCAGGCATCTGGCCCAGGTAGTGGTTGAGGTGGGAGGCCAAGGCCACGCCAGCGCCGGTGCCCAGGATCTGAGTGGTGTTGCCCCGCGGGGTGCTCCAGGTGTCCAGGGTGAAGGAGAAGAGGCCCATTCCCAGGTGCAGGGAGATGATGATGAGGGGGGCGTAGCAGTACTTCAGGTTGAAGTTATCGATCAGGTCCAGTGCCGGCTGGAACACCTTTTTTTTCCCGTTGACAGATTCTTTTTTTTTTTTTTTCGTAATTCCACAATAGAGGAAGACGTTTGTTGACAGAAAGTGGTGGGGTGACATGTTGTGCAGAAACATAATTGGCTGAGGAGAACAACCCATCAGGACAGTGAGCTCTTGCCGCTGAGCAGAATCAGGCCAAGGGTCATGAAGCAAGCTATAGTATTTAACAAGCAGAAAAATGACACAAATACTGTCCTGCGCTCATGTGTATTTGGGTGACGTTCCAGATCACTTCACCATTTGGTGTGAGATTCCATGGAGGCCACAGAACAAGGACTATGCACACCAACAGCCTTGTGTGACTCATGTCCAATAAAACCCCAGCTCATTCTCTATAGTGATTATTTTCCTGGGAAAGAATGAGAACGGTATGAACAGGGTCCAACTACATGTAGGTTAAAGCTATAATTCTTAGTTGCTACATCCATTTTTGGACTTATAAATGAATTATATATACCCATTGATTCATGAAGAATATAACTTATAAATACCTCATGTACTTAGTTCAACTGTTGTACCCCATCAGAACCCAAAAATGTAAGCTTGTAAACAACGTAAATGTAAACAAACACTGTATAGCCTCAAAACATGGTTAACACTATACATTTGATATCATGGATGGTCAGTCCTTGCATCCATAGCTCTGTCTGTGAATTTCAGAGTTTTACATTTCTCCAGCCCCATTCCTTAAGATTTTTAGCAAAACAGGGGTGGTTAGTAAGCTTTGTTATTGTTTCAATTAAGGATTCTAGCTATAAGGGACATTTGTGTGAGTCAGTGTTATTATCGATGTTTGATCTTCACTTTCACCATGGTGAAACACCTCTCATCTAGCTATGGCTCAGTAACCAGGACAGTTAACTATTTATACTCCAACATGCCAGAGATCCCCTCACCCCTCCCCCTCTCTCCATGCTGTCAGAAAACCAAACTCTGCATTCCACAGTAAGAACATCATACCAAAGGTCAAGCATGGTGGTGGTGGTGTGATGGTTTGGGGATGCTTTGCTGCCTCAGGACCTGGACGACTTGCCTTAATAGAAGGAACCATGAATTCTGCTCTGTATCAGAGAATTCTACAGGAGAATGTCAGACCATCCGTCTGTGAGCTGAAGCTGAAGCGCAGCTGGGTCATGCAGCAAGACAATGATCCAAAACACACAATCAAGTCTACATGAAAATTGCTAAAAAGCAACAAATTGAAAGTTTTGGAATGGCCTAGTCAAAGTCCAGACCTAATCCCAATTGAGATGTTGTGGCAGGACTTGAAACGAGCAGTTCATGCTTGAAAACCCACACGTCACTGAGTTAAAGCAGTTCTGCATGGAAGAGTGGGCCAAAATTCCTCCACAGCGACGTGAGAGACTGATCAACAACTACAGGAAGCATTTGGTTGGAGTCATTGCAGCTAAAGGTGGCACAACCAGTTATTGAGTGTAAGGGGGCAATTACTTTTTCACACAGGGGAATTGGGTGTTGCATAACTTTGTTTATGAAATAAATATGTAATTGATGTGTTATTTGTTCACTTATGTTCCCTTTATCTAATATTAGGTTTTGGTTGAAGATCTGATAACATTCAGTATCACAAATATGCAAAAGTAGAGAAAATTAGAAAGGGGGCAAATACTTTTTCATAGCACTGTAAGTATTCAGACCCTTTACTCAGTACTTTGTTAAAGCAGCTTTGGCAGCAATTACAGCCTCAAGTCTTCTTGTGTATGACCATCGGGTTCTTGGTCACCTCCCTGACCAAGGCCCTTCTCCCCCGATTGCTCAGTTTGGCCGGGTGGCCAACTCTAGGAAGAGTCTTGGTGGTTCCAAACTTCTTCCATTTAAGAATGATGGAGGCCACCGTGTTCTTGGGGACCTTCAATGCTGCAGAACTTTTTTGGTACCCATCCCCAGATCTGTGCCTCGACACAATCCTGTCTCGGAGCTCTACGGACAATTCCTTCAACCTCATGGCTTGGTTTTTGCTCTGACATGCACTGTCAACTGTGGGAACTTATATAGACAGGCATGTGCCTTTCCAAATCATGTCCAATCAATTGAGTTTACCACAGGTGGACTCCAATCATGTTGTAGAAACATCTCAAGGATGATCAAAGGAAACAGGATGGACCTGAGCTCAATTTTGAGTCTCATAGTAAAGGGTCTGAATACTTATGTAACATTTCTAAAAACCTGTTTTTGCTTCGTCATTATGGGGCATTGTGTGTAGATTGAGGGAAAAAATGAATTTAATCCATTTTAGAATAAGGCTGTAACGTAACAAAGTGGAAAAATTCAAGGGGTCTGAATACTTTCCGAATGCATTGTATAACTAGGAATAAAGTGCCAGATAGTAAACAGTAGCAGCAGCGTATGTGTTGAGTCAAAAGAGTTATTGCAAAAACAGTCAATGTAGATAGTCCGGGTAGCTATTGGTTAACTATTTAACTAACGATTTTGTATTATTAGGGCTTTGTGGGCAGAAACTGTTCAGGGTCCTGTTGGTTCCAGACTTGGTGCATCGGTACCATTTGCCATGCGGTAGCAGAGAGAACAGTCTATGACTTGGGTGGCTGGAGTCTTTGACAATTTTTAGGGCCTTTCTCTGACACCGCCTTGTATAGAGATCCTGGATGGCAGGGAGCTTGGCCCCAGTGATGAACTGGGCCGTACGCACTACCCTCTGTAGTGCCTTGCGGTCGGATACCAAGCAGTTGCCATTCCAAGCGGTGATGCAGCCAGTCCAGATGCTCTCAATGGTGCAGCTGTAGAATTTGTTGATGATCTGAGGGCCCATGCCAAATATTTTCAACCTCCTGAGGGTGAAGAGGTGTTGTCGTGCCCTCTTCATGGCTGTGTTGGTGTGTTTGGACTGTTCCGACCAGCAAAATAAAGTTCTTAACCGTTTCGAACCCCCAAAAAGTACTGGTTTATATAATTCCTTTCTGTTCCTTTTTTAACCTGTGAAATCAACAGTTTTTTACATTTAGCTCATTAAATTACTTCACCAATCAGTGTGGATAGAGCAGGCAAGCTAGTTGATTAGATGCGTGATGTATTACATTTTGGAACATTCCTGCTTATAGCCTACTGCCGTGTGCGCATTTCTGTGCTTATAATGTGAAGAAATAGCCTAATAGTTTATCAACATTTTAAGCTAAATGTTCTGATCTGCTGCGTCAGCCTCAGGTTTTTTGATGCTAGTGGTTGTATTAATTTGGGATCTATCGCATCGCACAACTGTCCAAGACTATGTTTGGAATATTTATTTCTCGCACAGAATAGAATAGGTCAAGTTTTTGAGGGGATAATAGATTGACATAGGCTAGTGCTTTTGCTGTTCGTTAGGCCTACTCCTCTTGTTGGCTGACGAAAAGTAAACGTAGACAGTTCTTCGAACATCTTCAATATGCGCCTCGGAATTCGATAAGGACGCGCGCAGTTGCGTCCCCGATGTGTCTGTCTTCAATTATAGCCTGTGAGAAGGACCGATCACGTAACAGGCATTGACTAATAAGAATTGAGATATCTGAGAGAGCCATGTTAGTGAAAGGTGCTTCGGAGCACGCAGCCGGGAGAAGGGAATTATAATTATTATATTCAGCCTAACGGCACAACGGCCACTGGCCGTAAAAGGCATGGATTTTTTTAGGAGGCATTACAGCCACACAAAGGGAATGCCGCTGGGAAATTCGAGGCATTATCAAATGCTTGTCAAATTGTGAATGAGAGACTGATGAAGTGTGTAGCCTGCCTTAAAATGTATAAAACATTGTGTGGAAGCCACAAGATGCTGAATGTGTTCATGTTAATTAACAGTAAATTACCATCAGATCTGCAGTTATTTTCTTGACAATCACTGGCTGACAAAATGTAATGACCGCCACAGCCCTAGTGACTACCAGAAACTTACTTTGAAACTTCATGTTGACACCATTGTCCTCAATAGCTGCCTGTTCCATAAAAACACTGCCAAGCAGGGAAGCACTCTGATACTTCCTCATCCTAATTGAAAAAGCAAACAGCAACATGTGATTTACTGTCAGCCAATAACACAGAATAAAGGCACTGTTCACCATTTTCAAAGAAGGCTAAGAGGCCCATTCATTTTCACAGAAGGCAGGGGGGCGAAATTTAAATTTTTAAATTTTAGTCATTTAGCAGAGGCTCTCATCCAAAGCGATTTAAAGTCAGTGCATTCATCTTAAGATAGCTAGGTGGGACAACCCGATATCACAGTCATAGTAAGTACATTTTTCCTCAATAAAGTAGCTATTAGCAAAGTCAGAGCTAGTAAGGGGGAAAACAATAAGTAAAGCGTGTTTTTTTCCGCACGTTGATAATGTTTGTTTATTTCGTTGCTATGATCACCTGCAGCTGTCGCATAGACTGTGGGCTCTCGCCCTAGTGACACTAGCTGCTTTGACTAGAGGGACAAGCCGTGTACTTGACGGGGTACTCTGCGATATCCCGCTGGTCGTCTGAAAAGCGCTTAACGTTACCTCCCAACGGCCGTAGGTCAGCAGGAACAGTGAGAAGGGCGTAGATGGCATATTGTACTCAGAATTATAGAACATCTCCACCTTGACCACGGGCGGTGAGACTGGCCTGGACCAGCGAATGACATCCTTGGTGCTCTGGCCCAGGTACATGTCCCAAACCCAGACCACGATCAGTCTCCGGCTACCGTAAGCGTCCACGTTCCAGATGAAGAACGGGAAAAAGGTGACGTAAAACGGCTCGTTGCACAGCTCGGTTCCGAAGGTTAACAGGTAATACAAAAACGTGTTCTTGATTAAAAACTCCTGCCCCGCATCGCCTGTCAGAGAGTTTGTGTGCAAGGGTTTGACAGTGCTCCTTGAAGGACTGGGGTCCTCAGGGGTCTCGGTGGTGCATTCCACTCCGGACCCGTTGACGCCACTTGAGCCGTTTTCTGTGAGGTCCTGTGCTCCAGCGAGGCGGCAAACGTTGCCGCTGTGCCCGGCCGTTGCCCCCGCAGCAGGAGTGACCACCGCTCCGTTCTGAGAAGCATCTACCCCTTCCTGTATCCAACTGTTACCAGGGGAGGTGGCTTTCTTCTGCTGAAGACTATCTGTGTTTTCCCCTTCTCCGCCTCCATTGACAATACATTTCTCACTTTCACCCTGGAGATTGCTAACGCCGTTGACGTTGTGCAAGTACCTCGCTCCACTCCTCTGATCTCCACTGGGTTCCTAGAAAACGTTCCGCGCACACCACAGATCTGCTGAAACCGTGCTACATGAATCGGGTCTTTGAGATAATTGCAGAGTTGTCCAAATTGCGTTATATTTTGTCATGTTGATTCTGATATAGAGCACTGTGTATTTACAATACATTATCGTTAACTAGCTAGTCAAGCAGCAGATCATGCATCATGGCACCATTAACTAGCTAGTCAAGTAGCATCTCTTGCATCATGGCCGTAACGTTAACTGCTCGGTTTAGCTATATAGCCAGTTCCCATAAAATAAACATGTTCAATGAGAGGAGCAAATAAATAAAAAATTCCAGGTTTTCCTGTCGAAGGCAGTGTGGGAAATTATTCTCTTATATTTTAGATGTGCTGTTAGCTTAATAAGAAAGCATTAATGATTAAACATAATAGGTTTGTGCTGTACTGATATAGACTGTTTAATATAACAAGCTGTGATTAATGTGAGGATTAGGGGGTAGGCCGAGACAGACTTGTGTCTCACATACACACACTGCCTCTTTGTTAGACCGCTCAAGGACAGGTGTACTGCAAAAGTGCTGACTCTCTGGACAAGTTGCAAAACAACAATGGCGCTGCCCATGCTGTCACAGATGCTATAGTGGCACAGATATAAAGATGAGTCCTCTATCTATCTCTATGGAGTAAACAGGTCAAATCATGGGTATTGACACAAGCTTATCTAATCGTTTTATCTTGTCCCTTTAAATAAATGTGCTTCCATAGAGTATAAAGATAGGCCTATGGATGAATGAAACATCATAATATCCATAAATTGTCAGAGGCCCTTTTCTATCATAGTCTGCCAGTGGATGCTCTGTAGCTGATTCACTCCAACATATGATGGCAGTGTCAACTTCCACTCTTTATTTGTTAGAAACAGATTGATGGTGTTACTTATGTATTTTGGCAAAATAGCTATCTTTAATGAGGAATATGTCAATTTTCTTCCAAATATACATTTCATACAGTAAAATAGCATAAATAACATTTTAGTCATTGTTGTTTGTTAGACATTTAACAATAACGGAGAAACAATCCTTACACTGAACACACTCAACTATTGGTACTCAAATACAGAAAAAATAAGACAATAGCAATTGATATTCACGTTGTTGCACAAATTTTAAAATAAAATAATAAAAACAAGTTAATGAACAGTCAAACTATTCATGAATAGGTTATTTACCTTTCTTTTTTTTAGGTAAAACCTTAACATTGTTTGCCTGCCCCATAAAACTGGGAAATCTAGATAAAAATATCAAAATTAGCTAGAAAAAACAGGGAATTGTTTGACATGAACATGATCAAAGAAACCCATATGACAATGTGCTGTTGCTGAGTCAAGTTAGTGATATTCCTCTAGCATGAGTAACAGTAACATTAGCACTAAACAGGGTTGTCTCTTTGAGAATCAAAATGATTTAGTCACATTAAAACTGGCACATTCAAGATGAGGCTGTGGAATGACCTACTGTTCTGTTTTATTTTTCTTGGCCTGAATACGTTAAACCTCAAAATAGAAAATATCAATATACACAACAGAGTAGATTGATGGTCACACAAGCATGCCAGGAGACATCCAGATCTCCAAACACAAACATTGGCTGTTTCTCTGGTGTAGAGGCCAACAAGATTTCATAGTTTCCTTTTGAAATTCAACGTATTATGGATGAACGTCTGTTTCAGGGTTAATTCCGCATGGTTACAGGGTTAAAACAGAAACAACTAAAATGGTTAAGTTTAGGTATTAATTCAGAGTGGTTAAGGTTAGGGCTATGGTTTGGGAAAGGCTTAAAACCCAATTATAAAAAACTACATGCTATTACCATCAAGTATCATCAGTATTCTCTGTATTCTCACAGCTTGCTAGGGCATTGTGAACTGCCATAGCACAGTGGTCTAAGCAGCGTGCTCCGGCTCCGAGCATCACGAGTTCGTGCTCAGCGATAATTTTTCTGTTTTTTGGTGAGTGCCGAGGAAGGCATGTATCAACGTTCTCAGGACCCTTTCAAATGTCCGAAATCGCAGTGTGTTTATAGTCATCAGTCTGCTAGAGGCAAGGTGCATTAGTTGTACAGTATGTACCCCTGAATATGCTCAAGGTTTACATGAGCAATAACCATTAAAACACATTTCTGCAAGGAATCTCTCTCTCACATCAGCATGTAAAGGCAGTGACGCTGTAACAAAAATGCCCTTTGAAGACCCTGATTCGGACTCTTGCTCTGTTGATCATATCAGAAATCACACAGGAGAAGCCGTAGCCTCCCATTTTGCATGTAGATAGCGTCAGACAGCAAGATGCAGAGTGCCGCTCTGAGTGAATAGGGGGTTCTGTCACCAAACCACTCCCTGCCAATTACTTCGATGTGCATGGTCCATCTCAATTTCTACCCGTACTTTGGCAGCAATTCACTAAGTCACCCATTATCGTCCAGTTTATAGAGCAGAACTTGTGCCCCGTGGCCAGGGGAGATGCTGGGAAATGTGCCCAGGCCGTAGAGGCATGTGGGGGAGGGGTAGGCCACCAGGTGGTAGTGTGGTATCTCCTTCAGCCCAAAGGACTGAGAGCAGCAGTCTGCCACCACCACCTTCACACGCTTCCTGTCAGGGTAGAGCAGCCGCTGGCTGCCTGGGCCCCTGTCACAGTTCCCCTGCCTCTCTTCTTCTTCTTCATCCTCCGCCTCACCCTCCTCCTCCTCATGGTGGATCTTCCTCAGCAGGTTGTTGATGAGCACTGAGCGTCGCAGGTAGGCTTCAGGGTCCTCCAAGAATCTCAGCTTCTCCAAGGAGAGCTTGAGGATGCAGTTGCGGTCCTCCTGACGTATCAGGTGCTAAGGAAACAGAGGTTGTGGTTATGAGACAGAAATCTAAGTCACATTTAAAGTGTCACGTCATAGGACAACAGATTGATGTCTGAACATGTAAACACAAACAAAGCAGTTCCTACTTTTGGAAAATATCCATGTAGGTCTCCATGTAAATCCTCCTCTTTCGCATATTTCCTCTTGAAGTAGGCAACTTTCGACGTTGTTGAATAGTTTAATCTCTCTTAGAGGGAATCGACTGCTTGAAACACAATAAGGAAAATTGCAATTACAGCCTTGATACATCTCTCCCTTTCAACACATTGGCAAGGAGAGATTATGTGGTTAGTGGAGTGACACAGAATTATATATACAGCCCCAGCAGGAGTGGTCATATCCACGATACATTACCTGATGGTAACAGCCCAGAGCCACAAATCCTCCTGATTGCTTGGGCCACTCTCTGAGCCACACACATTGCCTTCAGGGGCCTCTAGTGGAGGAGAATAATAGATAAGGAGAGAATTAGAGAGAGAGGTAGGAATAGAGACCGGAGAGAGACACCTGTTTTATTAAAAAGTCACACACAGAACATTTATTTTTCTGTATTTCATAACCGTAAAACATGGACTAGATATGATGCAAAATGTTAAAATGTGGGCTATGTTTTCTCATATTTCATCTCACTGCATAGGCTATTTATCATGGCCAGATTAAACAGATTACTTTTTTTTCATATCAAAACAGCTTTTGGTCTTGTTTCGGCAGCATGTGCTTTGTAGGCAGAGCTGAAATATTTACGGCCATTGCCATTTCCCCACACAAGGCTATTTACAAATAAATTGGGTTGAGTATGTGCGTGGGTAGTCAGTGTGTGTGTGTGTGTGTGTGTGTGTGTGTGTGTGTGTGTGTGTGTGTGTGTGTGTGTGTGTGTGTGTGTGTGTGTGTGTGTGTGTGTGTGTGTGTGTGTGTATGTGTGTGTGTGTGTGTGTGTGTGACAGAGAGAGATAGAGAACAGAGAGTTTCTGATATTGGACAAATTTGTGACTTTTCAGCTGAATGACACCGGCTATAAAACACGTTATTTTACTCCCTCTGCAGTTAGGCACGGTGGGACTGTAATATTCCTATTCAAGGTATCAAACAAAATATCTGTAACACAAATAATGCACTCACCTGCTTGGATGTGAGTAAAAAGAAAATGTTTTTGACTGACTGATCTGATGATGATCCCGATGATGCATGTCTTTAATGCTAATGATCTTATTCAGTTTATCTTATTGGAATCTCAGCTATTTGTAAGAATAACCCACACATTTGATCAAATATAACCTACATTAATTTGTAAAATTACCTTATGTCGATCTCCAACAGTTCATAAAGCACTTCAGCAAATCAGCAGTCCTTTCAGATGTAGGCAGCCTATGAAGGAAATTAGTTATTCTGGATGTGTCCTATGTGTGATCGTCCGTTGCTGCTACATTTACTGTCTGTGCCAATTATCCCCGCCACAAGATTTGCCTGAAGTTTGCGCTTCACACCCAGTCACTGTAGCTTCGTTTTAATACTCCCTTCAGAGTACGCAACACTTAGGATCTTAAAATATAATGTTATGTGAAACAAGTAACAACACCATACCCTCTGCAACCTCATTGGTCCTCACAGAAGCAGATGTTTCTGTTGCTAGGAGATTCACTAGGCAATGATGACGCTTCATCATCAGGCTCCATTATTCTCGTATTGTGCTCCTTGGTTTCCAAACCTCTCCCTCTCTCTACCTGGGTGTATGGGGAACCTATTGACTGGATGAGTAATTATTTGATGTTTGATTTAAATGTAAGCCTAACCTTTCTATTGTAGCCTACGGCTGCTATGATAGCCCAGATATGAGACAAACAGTCGTGGCCCATTAAACTTGGGCCTAACCTTTCTATTGTATGTAGGCCTAACCTTTCTATTGTAGCCTACGGCTGCTATGATAGCCCAGATATGAGACAAACAGTCGTGGCCCATTAAACTTGGCTTATGTACAAAACATAGATCTCTCTTTTTTCCCCCTAAAACCTGGAATTAACTAAATCAAGCATCTGCTGGATTTCATTTATCTCATCCAAAGAACACAAGATTCTAATCTTTTCTAATCCTGCCTCTGTGAGTTTGATGATTTCCTTAGTGTTCTGGGCAAGGAGGTATTAGGCGTACAACTGAAAACCTTTCACACTATGGGACCAACTGTGTGCTGTTGATGACCATCATTAAAACACAGTCATTCTCAGAATGAAGGCGTCTTAACAAACACGCAGCTCAGAAAGATCACTCAAGAACCAGATGGCAGCAAGTTTTATTACAACAAGAGACAGAATCATTAGATCATTTGTTTTGGTTCTGTCCATTTGTAGCTTGTTTTTGGACACAGGTCCAGGAATGGCTAAAGGATTGCAATATTTACCTGGAACTAACCTTGCAGATAGCATTACTGGGTGATCTGAAAAGTCATAGTCAATCGATCAATAATATAATAATACTTTTAGCAAAAATGTTTATTTTTAATTCACAATCTGTAGAAGCAATGAGAATAGAAAGGTTCAGAACTTTTGTAAAACATCACAGTATGGTTGAAATATATGTGGCAAATAGAAATCCTATATGGATGGTGTTAAGAGATAGATGGGAGGTATTGAATAGAGTTGAAGGATGGGACTAATAACAAATAACAACAAATAATAACAAAGATAGCTAATAATGTAAGCATACTGTGTCCATAATAAGTATATAGGTTGTATGTTGGGAGCTTTTGGGAAAGAGCACAGTTAGAAAGATATGGCATATAGAAGCAAACCGGATGGACATCATGAAAATGATCGGAGAGGTTGAGAGTAGAAGAAGTTCAGGAGCAATAAAAATAAAAATAAAAAATAAAAAATATATATAATTGAATTATTGTAAAATTAACTCTGTCCATAAGGTGTAGATAGTAAGTATAGACTGGAAGTAGAGGCCTGGGCATTGTTGTTCACTAATTTACTCCAAGTAGGGAAAGGATGGTGGGGTTGAAAGTATATATATAAAAAAATATATATATAAAAAAAAAAACATGGGGGATTGGAAGTGATGCAGACAATTACATTGATAGAAGATACAATCTATCTGCAATATTAAGCTGATCCATTCCCCTCGAATTTTTAAAAGGTTTTATTACAACATCTTTATTTTATTAACAAGAACAAAACGAATATGTACAAAAGTTCTCTGTCATTGTCATTCGTTGCATGCATGGTGGAGGCACTGTATAGGCATGAGAACAAATCAACAGTCCATGCATACAGCTTCATCTCATAGGAACATCAAACATGGTTTTATGATCAATTTCATCACATACAGGCATCAACTTTTACTTTTACGCTACATGCACTTTATTAGAATCTCACTGTTTGGAAGCTGAAAACAAGCATGCTGCAATAACATAATGTATATATTTCATTTTAGTCATTTGTGACTCGTTTCAGGAAGCTAGGTGTATGTCGCGGGTCACTACTTCACAGGAGAGCCATTTAATGGTAAACTTTTTTAAAAATCTAAATGCGTTTTTTGGCAGAAATGCCTTCTGGAACATGTGAACTTTCATGTGCCTTAATAACAAACTTTTATGCCATCTGTAAATACGAATAAAATTGTTACATTATGAGCCTAGCTGGTTGAGCCACAGAAAAGACAGCAACTTTCCCACTAGCATGATTGGCTGAGATAATGAGTGGGCTGGACATGCCGAGAGAGGAGTTCGGATTGGTCTGCCATATAGCACGCATCTGTCTATTTGAGCTGGTCAGTATGTGTAGTAGGTAATCCTGTCTAACGCAGCTTTTTAAAAAAATGTATCATGAGCTGCATAAGTGTTGCTCTCCACTTTCTGGAGGATCGAGTTTTGAAATCAGTGGAATTAGAGCATGATAGCTAACGAGATGGAGAAAACACCTGTCTCCGGATTACATCTTCAAACTAAGGGCAACCATGGCATCCGTGACAGGAAGACGAGTCCATCATGCATGATGTATACGGGTAAGATAGTCTAGCTAGCTACATTTTTCAGATATTACGTTTCTAATTTTGACAGAAAGTGGTTTCATTTCAAGTTAAAGTGTACTGTTAGCTAGCTAGCTAACGTTAGCTGGCTGGCTCGCTAGCTAACGTTATGTGAATGCTCTTATTATTCGTATCTCAGAGGCATTTGCTTGCTAACAGTGAACCTGGTTGGTTAGCTACCTGCAGATTCATGCAGAGTAGGAAAGTCATGAGTTGGGATTATGGTTCATTGTTTAACTAGCTAGCTAACGTTAGCTTTCTGGCTCGCTAGCTAACGTTAAGTGTATGCTCTTATTATTCATATCTCAGAGCCATTTGCTTCCTAACATTGAACCTGGTTGGTAAGCTACCTGCAGATTCATGCAGGGTAGTAACGCCATGAGTTGGTATTATGGTTCATTGTTTAGCTAGCTAGCTAACGTTAGCTGGCTGGCTCGCTAGCTAACGTTACATGTATGATTTGACACGTTGTTTACCTAGCTAGGTTCATTGTTTATCTAGCTAGCTAGCTAGCTAGCTACCTACATGTCTTAACAAAAGACTACTATGCAAGTAACCATTTCAGGTGCGTTCGTAAATTCAGTCTGAGTATGCCAGAGCGCAGAATAACTGATGAATTTACAAACGCACACCACCCGTTGAACATGGCCGGTGTCAGTAAACTTTGGCAAAAAAAGCGTAATTAAAATTGTTACAGTCACCAACAGTTACAGTCACCAATGCTTTGGATAACATGAAAACAGCCTAACCAGCTCTGCTAGGGTGAGTAAAATGGTCAGTGGGGTGCTGGTTAGGCTGTTTTCATGTTATCCAGAGGTAAACAATTAACCATAATCCCAATTTTGTGTCTGGAAGTAGCTAGCAAGCTAGCCAATGTTAGCCAGTTAGCTTGGGTGCTTGACTGCCGTTGAGGTCAGAATGCTCGGATCAACCCTACTCATCGGCCAGAGTGTCAAGTGTGCGCTCTGAACGCTCCGAGAGCGAAACAAGATGGGTGGGGCTAAAGCTTAAGAGGGTGTGAACGATGCTGAATGGGTGTAGACAAATAAGAGCTATTCAGTAGGTACCAAAACATTCAAAGGCCAATTTCTCAAAGTGAGATTACAAGTTTATCAACTTTCAAAGCAGAATTACTTAACAATTTTTCCCTTAAATGCAGTGTATGATATACCATTTTGTAGCTCTGTGTCTCTGCTTTTATCCAATGTAAAAAACACAATTTCAAATTTTGCTACATAAGACCGAATCAAGGCGGTCGTTCACATTTAGCAGACGTTCTTATATTGAACATTAAACATTTCTAAAATATAGAGGGATTATGTACAGCAACTCTTGACATGATAAAATACATTATAATTGGTGCAGCGGGTACCGTAAATAACACATCTTATCCGTTAAATGCTAATTATGGGTTACAAGTGAACTGAATTATTGGTCAACTCATTAACCATACAAACCTGTGTTATAAACATGACATACCTATACCTGTCATATAAGGTTAGGTTAGAGTTCATGCACAGAGCAGAGGACAATCTCTCCAACTGTGGCATTCATTCATACAGTTTGTCATCTAGTGATGAAAAGCTCATCAAATGCAGTGCCATACTCTTCCCTGAATCAATTATTCACTAAGTCAATGTTCTTGCTAGAAGTGGAAAAAGTGGTTTTAACCTTTGATACAAATGCAAAACGTTTGACCAACAAGGGAATTTCCAAGACAGCAATTCAGTTCCAAGAAAGCCATGTAACTAGCTATATACAGTGAGGGAAAAAAAGTATTTGATCCCCTGCTGATTTTGTACGTTTGCCCACTGACAAAGAAATGATCAGTCTATAATTTTAATGGTAGGTTTATTTGAACAGTGAGAGACAGAATAACAACAAAAAAATCCAGAAAAACGCATGTCAAAAATGTTATAAATTGATTTGCATTTTAATTAGGGAAATAAGTATTTTCCCCCCTCTCAATCAGAAAGATTTCTGGCTCCCAGGTGTCTTTTATACAGGTAACAAGCTGAGATTAGGAGCACACTCTTAAAGGGAGTACTCCTAATCTCAGTTTGTTACCTGTATAAAAGACACCTGGCCACAGAAGCAATCAATCAATCAGATTCCAAACTCTCCACCATGGCCAAGACCAAAGAGCTCTCCAAGGATGTCAGAGACAAGATTGTAGACCTACACAAGGCTGGAATGGGCTACACGACCATCGCCAAGCAGCTTGGTGAGAAGGTGACAACAGTTGGTGTGATTATTCGCAAATGGAAGAAACACAAAATAACTGTCAATCTCCCTCGGCCTGGGGCTCCATGCAAGATCTCACCTCGTGGAGTTGCAATGATCATGAGAACGGTGAGGAATCAGCCCAGAACTACACGGGAGGATCTTGTCAATGATCTCAAGGCAGCTGGGACCATAGTCACCAAGAAAACAATTGGTAACACACTACGCCGTGAACGAATGAAATCCTGCAGCGCCCCCAAGGTCACCCTGCTCAAGAATGCACATATACAGGCCCGTCTGAAGTTTGCCAATGAACATCTGAATAATTCAGAGGAGAACTGGGTGAAAGTGTTGTGGTCAGATAGACCAAAATCGAGCTCTTTGGCATCAACTCAACTCGCCGTGATTGGAGGAGGAGGAATGCTGCCTATGACCCCAAGAACACCATCCCCACCGTCAAACATGGAGGTGGAAACATTATGCTTTGGGGGTGTTTTTCTGCCAAGGGGACAGGACAACTTCACCGCATCAAAGGGACGATGGACGGGGCCATGTACCGTCAAATCTTGGGTGAGAACCTCCTTCCCTCAGCCAGGGCATTGAAAATGGGTCGTGGATGGGTATTCCAGCATGACAATGACCCAAAACACACGGCCAAGGCAACAAAGGAGTGGCTCAAGAAGAAGCACATTAAGTTCCCTGAGTGGCCTAGCTAGTCTCCAGACCTTAATCCCATAGAAAATCTGTGGAGGGAGCTGAAGGTTCGAGTTGCCAAACGTCAGCCTCGAAACCTTAATGACTTGGAGAAGATCTGCAAAGAGGAGTGGGACAAAATCCCTCCTGAGATGTGTGCAAACCTGGTGGCCAACTACAAGAAACGTCTGACCTCTGTGATTGCCAACAACAAGTACTGAGTCATGTTTTGCAGAGGGGTCAAATACTTATTTCCCTCATTAAAATGCAAATCAATTCATAACGTTTTTGGCATGCGTTTTTCTGGATTTATTTGTTGTTATTCTGTCTCTCACTGTTCAAATAAACCTACCATTAAAATTATAGACTGATCATGTCTTTGTCAGTGGGCAAACGTACAAAATCAGCAGGGGATCAAATACTTTTTTCCCTCACTGTATATCAAATCTAATTTTCCATCTATGCATTCATTGGAAGAATTCCATAATGTGATGTAGGGGTGATTAGTTTGATTGGAAGAAATGGAGCACAGCTCTCTAAGTGAGTTAGCCCCTGGTGTCTTCCCCTGTGCAAACCAAGGGACCTACAGTAATTAAGCCTGTTGTCAATCCAGGAAAACAGAGTGGTTGTGAAGATCGCAGATTCAATACTCCATAACATCCCACAGGCCATGGATGATTAACTCAGAGGGCAGAGCATAACGCTGATTTACATTCCACCTCAGTACTTCATTGAACAATCAATGTCTGCTAAGAATAAATCAGACATAGGCCCCATAGGATTCTACTAGACAAATACTGACTGAGAGGAACTGTAGGTACAGTAAGGTTGAAAACCAGTGGACTAGAAGGCCAGTAAACTGCTGTATAGGAGAGGTGCTTTGCAAATTATGCTAATGTAAGGACATCACGCTGCTTGCTTGGTGAGTACCACGTCCTCCTGATTCGGCTCACAAAGAGGCTTGAACCCAGGACCTATGCCTTGCTTGCACACATGACGGCCCACCTGAAGCATCTTACCAGTCGGTGCCATGCGAAAAGCTAGCTAGTCGGTGGCGCAAGTGGGGACACTTCAGGCTGAGGAGTACGTTTCACACATCCCCATGTGCTACACTAAGAGGGAATACAGTTGCTCTAAAGTGAAAATAAAACAATATTTTCCATCCTCCTTGGTGTGAGAAGCCCTTGACCTAGGGGGTTGTGGGTCGACTGGCTAAATAAACAAATGTAATCACCCAAAAGCAGCTACTTCCATTGGATTCAATGAAGCTGAGACAGACTTGGCCATGAGTATTAACATCATCATCATCACGCTGTACGGTCCAAGGACTATAACTACCAATGAGCAGAGAAAAATAATACACTGCCAGGGAGGGTCATTCATGGCATGATGTTATTAACAGCTGCATTGGGATATTTAAAGCCTCTTTTCATCTCAGCATGGATGGCTGTTGAAATTAGCTTTGGCCTGGGAAGAGACTATAAGGGCCAAAGACATCATCATTCCCACTAAATGAAGAGACTGAGTCAGTCAGACTGAGAGGACGGATGTTCTCATCACACAAAGTTAAGAGTCCTTTAGCTGCTTGTCTTATAGCAGGTCATATCTTACAGTAGGAGAGGAGTAGAGGGAATGAGTAAAGGGGCTAGATGAAGATACAAACATGTGTGATAAAGAACAAAACGCATGGCCATTCAATGTGAAATGACCCTGAACTATACATTTCCAAAACCTAAAAAGGAGGAAGAAATCTATCAAAAATGTTTTGAAATCAAAATGATCAAATGTATGCTGTGTTTGGAATGATACAAAATGACAAAGATACATTCCTTCTCATCCTCTCCTCGCCATCCTGGGTTCTAGGCCTCCAGGAGGGCGTGCCAGCGACAGACCTGCTGGCCTTTACACTCCTTCATGTCCAGCCAGTGCAGCTGCTCCTCCTCCCCGCTGCTGTTCTGGCCCAGGGCGAGCCAGCCCACCATCTCCTTACCCTTCATGCTGCACCGTTTGTAGATGGACACCATGAGGGTGACGTCAGACAGCTGACAGTCTCCATCTCTCCCCCCTACAAGCTCAGCCCCCCAAGGCGGAGCACCTTCTCCCCCATCATGTGCTCGAGGGACATGCTGCCCACCAGGGCGTAGAGGTGGAAGCGCAGGGCAGAGTCGCCAAGCTCCGAGGGGTCCAAGCAGGAAAAGCGGAAGGTCTCGTTGAATTCAGGCACTGACCCCTTCTGGACGGAGGTCTTATGGCACTGCTTCTTTGTCGGGAGCAGGACCACGTGCACCTGCCACGAGTCCATCCCACTGCGGCCTTTGTTTGGGAGACCCCGCGCCGTCACCACGGTAATCAACAGCTTTTGAGAGGCGGCCTTGTAGTCCAGGGTGACCTCGAGGTCACCACATTTGGTGATAGGGGGGTGGGAGGTGGAGTTGGGGGGGCGAGAGAGGACCTCCTCTACAGGAGGATGCTCCTGCTGAGAGGAGGGGAAACAGAAAACACACACTCAGAACTCAACACAGAAAGCCACTGCTATATGCTCCTTGCGAGAAACTAACATATGAAATAGTCAGCAATGTCATAATTCTAATCACTTGAATTAACATACTGTATTTTGCTGTGTATCAGGCAATGGCAGAATTGACTCCAGTCAAGCAGCTCTTCAAACAGTCAGTAAACACAGCATCGATTGTGTCACCATGTTGACAGAGCAGGCGGAATATTGGTGTTGGCACGGCAACCACGGATCACAGATAAGATCATTGTAGTGGCGGCTACAATATACTGCACAGATCAGGCGTCATGCGCTTTTTCCTTCCCCCGCACTCACTGACATGACAACCTGACTCACAATGTTAGCCACGACTCAAATGATCCAAAACAAACAATATACAATTATGCTAACAATTTCCTTCCATTCATGTGTATCTGTATGTGCTGTTCCATTCACATAAATATATTTAATGTGGAAAGTACCCAGTAAGCACATTTGGTTCCTTGGAAGTTGTGGGAACGTACGTTTTTGGTTTCCCATTGGTTCTGGGAACGAACTCGTACGTTTCCCAACCAGTAAAACTGAACGTTCTGAGAACAATGGTGAAAATATCGGCTGTTCTGGGAATGTTAATTTTTAGGTTGCAGGGAGGTTCTGAGAACGTTTTACTATGAGTCCCTGAAAGTTTTCCTGGGAGGTTTTATTAATGTTCTGAGAATGGACATTTTAGGTTATTTGAAGATAATTAAATAACGTTCCGAGAAAACAAAATGTAAAGGTTATTTTGAGGATTTTGAATAACTTCCTTAAAACTTTAACTGAAAGTCAGTAAGACTTTTAATAACACTGCTAGCTTAGTTTAACTGTTTTGAACTCCAAGCACAGATAGGACACATATACATTCATTTGCTTAGGCATTAATCATGCAAACACATTTATTTTTAACTCATACAAAGCTGTTCATTTTAGTCTATTCAAACAGTACCTATTTCAAAGTAAACAAGCACTCATTAAGGGCAGGTGTGCACAATTAGTGGAGCAGCCAACACACGAACACACTTAACAAGATAGAGAATCGTTTTGTTGACGCTGAGAACAGAATGTATATGTTTTTTAATAACTTAGAACGTTACTAATGTTTTCTTGTGATTTTTATGGAACGTTTTCTTGTTGGAGAATGTTCCTAGAACATTACCAAAATTAAATGTACAATTTCTGAACATTTAGGAAACGTTCTGTGAAAGTAATGAAATACCAACATTTTTATATTTGTCAAGTTCCTTAAATATGCTGAGAATATTCCAAAGCCAAGCAACTATCCTGCACCATTCCCAGAAAGTTGTGGGAAGGTTGTATGCAAAATAACCATAGAACAACCACGCTCTCACCAAGCTCTAAGAAAATCTATATGCTGGGTCTTCTATGAAAAGAGTGCAAAAGGGACTCTTTTCATGGAAAGACACAACTAATAGATATCCCAGCTAGCACATACCGTTCTGAGAACCATATGTTTCTTAGAGCTTGGTGAGAGCATGGTTGTCCTATGGTTGTGTCACTTCTAAGATTTGAAATACAAAATTGTGCACCAATATGCTAAAGTGCCAAAATTCTGCATTTTGACATGTCCCTCTGTCAACCTTGTGTCAGTCCTAGGAAGATTTCTACCCATTTAATTTTTAAAAATCTCAACGTTTCACCATAATTGTAAAGCCCTAGTTATTTTGTTGCTTTGCCAAAGTCATTTCTGAAGATTATTATTATTTTATTTTTTAAATTGTATTTATTTAACCTTTATTTAACCAGGTAAGCCAGTTGAGAACAAGTTCTCATTTACAACCCTCGACCTGGCCAAGATAAAGCAAAGCAGTGCGATAAAAACAACAACAACACAGAGTTACATATGGAATAAACAAAACGTAAAGTCAATAACACAATAGAAAATCTATATACAGTGTGTGCAAATGTAGTAAGTTATGGAGGTAAGGCAATAAATAGGCCATTGTGCAAAATAATTACAATTTAGTATTAACACTGGAGTGATAGATGTGCAGAAGATGATGTGCAAAAAGAGATCCTGGAGTACAAATGAGCAAAATAAATAACTATGTAAATAACTATATGGGGATGAAGTAATTGGGTGGGCTAATTACAGATCGGCTGTGTACAGGTGCAATGATCGGTAAGCTGCTCTGACAACTGATGCTTAAAGTTAGTGAGGGAGATAAGTGTCTCCAGCTTCAGAGATTTTTGCAGTTCGTTCCAGTCATTTGCAGCAAATGGCGGCCAAAGGAGGTGTTGGCTTTGGGGATGACCAGTGAGATATACCTGCTGGAACGCATACTACGGGTGGGTAGTCCCGTGTAACTCAGTTGGTAGAGAATGGCGCTTGCAACGCCAGGGTTGTGGGTTCAATTCCCACAGGGGGCCAGTATGAAAAAAATAAAATAAATTAAAATAATGTATACACTCACTAACTGTAAGTCGCTCTGGATAAGAGCATCTGCTAAATGACTCAAATGTTTAAAAAAATGTTGCTATGGTGACCAATGATCTAAGATAAGGCGGGGATTTGCCTAGAAGTGATTTATAGATGACCTGGAGCCAGTGGGTTTGGCGATGAATGTGTAGTGAGGGCCAGCCAATGAGAGGATACAGGTCACAATGGTGGGTAGTATATGGGGCTTTGGTGACAAAACGGATGGCACTGTGATAGACTACATCCAATTTGCTGAGTAGAGTGTTGGAAGCTATTTTGTAAATGACATCGCCGAAGTCAAGGATTGGTAGGATAGTCAGTTTTACGAGGGCATGTTTAGCAGCATGAGTGAAGGAGGCTTTGTTGCGAAATAGGAAGCCGATTCTAGATTTAACTTTGGATTGGAGATGCTTAATGTGAGTCTGGAATGAGAGTTTACGGTCTAACCAGACACCTAGGTATTTGTAGTTATATTCTGAGTCAGACCCGCCGAGAGTAATGATTCTAGTCGGGCGGGCGCAAACAGCGTTCGATTGAAGAGCATGCATTTAGTTTTACTAGCGTTTAAGAGCAGTTGGAGGTTACGGAAGGAGTGTTGTATGGCATTGAAGCTCGTTTGGAGGTTTGTTAACACAGTGTCCAATGAAGGGCCAGATGTATACAAAATGGTGTCATCTGCATAGAGGTGGATCTGAGAGTCACCAGCAGCAAGAGTGACATCATTGATATACACAGAGAATAGAGTCGGCCCGAGATTTTAACCCTGAGGCACCCCCATAGAGACTGCCAGAGGTCCAGACAACAGGCCCTCCGATTTGACACATTTAACTCAATCTGAGAAGTAGTTGGTGAACCAGGCGAGGCAGTCATTTGAGAAACCAAGGCTATTTAGTCTGCCAATACGAATGCGGTGATTGACAGAGTCAAAAGCCTTGGCCAGGTCGATGAAGACGGTTGCACAGTACTGTCTTTTATCGATCGCGGTTATCATATCGTTTAGGACCTTGAGCGTGGCTGAGGTGCACCCATGACCAGCTCGGAAACCAGATTGCATAGCGGAGAAGGTACGGTGGGATTCGAAATGGTCGGTGATCTGTTTGTTAACTTGGCTTTCAAATACTTTTGAAAGGCAGGGCAGGATGGATATAGGTCTGTAACAGTTTGGATCTAGAGTGTCACCCCCTTTGAAGAGGGTGATGACTGCGGCAGCTTTCCAATCTCTGGGGATCTCAGACGATACGAAAGAGAGGTTGAACAGGCTAGTAATAGGGGTTTGCGACAATTTCGGCAGCTAATTTTAGAAAAAAAGGGTCCAGATTGTCTAGCCCAGCTGATTTGTAGGGGTCCAGATTTAGCAGCTCTTTCAGAACATCAGCTCTCTGAATTTTGGTGAAGGAGAAGCGGGCGGCATGGGCAAGTTGCAGTGGAGGGTGCAGAGCTGGTGGCCGGGGTAGGGGTAGCCAGGTGGAAAGCATGAACAGCCGTAGCAAAATGTTTATTGAAATTCTCGATTGTTGTAGATTTATCGGTGGTGACAGTGTTTCCTAGCCTCAGTGCAGTGGGTAGCTGGGAGGAGGTGCTCTTTTTCTCCATGGACTTTACAGTGTCCCAAAACTTTTTGGAGTTAGTGCTACAGGATGCACATTTCTGTTTGAAAAAGCTAGCCTTTACTTGGTTCCTGACTTCCCTGAAAAGTTGCATATCACGGGGGCTGTTCGATGCTAATGCAGTACGCCACAGGATGGTTTTGTGCTAGTCAAGGGCAGTCAAGTCTGGGGTGAACCAAGGGCTATATCTGTTCGTAGTTCTGAATTTTTTGAATGGGGCATGCGTATTTAAGATGGAGAGGAAAGCACTTTTGAAGAACATCCAGGCATCCTCTACTGACGGAATGAGGTCAATATCCATCCAGGATACCCGGGCCAGGTCAATTAGAAAGGCCTGCTCGCTGAAGTGTTTTGGGGAGCGTTTGACAGTGATGAGGGGTGGTCATTTGACCGCGGACCCATTACGGACGCAGGCAATGAGGCAGTGATCGCTGAGATCCTGGTTGAAGACAGCGGAGGTGTATTTAGAGGGTAAATTAGTCAGGATGATATCTATGAGGGTGCCCATGTTTACGGATTTAGGGTTGTACCTGGTAGGTTCCTTGATAATTTGTGTAAGATTGAGGATATCTAGTTTAGATTGTAGGATGGCCGGGGTGTTAAGCATATCCCAGTTTAGGTCACCAAGCAGTACGAACTCTGAGAATAGATGGGGGCAAGCAATTCACATATGGTGTCCAGGGCACAACTGGGCGCTAAGGGGGGTCTGTAGCAAGCGGCAACAGTGAGAGACTTATTTCTGGAATGGTGGATTTTTAGAAGTAGAAGCTCAAACTGTTTGGGCACAGACCTGGATAGTATGATAGAGCTCTGCAGGCTCTCTCTATAGTAGATTGCAACTCCGCCCCCTTTGGCAGTTCTATCTAGACGGAAAATGTTGTCGTTCGGAATGGAAATTTCTGAATTTTTGGTGGCCTTCCTAAGCCAAGATTCAGACACTGCTAGAACATCAGGGTTGGCGGAGTGTGCTAACGCAGTGAATAACTCAAACTTGGGGAGGAGACTTCTGATGTTAACATGCAAGAAACCAATGCTTTTATGGTTACAGAAGTCAACAAATGATAGCGCCTGGGGAGAAGGAGTGATACTGGGGGCTACAGGGCCTGGGTTAACCTATACATCACCAGAGGAACAGAGGAGGAATAGAATAAGGATACGGCTAAAGGCTTTAAGAACTGGTCTTCTAGTGCGTTGGGTACAGAGAATAAAAGGGGCAGATTTCCGGGCGTTGTAGAATAGATTCAGGGCATTATGTACAGACAAGGATATGAGTACAGTGGAGGTACAACTAAGCATTGGGTAACTATGAAAGAGATAGCATCACTGGAGGCACCGATTGAGCCGGTCTCCGCGTGTATGGGGGGTGGGACAAAGGAGCTCTCTGAGGCTGGTTGAGCTGAACTTGGGGCTCTACAGTGAAATTGTATAATAAGAACTAACCCAAACAGCAATAGGCTAGGCATATTGACATGGGAGAGAGGCATAACGCAATCACAGGTGTTATTCGAGAGGGCTAAGACAACAACTGGTAATGACGACGAAAGTTTGGGCTGAGGCTAAACAGATAAACAGGATGGGGTACCGTGTAAAGGAACAGTCCAGCAGGCATTAGCTGTGCAGCTGAGTGATCATAAGGTCCAGTGAACAGCACCACGTAAGTCCGGGAGCAGATCGTAGGCTGCTAAAGCACAGGCGAGCAGGAGGCTCGGCTGTTGATTGCGCATGCTAGCGGGCCGGGGCTAGCAGATGGATCTTCGTGGTCGTCGCAACGGGAAGCCTGTTGAAACCACATCAGACGATTACGTCGGCAGACCAGTCGTGATGGATCGGCGGGGCTTCGTGTCGACACTAGGAGGTCCCATCCGGTTGACAGAGGTAGATAGCCGGGAGATGGGCCTGGCTCGAGGCTAGCTCATGGCTAACTGGTACGTCGGGAAGTGGTGATTAGCCAACAACAGCCATTCGGTTGCAGCTAGCTAGTTGCGATAGTCCGGTGTTAAGGTCCAGTGATTCAGTGATTCCGGCAGAAAATCCGATATGCTCTGGGTCAATAGTACGCTGTGCAGACTGGCTGATAATTGTCCAGGCTAGCTGCAACCGAATGGCTGTTGTTGGCTAATCACCACTTCCCGACGTACCAGTTAGCCTTGAGCTAGCCTCGAGCCAGGCCCATCTCCTGGCTATCTACCTCTATGTCCACCGGACGGGACCTCCCTTTAAGAGTGTGCTCCTAATCTCAGCTCGTTACCTGTATAAAAGACAACTGGGAGCCAGAAATCTTTCTGATTGAGAGGGGGTCAAATACTTATTTCCCTCATTAAAATGCAAATCAATTTATAAAATGTTTGACATGCGTTCTTCTGGATTTTTGTTGTTGTTATTCTGTCTCTCACTGTTCAAATAAACCTACCATTAAAATTATAAACTGATCATTTCTTTGTCAGTGGGCAAACGTACAAAATCAGCAGGGGATCAAATACTTTTTTCCCTCACTGTATGTTTTTGTAACAAATATTTTTTTTGTACCCCTTATCCAATTGGTAGTTACAGTCTTGTCCCATCGCTGCAACTCCCATACGGACTCGGGAGAGGCGAAGGTCGAGAGCCATGCGTCCTCTGAAACACGACCCTGCCAAGCCGCACTGTTTCTTGACATACTGCTCGCTTAACCCGAAAGCCAGCTGCACCAATGTGTCGGAGGAAACACTGTACAACTGGTGACCGAAGTCAGCTTGCATGCGCCCGGCCCGCCACAAGAGTCGCGATGGGACAAGGACATCCCAGCCGGCCAAACCCTCCCCTAACCCGGACGACGCTGGGCCAATTGTGCGCCGCCTCATGGGTCTCCCGGCCGCTGGCTGTGACACAGCCTTGGATCAAACCCGGTTCTGAAGTGACGCCTCAAGCACTGCGATGCAGTGCCTTAGACCGCTGCGCTACTCGGGAGGCCGAAACTATTATTATTATTAATTTTTTTACAAAAGAAACATTGAACATCTAATAGTCAAATCATAGTGTAAAAGCAGGTGAGCTGCTCCTACAATTTTTTTGCAATTTCCTGGTGTTTTGTGGTGGAAAACTGAGCAGGTCGAGCATAACGTCAACCCTGTTACCCATAGATAAACAGAAAATAAATGTTTAGCAATTACCTATTTTTTTTGTGAAGCTTTCATTCAATTGCCAATTGTTACGGTCAACCCTGTTACTTTCTTTGGCACTTAATAGGCAATGACTATAGTCATTTTTGAGATGGGAAAACTAGTTTTTTATTAAGTTGAACATGAGGTCTCTATGACAGAATGTTATAATTAGGTGAAATCAACGTTTTTTTTTTTACCAAGTTACACTTCTCAAAAGGCTCTGAATTGGTGGAACCACATACCATGTTCTATGTGAGAAAGTGAGTGGGATAAAATGTGAAAGAGGTGAGTAGGATACTCATGCACATATTGCTTTCCATTTCACTGCATGGTTTGGTTGCTAAGAGGCACTTTCATGACAGACACACATACACACACACACAGCGACAAGTTGTCGCAAAATCCCATCTGGGCCTGGGTCTGGGCAGACAATGACATGGGCTGGAAGCCTGCAGTGCTAGCCAGCATCACTCGCTATCACCTCACCCCAACTGGGGCCATAATCAATCATGACACATTAGTGTTTAGCAAAGTAACAGACTAACGCACGAAAAGCCATTAGCAACACTCAGTAACGCTTTACAGCAACAGGTTATGCCACATATTTAATAAATATTTATGAGGCATAGGGAAGGAGTTATGTACTTCTCCCAATGTGCTCCTGGGCCTCATGACAGCCTTGTTTTGGTATGCCCTGAATTCATCTGACAGGAAAACACTGTGGGTCAAATGCAAAACATCTTCTCTTTGTCAGATTTCCCATCAGTATTGACATCATGGCATGATGGACATTGCTGCCTCTTACTGTCAACCAACATTTCCCTTGATAAGAAATTCTGCTTCTCTGTATAGCAAAGATACTGTATGTTATTGGTAGGGCTAGGAGTGTTTCCATAACCTGATCAGGAAACCTCTGGGCCCTTAATATTGGTTCACCAGGCCCAAGGTGACAGCGGGAGCTCGTTGGCTGCAGTACCTCTGCGCTCCATGTGGAGGAGCTGTCTATGGGGTCGTTGTTGTCGTAACCTTGGTTGTCCACGGCCTCCATCTCCAGGCTCCCCTCAGTGGCCTGGCGGCTCATGTCCAGCGAGCCCTCCCGTGGTGGACCGTCCAGACCCTCAGCCGTTTCCTGGGACCCCAGGGAGCCCCGCTTCTCATCCCCATACGACAGGGGGTCCTGGTAACTCAGCCTGCGCACGTCTCTATCCACGTCTGGGGAGGATCACAGCAGGGCTTCATGAAGACACAATATCACATGGAAACACACAGCACACACTCACACTGGGATATTTTGTATGGTATGCAGTCTGCAACAGGACAGACTTCCCTTAATAAAACATATCCGACAGAACAGACTTAAGTTCTGTAATAAAACATTATCATGAAACACATCCTTGGGATATAAGATACAAGCCATCCATGACTGTGTGTATGACAAAGTCATTGAATGCATGTTAAAAACATAAGCAATCCCAAGCATTCTATTTGAACAGAAATTGCATAACATGTCAGAAACCTATTCCTTGATTGAAGGTGGCTTGTACAGATGGTACCATGAGCTGATCAACGGCAATTAACTCCACAGTATGACTCATCAGTATGTATTGTGTGTTCCCAGGTTCGATCAGATCACTAGTTATATCATAACTCCAGAGGTCACATGCTGGCTGGAACAAGGAAACGTGCTAAAGGAAACCAGGAAGTCATTAGGGTCACTAAGGCATTGAGAACCATAGAAATATAATTAATAGAACGCGATTGGAAGCTCTAACCCTGGCAATTTGACTGGTAAACTCATGGGTACACTCGCAATGACTGCCTAGTATTGATATGCAATAATTTCCATGGTAATTTGGAATGTTCTATCAATTTATGCTGGTTTGCCATGGTAATGTAGAATGTTTATTCAAATGATGCTAACTGTGGTAATGTCAGTTGAGTTTACTCAACAAATCACAGCACAGATTGAAGGGTACACTTCCTGCTTTTATTTCCCGGCATGGGTACACTCAAAATGGCTGCCAGTCCACCCATTATGCCATCATTGACTTGAATGGGGACGTCGGTTCTATTCATTATATTTCTATGTTGTGAACCTCCATGACAGGATGTCAGTCATACAAACAAATGGCCTCTTTGTTCAATAAAACAATTTAATTCACTGACAAAATGAGGCATAGTCAGGGATTCATTATGCCAGGGGCATCTAATAGGGGCTCTAATGCCCACTTAGCCTTTATCTGTATTCTTTATGTACCAATAACTAGTGGTGAAAGAGGGGGTTGGGTGGGTAAATCCCCCCTTATCTTCCAGGGCCATGACATCTGTATAATGCCTGGGTCTGCTGTGACTACTTACACTGATCCTTCTTATAGCGTGTCTAAGACACCAGCCACCATTTGAGTCCAAACAAGTCATTCATTAATCTAAGGACCCAGAGCGCTATCTGACTATCTCTACATTGATCCCAAGAGATTGGTCCAATCAAGTTTAGCCTGAGCTCTTTACAGACAGTAATCTGTGATGAAATGTTATTTTTGGGCTCTGGAGCAGTGGGTTGATTGATTTACATGCTGCTGGATTAGAGGGTTAGAATGTGTGTCTCTGTGTGTGTAATGTATGTACATTGAGGGAAAAAAGTATTTGATCCCCTGCTGATTTTGTACGTTTGCCCACTAACAAAGAAATGATCAGTCTATCATTTTAATGGTAGGTTTATTTGAACAGTGAGAGACAGAATAACAACAAAAAAATCCAGAAAAACGTATTTAAAAAATGTTATAAATTGATTTACATTTTAATGAGGGAAATAAGTATTTGACCCCCTCTCAATCAGAAAGATTTCTGGCTCCCAGGTGTCTTTTACACAGGTAACGAGCTGAGATTAGGAGCACACTCTTAAATGGAGTGCTCCTAATCTCAGCTTGTTACCTGTATAAAAGACACCTGTCCACAGAAGCAATCAATCAATCAGATTCCAAACTCTCCACCATGGCCAAGACCAAAGAGCTCTCCAAGGATGTCAGAGACAAGATTGTAGACCTACACAAGGCTGGAATGGGCTACAAGACCATCGCCAAGCAGCTTGGTGAGAAGGTGACAACAGTTGGTGCGATTATTCGCAAATGGAAGAAACACAAAAGAACTGTCAATCTCCCTCAGCCTGGGGCTCCATGCAAGATCTCACCTCGTGGAGTTGCAATGATCATGAGAACGGTGAGGAATCAGCCCAGAATTACACGGGAGGATCTTGTCAATGATCTCAAGGCAGCTGGGACCATAGTCACCAAGAAAGCAATTGGTAACACACTACGCCGTGAAGGACTGAAATCCTGCAGCGCCCGCAAGGTCCCCCTGCTCAAGAAAGCACATATGCAGTCCCGTCTGAAGTTTGAAAATGAACATCTGAATGATTCAGAGGAGAACTGGGTGAAAGTGTTGTGGTCAGATGAGACCAAAATCGAGCTCTTTTGCATCAACTCAACTCGCCGTGTTTGGAGGAGGAGGAATGCTGCCTATGACCCCAAGAACACCATCCCCACCGTCAAACATGGAGGTGGAAACATTATGCTTTTAGGGTGTTTTTCTGCCAAGGGGACAGGACAACGTCACCGCATCAAAGGGATGATGGACGGGGCCATGTACCGTCAAATCTTGGGTAAGAACCTCCTTCCCTCAGCCAGGGCATTGAAAATGGGTCGTGGATGGATATTCCAGCATGACAATGACCCAAAACACACGGCCAAGGCAACAAAGGAGTGGCTCAAGAAGAAGCACATTAAGGTCCTGGAGTGGCCTAGCCAGTCTCCAGACCTTAATCCCATAGAAAATCTGTGGAGGGAGCTGAAGGTTCGAGTTGCTAAACGTCAGCCTCAAAACCTTAATGACTTGGAGAAGATCTGCAAAGAGGAGTGGAACAAAAACCCTCCTGAGATGTGTGCAAACCTGGTGGCCAAATACAAGAAACGTCTGACCTCTGTGATTGCCAACAAGGGTTTTGCCACCAAGTACTAAGTCCTGTTTTGCAGAGGGGTCAAATACTTATTTCCCTCATTAAAATGCAAATCAATTTATAACATTTTTTACATGCGTTTTTCAGGATTTTTTTATTGTGATTCTGTCTCTCACTGTTCAAATAAACCTACCATTAAAATTATAGACTGATCATGTCTTTGTCAGTGGGCAAACGTACAAAATCAGCAGGGGATCAAATACTTTTTCCCCCTCACTGTATGTATGTATCTACAGTGAGGGAAAAAAGTATTTGATGTCAAAAATGTTATAAATTGATTTGTATTTTAATGAGGGAAATAAGTATTTGACCCCTCTGCAAAACAGGACTTAGTACTTGGTGGCAAAACCCTTGTTGGCAATCACAGAGGTCAGACATTTCTTGTAGTTGGCCACCAGGTTTGCACACATCTCAGGAGGGATTTTGTCCCACTCCTCTTTGCAGATCTTCTCCAAGTCATTAAGGTTTCGAGGCTGACGTTTGGCAACTCGAACCTTCAGCTCCCTCCACAGATTTTCTATGGGATTAAGGTCTGGAAACTGGCTAGGCCACTCCAGGACCTTAATGTGCTTCTTCTTGAGCAACTCCTTTGTTGCCTTGGCCATGTGTTTTGGGTCATTGTCATGCTGGAATACCCATCCACAACCCATTTTCAATGCCCTGGCTGAGGGAAGGAGGTTCTCACCCAAGATTTGACGGTACATGGCCTCGTCCATTGTCCCTTTGATGCGGTGAAGTTGTCCTGTCCCCTTAGCAGAAAAATACTCTGTTTCCACCTCCATGTTTGACGGTTTCGATAGTGTTCTTGGGGTCATAGGCAGCATTCCTCCTCCTCCAAACACAGCGAGTTGAGTTGATGCCAAAGAGCTCGATTTTGGTCTCATCTGACCACAACACTTTCACCCAGTTCTCCTCTGAATCATTCAGATGTTCATTGGCAAACTTCAGACGGGCCTGTATATGTGCTTTCTTGAGCAGGGGGCCCTTGCGGGCACTGCAGGATTTCAGTCCTTCACGGCGTAGTGTGTTACCAATTGTTTTCTTGGTGACTATGGTCCCAGCTGCCTTGAGATCATTGACAAGATCCTCCCGTGTAGTTCTGGGCTGATTCCTCACCGTTCTCATGATCATTGCAACTCCACGAGGTGAGATCTTGCATGGAGCCCCAGGCCGAGGGAGATTGACAGTTATAATGTGTTTCTTCCATTTGCGAATAATCGCACCAACTGTTGTCACCTTCTCACCAAGCTGCTTGGCGATGGTCTTGTAGCCCATTCCAGCCTTGTGTAGGTCTACAATCTTGTCCCTGACATCCTTGGAGAGCTCTTTGGTCTTGGCCATGGTGGAGAGTTTGGAATCTGATTGATTGATTGCTTCTGTGGACAGGTGTCTTTTATACAGGTAACAAGATGAGATTAGGAGCACTCCATTTAAGAGTGTGCTCCTAATCTCAGCTCGTTACCTGTATAAAAGACACCTGGGAGCCAGAAATCTTTCTGATTGAGAGGGGGTCAAATACTTATTTCCCTCATTAAAATGCAAATTAATTTATAACATTTTTGACCTGCATTTTTTTCGTTTTTTGTTGTTGTTATTCTGTCTCTCACTGTTCAAATAAACCTACCATTAAAATTATAGACTGATCATTTCTTTGTCAGTGGGCAAACGTACAAAATCAGCAGGGGATCAAATACTTTTTTCCCTCACTGTATGTATGTATGTGTGCGTGTACCTTCACAGTCTGAGGGCTCTGTGCTGACTTCCTACTGGTCAGAAAGAAGGCGGGTGAACTTGCAGCGTTTTCCCAGTGTAGCCTGGGCTACAACCTCGGTGGTCCCCATAGAGCGGAAACTCTGAGAGCGAGACACAGAGATCTCAAATTGTCTCACAATCACGTCCTCACCGTCTGACGAGCTGGACTGATCATCATCACCCCCATAGCTGTTCACTGGATAGAGATCACACACACAGGGTTAGAGAGTTCACAAAGAGAAGGAGAGAAGGTACAGGCAGGAGAGCTACTACGGAGCCGAATGAGTGAGGGCAAGACAAATACATGAATTAATTCAAAGAACACTTTACAAAACGATCACAAGCACGACCCGCATATCCAAATTACACTGAACAAAAATATAAACGCAACATGTAAAGTGTTGCTCCCATGTTTCATGAGCTGTAATAAAAGATCCCAGACATTTTCCATACGCACAAAAAGCGTATTTCTCTCAAATTTTGTGCACACATTTGTTAACATCCCTGTTAGTGAGCATTTATCCTTTGCCAAGATAATCCATCCCCCTGACAGGTGTGAAATATCAAGAAGCTGATTAAACAGCATTATCATTACACAGGTGCACCTTGTGCTGGGGACAATAAAAGGTCACTAAAATTTGCAGTTTTGTCACACAACACAAGATGTCTCAAGTTTTGAGGGAGTGTGCAATTGGCATGCTGACTGCAGGACTGTTCACCAGAGCTGTTGCCCAGAGAATTGAATGTTCATTTCTCTACCATAAGGTACTTCCAATGTCGTTTTAGAGAATTTGGCAGTCACCCAGACAGCTGATCAAACTGTGGTTTGGGTGTGCACAACCAAATAATTTCTTCACAAACTGTCAGAAACTGTCTCAGGGAAGCACATCGGCGTGCTCGTCGTCCTCACCAGCATCTTGACCTGACGGCAGCTTGGCGTCGAAACCAACTTCAGTGGGCCAACGCTCACCTTCGATGGCCACTGGCACGCTGGAGAAGTGTGCTCTTCAAGAAATGAATCCCGGTTTGAACTGTACTGGGCAGATTGCAGACAGCGTGTATGGTGTCGTGTGGGCGAGTGACCCATGGTGGCGCTATGGGCAGGCATAAGCTATGGACAACGAACAAAATATAATTTTATTGATGGCAATTTGAATGCACAGAGATAGCGTGACGAAATCCTGCGGCCCATTGTCGTGCCATTCATCCGCCGCCATCACCTCATGTTTCAGCATGATAATGCACGGCCCCATGTCGCAAGGATCTGTACACAATTCCTGGAAGCTGAAAATGTCCCAGTTCTTCCATGGCCTGCATACTCAGCAGACATGCCACCCATTGAGCATGTTTGGAATGCTCTGGATCGACGTGTAGGACAGCATGTTCTAGTTCCCGCCAATATCCAGCAACTTCACACGGCCATTGAAGAGGAGTGGGACAACATTCCACAGGCCAGGCCTCCCGAGTGGCACAGTGGTCTAAGGCACTGCATTTCAGTGCTAGCTGTGCCACTAGAGATCCTGGTTCGAGTTCAGGATCTGTCGCTGTCGGCCGCGACCAGGAGACCCATGGGGCGGCGCACAATTGGCCCAGCGCCGTCCAGGGTAGGGGACGGTTTGGCCGGCAGGGATGTTCTTGTCCCATCGCGCACTAGCGACTCCTGTGGCGGGCCGGGCGCAGTGCGCGCTAACTCGGTCGCCAGGTGTACGATGTGTCCTCCGGCACATTGGTGCGGCTGGCTTCCGGGTTAAGCGGGGACTGTGTCAAGAAGCAGTGCGAATCGGTTGGGTTGTTTCGGAAGACGCATCACTCTCGACCTTCGCCTCTCCCGTGTCCGTACGGGAGTTGCAGCGATGGGACAAGACTGTAACTACCAATTGGATACCACGAAATTGGGGAGAAAAAGGGGGTAAAATAAAATAAAATAAAATAAAAATTCCACAGGCCAAAATCAACAGCCTCATCAACTCTATGCGAAGGAGATGTGTCACGATGAAGAAAGTAAATGGTGGTCACACCAGATACTGATTGGTTTTCTGATCCACTCCCCTAACTTTTTTTAAAAGGCACACTATACAGTGCATTGGGAAAGTATTCAGACCCTTTGACTTTTTCCACATTTTGTTATGATACAGTCTTAATCTAAAATTGATTACATTGTTTTCCCCCCTCATCAATCTACACACAATACCCTATAATGACAAAGCAAAAATAGGTTTTTAGAAATTTTGGCAAATGTATTACAGATCAAAAACTGAAATATTACATTTACATAAGTATTCAGACCCTTTACTTAGTACTTTGTTGAAGCACCTTTGGCAGCGATTACAGCCTTAAGTCTTCTTGGCTATGACGCTACAAGCTTGGCACACCTGTATTTGGGGAGTTTCTTCCAGTCTTTTCTGCAATTCCTCTCAAGCTCTGTCAGGTTGGATGGAGAGCGTAGCTGCACAGCTATTTTCAGGTCTCCAAAGATGTTTGATTGAGTTCAAGTCCAGGCTCTTGCTGGGCTACTCAAGGACATTTAGAGACTTGTCCCGAAGCCACTCCTGCGTGTCTTGCCTGTGTGCTTAGGGTCGTTGTCTTGTTGGAAGGTGAACCTTCGCCCCAGTCTGAGGTCCTGAGCGCTCTGGAGCAGGTTTTCATCAAGGACCTCTCTGTACTTTGCTCCGTTCATCTTTCCCTCGATCCTTACTAGTCTCCCAGTCCCTGCCGCTGAAAAACATCCCCACAGCATGATGCTGCCACCACCATGCTTCACTGTAGGGATGGTGCCAGGTTTCCTCCAGATGTGATGCTAGGCATTCAGGGCAAAGTGTTCAATATTGGTTTCATCAGACCAGAGAATCTTGTTTCTCATGGTCTGAGAGTCCTTTAGGTACCTTTTCGTAAACTCCAAGCGGGCTGTCATGTGCCTTTTACTGAGGAGTGCTTTCCATTTGGCCACTCTACCATAAAGGCCTGATTGGTGGAGTGCTGCAGAGACGGTTGTCCTTCTGGAAGGTTCTTCCATCTCCACAGAGGAACTCTGGAGCTCTGTCAGAGTGACCATCAGGTTTTTGGTCACCTCCCTGACCAAGGCGCTTCTCCCCCTGATTGCTCAGTTTGGCCCGGGCGGCCAGCTCCAGGAAGTCTTGGTGTTCCATTTAAGAATAATGGAGGCCAATGTGTTCTTGGGGACCTTCAATGCTGCAGACATTGTTTTGTACCCTTCCCCAGATCTGTGCCTCGACACAATCCTGTCTCGGCGCTCTACGGACAATTCCTTCGACCTCATGGCTTGGTTTTTGCTCTGACATGCACTGTCAACTGTGGGACCTTACATAGACAGGTGTGTGCCTTTCCAAATCATGTCCAATCAATTGAAATGACCACAGGTGGACTCCAATCAAGTTGTAGAAACATCTCAAGGATGATCAATGGAAACAGGATTCACCTGAGCTCAATTTCGAGTCTCATAGCAAAGGGTCTGAATAATTATGTAAATAAGGTGTCTGTTTATTTTTTATACATTTGCAAACATTTCTAAAAACCTGTTTTCGCTTTGTCATTAATGTGTATTGTGTGTAGATTGATGAGGAACATTGTTATTTAATCAATTTTAAAATAAGGCTGTAACGTAACAAAATGTGGAAAAAGGGAAGAGGTCTGAATAATTTCCCGAATGCATTGTATATACAAAAGTATGTGGACACCCCTTCAAATTAGTGGAATTGGCTATTTCAGCCACACCTGTTGCTGACAGGTGTTTAAAATCAAGGACACAGCCATGTATTCTCCAAAGACAAACATTGGCAGTAGAATGCCCGTACTGAAGAGCTCTGTGACTTTCATTGCGGCATAGGATGCCACCTTTCCAAAAAGTCAGTTCGTCAAATTTCTGCCCAGCAAGAGCTGCCCCGGTCACCTGTAAGTGCTGTTATTGTGAAGTGGAAACGTCTAGGAGCAACAACAGCTCAGCCGCGAAGTGTAGGCCTCACAAGCTCACAGAACAGGACCGACGAGTGCTGAAGTGTGTAGCGTGTAATAATCGTCTGTCCTCGGTTGCAACACTCACTACCGAGTTCCAAACTGCCTCTGGAAGCAACGTCAGCACAATAACTGTTCTTCGGGAGCTTCATGAAATGGGTTTCCATGGCCTAGCAAAGATGGCCTAAAAGATCACCATGCGCAATGCCAAGCATCGGCTGGAATGGTGTAAAGCTCACCGCCATTGGACTCTGGAGCAGTGGAAAAGCGTTCTCTGGAGTGATGAATCTCGCTTCAGCATCTGGCAGTCCAACAGACGAATCTGGGTTTGGCGGATGCCAGGAGAACGCTACTTGCCTCAATGCATAGTGCCAATTGTAACGTTTGGTGGAGGAGGAATAATGGTCTGGGGCTGTTTTTCATAGTTCGGGCTAGGCCCCTTAGTTCCGGTGAAGGGAAATCTTAACGCTACAGCATACAATGACATTCTAGATGATTTTGGGGGGGAAGGCCCTTTTCTGTTTCAAGCATGACAATGCCCAGTGCACAAAGCGAGGTCCATACAGAAATTGTTTGTCGAGATCGGTGTGGAAGAACTTGACTGGCATGCACAGAGCCCTGACCTCAACCCCATCGAACACCTTTGGGATGAATTGGAACACAGACTGCGAGCCAGGCCTAATCGTCCAACATCAGTTCCCGACCTCACTAATGCTCTTGTGGCTGAATGGAAGCAAATGCCCGCAGCAATGTTCCAACATCTAGTGGAAATCCTTCCCAGAAGAGTGGAACTCCATATTAATGCCCATGATTTTGGAATGAGATGTTCGACGAGCAGGTGTCCACATACTTTTGGTCATGTAGTGTATCTGTGACCAACAGATGCATATCTGTATTCCCAGTCATGTGAAATCCATAGATTAGGGCCTAATGAATTTATTTTAATTGACTGATTTCCTTATATGAACTGTAACTCAGTAAAATCTTTGAAATCGTTGCATGTTGCATTTATATTTTTGGTGAGTGTTGGAGGCCTGAGACTTCAGTGTCAGTCAGTGAATCTACCATGCTATGGAGCCAGGACAAGGAAAGCAGGAGAGAAGTGCCAGCTGTACATACCCATAGCATTACAAATCACATAAACTGTTACCTTTTAGTCTGTCTGTCTCTAAAAACAAAGCATTTATCTGAACACCACTAGTTCCACCAGTGATGGACAGACAGACAGACTGACAGTAACTTGGTTATGTAAGTGTCTGTTGACAGATTGATTGAGGCTGTAATGGAGACGTCTCTGGCCCCGTCTCCCTCATCAGTGTAGGTCACCCAGTACAACCCGTCCCTCTTTAATGCAACCATCCATCATCATGTTAACCCAGGATGGCTCTAGTGAGTGGGCGAGGCCACTGATTGATTTCTTGTGGCCCTGCTCACCTCTCGTGTTCAACGCGTCTCCACGGCTGCAGTAGCAAGAGCCGTCTAATCATTAGCCTTATACAGTGAGGGAAAAAAGTATTTGATCCCCTGCTGATTTTGTACGTTTGCCCACTGACAAAGAAATTATCAGTCTATAATTTTAATGGTAGGTTTATTTGAACAGTGAGAGACAGAATAACAACAAAAAAATCCAGAAAAACGCATGTAAAAAATGTTATAAATTGATTTGCATTTTAATGAGGGAAATAAGTATTTGACCCCTCTGCAAAACATGACTTAGTACTTGGTGGCAAAACCCTTGTTGGCAATCACAGAGATCAGACGTTTCTTGTAGTTGGCCACCAGGTTTGCACACATCTCAGGAGAGATTTTGTCCCACTCCTTTGCAGATCTTCTCCAAGTCATTAAGGTTTCGAGGCTGACGTTTGGCAACTCGAACCTTCAGCTCCCTCCACAGATTTTCTATGAGATTAAGGTCTGGAGACTGGCTAGGCCACTCCAGGACCTTAATGTGCTTCTTCTTGAGCCACTCCTTTGTTGTCTTGGCCGTGTGTTTTGGGTCATTGTCATGCTGGAATACCCATCCACGACCCATTTTCAATGCCCTGGCTGAGGGAAGGAGGTTCTCACCCAAGATTTGACGGTACATGGCCCCGTCCATCGTCCCTTTGATGCGGTGAAGTTGTCCTGTCCCGTAGTAGAAAAACACCCCCAAAGCATAATGTTTCCACCTCCATGTTTGACGGTGGGGATGGTGTTCTTGGGGTCATAGGCAGCATTCCTCCTCCTCCAAACACGGCGAGTTGAGTTGATGCCAAAGAGCTCCATTTTGGTCTCATCTGACCACAACACTTTCACCCAGTTCTCTACTGAATCATTCAGATGTTCATTGGCAAACTTCAGACGGGCATGTATATGTGCTTTCTTGAGCAGGGGGACCTTGCGGGCGCTGCAGGATTTCAGTCGTTCACGGCGTAGTGTGTTACCAATTGTTTTCTTGGTGACTATGGTCCCAGCTGCCTTGAGATCATTGACAAGATCCTCCCGTGTAGTTCTGGGCTGATTCCTCACCGTTCTCATGATCATTGCAACTCCATGAGGTGAGATCTTGCATGGAGCCCCAGGCCGAGGGAGATTGACAGTTATAATGTGTTTCTTCCATTTGCAAATAATCGCACCAACTGTTGTCACCTTCTCACCAAGCTGCTTGGCGATGGTCTTGTAGCCCATTCCAGCCTTGTTTAGGTCTACAATCTTTTCCCTGACATCCTTGGAGAGCTCTTTGGTCTTGGCCATGGTGGAGTTTGGAATCTGATTGATTGATTGCTTCTGTGGACAGGTGTCTTTTATACAGGTAACAAACTGAGATTAGGAGCACTCCCTTTAAGAGTGTGCTCCTAATCTCAGCTCGTTACCTGTATAAAAGACACCTGGGAGCCAGAAACCTTTCTGATTGAGAGGGGGTCAAATACTTATTTCCCTCATTAAAATGCAAATCAATTTATAACATTTTTTGACATGCGTTTTTCTGTATTTTTTTGTTGTTATTCTGTCTCTCACTGTTCAAATAAACCTACCATAAAAATTATAGACTGATCATTTCTTTGTCAGTGGGCAAACGTACAAAATCAGCAGGGGATCAAATACTTTTTTCCCTCACTGTATGTATCACACAGTTATCACTATTAGAACGTTCTGACCGCGCTCAGCGCCACTCCAACCTCGGTACTCCACCATTACCTCAATCACTCTGAGGCTTATCAGCGCACTCATTACTGCTCTCAGGACCATTGTCACATCCTAATATTTATTCCTGCAGAGCCCTCATCACTACACTAAAGCCCTCGTAACCTGCGCAGAAGAACCCTCAATGCAGGTTTCCAATGCAGGTTCTTTTGACTGCAATGTGAGATGCAAGAGGCGAAAACAATGTGAAAAGGTTCATCTCCACAATACTGAGAAGACCTGTGGTTACAGGCACAGAGAGCTGCACAAACACAGCCATCAAGGTATGCAAATGCATATGGTTGAGGGCCACTCCTGAAGTGAATGACCTTGAAAGTATTTATCAGTGCTTTCTGTCTCCATGTGATGGCTGTAGCGTGCGTTGGAGAGCTCATTTAGAAGGCCACTCAGAGCCCACGTCTAAAAGCAGGCCACTCTCAAGCTTCTTAGCAAAGAGCAATTTCTCAAGCAATAGTTTGCTAGGACTGTCTGGGAGTGGTCTGAGTGAGTAGCGGAAAACTGAAAACTAGCTGTTATTGGCAGAGAGATTTGGAATTCTTTCTTATTGGTCTATTAACTCCATTCCACCAAAACAGGCTGAAGTTTCAGGCAGTCTTTTCAAACAGCTCTCACACTAAATGAGCATTATCATTATATTCACAATTTCACAGTATTATTCTAACCTCATAGGGTGGAAATATATGTAAAAACACAGGAAAATCACATTTTGGACGGCACTGGGCCTTTAAGAACTTTTATGCCTTAGGGTTTAGTACACTGCCACACTGGTATTTAGTAGGCCTAACCCAAGAATTAAAGCAATTTTAGAATTTTCTAGCATCCTCTCCAGCAGGCATGCCAGCTAGGAAAGTTAGAAAAGCTACTCTATCTTGATTGATAGCCTGAAATTGCTTGGTAGCTAGTTATGATGTTGGGAGATTGGGAACCTATCTAGCTGGCTAGCTAAAGCCAACTTCATAAAATTGCTAGGTGGCTAGTATTACAGAGATACCACAAAATATTTTTGTTTTATTTATTCATCAAGAAGAAATCAATAGACTACTGTACATAGCTTCATTTACAAAAATACCTCCTGCGAGTCCTGCCCATCACCGGCAGCTAAAATCAAATCAAACGCTGTGTGTTACTCAACAGTCTCTCTCCTCCTCCACTGACAATACTGTCTGCACACACTAGAGCAGGGGTGTCAAATGTCCGGCCCGCAAACGGGTTTAATCCGGCCCGCGAGATGATTTTGTAAAGTATAAAAATGAGCTGCAATTTTTCAATAAAGGAAACTGCTGTTCCAATTGTGTCCACTGGATGGCGCAATAGCAATTGTGTTAAGCAAGCAAACTGTTTATACCGGGGCAGAGTAAATAGGTCAAGCAAGTGCAGCCAGTCCGGATGAGCTACTTTGTTTTGCCCGCGATATTTATTACGGCTTCTACTTTTAACATTATGTGCTTTGGCACCCTCATTGCCCCAATATGTCTCTGTCAAAAAAGAGAAAAGTGGACGCAGAGTGCAGAGTGTTCCAAGAAAAATTGTCATCCTTCTATTTATTCACGGAATTGAATGGGAAAGCTGTATGTTTGGTGTGTTCACAGCATGTTGCAGTGCTGAAAGAATATAACCTTCGTCGCCACTATGTGAGTCTTCATGCCGACAAATATGACAACTTTCAAGGACAGCGGAGAAGAGAGAAGGTGAATGAACTGTTGGTGGGTCTGAAGAAACAGCAGTCTGTGTTTACTCACAGCCGAGACATCAGTGACGCTGCAGTGAAAGCTAGCTACCTCATTGCTAATGAAATCGCAGTGGCTTCAAAACCATTTAGTGAGGGTGAATTTGTAAAAACATGCATGATGAAGGCAGCAGAGATTGTGTGCCCTGAAAAGCACCAGGCTTTTGCAAATATCAGCCTGACAAGAAACACAGTTGCAGACAGGATTTCCGATCTTTCAGTGGATTTGTACAGCCAGTTGAAGCAAAAAGTAAAGTCATTTATTGCGTTTTCGGTTGCAATTGATGAAAGCACGAACATTACAGATGTTGCACAACTGGCCATTTTCATCCGCGGAGTTGATGACACATTGACCGTCACCGAGGAGTTCGTGGAGTTGGTGCCGATGACAGATACAACGACAGCAGCTGATATTTTCACTGCACTCGTCGGCGCGCTGGACAGGGTCGGAGTGGACTGGTCCCGCGCTGTCAGCCTGGCTACAGATGGTGCGCCCTCAATTATCGGTAAAAAAGCAGGCGTTGTGACAAAGTTCAGAGAGAAAGTGCAATCTGCAAATGGAGGACGTGATTTTTGGACTTTTCACTGTATTTTGCACCAGGAGGCTTTGTGTTGCAAGTCATTAAAGATGGATAACGTCATGAAGGTGGTCATCCAAACTGTTAATTTCATCCGATCCAGAAGCCTGAATCACCGTCAGTTTGACAGCCTTCTCAGAGAGAAAGACCACATCTATGGCCTGCCATACCACACTGAGGTAAGATGGTTAAGCCGAGGTGCTGTGCTGAGGCGTTTCTTTGATTTACGAGAAGAAATTGAACAGTTCATGGAAGAAAAGGGCAAACCAGTGTTAGAATTTAATTCCGCAGAATGGATGCAGGACCTTGCATTTATGGTGGATGTTACAGAGCACCTGAATAACTTGAACAAACAGCTGCAAGGGCGCAACAAAGTTGCCACGCAGTATTATGACAGCATACGTTCTTTCAAGTTGAAGCTGTCATTGTGGGAGACGCAACTCGCCGGTGGTGATGCAGCTCACTTCCCCTGTCTGAAAAATGTGTGCGCGACCCAACATGTGGCAGACATGAAGCGGTTCAAAGATAAAATAACGGGACTGTTAAGGGAGTTTGAGCAACGCTTTCAGATTTTTGGTGAACTGGAGAAAGACTTCAACGTTTTTTGTTCGCCATTCACCTTGAATCCCTCGGATTTGAAGGGCAAATTTGCCGCAGCTGGCTTGGACACATTTTATCAGAATCTCTTGCCAGGTTACCCCAACTTGACAGCCCTCGCTGCAAAACTGTTGTGCATGTTTGGAACCACATAACTTTGTGAGCAAGTTCTCTGTAATGAGCATAAATAAAACAAAGCTGCGCTCAAGGCTCACGCACAAGCACTTGAATCACATCCTGAAGTTGGCTGCCACTCAGGATGTGACGCCTGATATTGATGCGCTGGTGAAAGCTAAAAGTTGCCAGGTATCAGGAGTCAAATAAACTATGCAACCCCACTTAAAGTGCTGCATGAGACACCCTGATATAGTTCTGTGATCTGTGATATACTTCTGTGAATCACTGAGGCATTGTGTGTTTGTGTGTTGTTTGTCCTCAGAATTTCAAATAACTTGAGGTGTTTTATGATTAATAGTGATGTTGTGCTTTTGGACACACTGTCCTCAGGCTCCAGCTTTATGTTTATATGTTTTTATGTTGATGTGCTATTGTTTTTAATTGATTTTATTTTATTTATATATTTAACCTATTCTTGACTCTGTGGTTGTTGCACTTGTTTGGGGAACAGGATTTCATTATTTGTATCTACATTTCTGCCTGAGAAATGACACCCTGATATAGTTCTGTGATCTGTGAAACAGTTCTGTGAATCACTGAGGCATTGTGTGTTTGTGTGTTCTTTTTCTTTAGAATGTTCAAATAAACTTGAGGTGTTTTATGATTAATAGTGATGTTGTGCTTGTACTATTTTGGACACACTGTCCTCAGGCTCGAGCTTTATGTTTTATGTTGATAGTATTAAAACAAAGAAAACAATCTGAAGTTGTTGTTTTTAAGTTATATATACCATGATTTTACCGGTCCGGCCCACTTGGGAATAGATTTTCCTCCATGTGGCCCCTGAGCTAAAATGAGTTTGACACCCCTGCACTAGAGTATCTAGAGTCCTGCCTAGCATATCTTTGCTCTGTGGTGCACCTTGGAAGGAACCACTTACTAGGGAGAATAGGGGAGGGGTACTCTTTTCTTTGTCCAGTCAGTGTGCCTCCTCCGCAAAATACTGCTGACAGATCTTTTTATAAATAATTATGATAAAACATGGGCTTAAAAATTAAGTTGAGTAATTAATTTAACATATGGAACATTAAAAAAAGAGGACAATTCTAAGGGGGCATGTGCCTTTGTGCCCCCTACAGTAGAGCAGAGCTCCATACAATTCTCACTCAACAGTGTGTGTGTGTTTGTGTGTGTGTGTGTGTGTCTCTGGCCCTGTCTTTCCTCAGGAGATGGATGTCAATACTCCTCTGAATGAAAGAGTCCCTATAGAGAGCAGCACTTACTCAATACAGTGAGGAGAAAGAGGGAAAGCAGGCCATTTCATTGGTGATCAATACCAGAACAAATGCAGGGTAGCTTGTATGCTCACAAGGAAGGAACCTTGAAGTCTGGGTGTTTTCTGGGTGTTATTTGTACTTTCCCATCCCTCAGAGGTCTGTGTTTATGTGTCACCCACACACCTTCACACACACACACGTTCTAACTATTTCCGTAAATGAGGTAGTTGGTTGGGCTAATTACAGTTGGGCTGTGTACAGGTGCAGTGATCGTAAGCTGCTCTGACACCTGATGCTTAAAGTTAGTGAGGGAGATTTTTGCAGTTCGTTCCAGTCATTGGCAGCAGAGAACTGGAAGGAATGGCGGCCAAAGGAGGTGTTGGCTTTGGGGATGACCAGTGAGATATACCTGCTGGAGCGCATACTACGGGTGGGTGTTGCTATGGTGACCAATGAGATAAGATAAGGCAGGGATTTGCCTAGCAGTGATTTATAGACGACCTGGAGCCAGTGGGTTTGGCAACGAATATGTAGTAAGGGCCAGCCAACGAGAGCGTACAGGTCACAATGGTGGGTAGTATATGGGGCTTTGGTGACAAAACGGATGGCACTGTGATAGACTACATCCAATTTGCTGAGTAGAGTGTTGGAGGCTATTTTGTGAATGACATCGCCAAAGTCAAGGATCGGTAGGATAGTCAGTTTTACGAGGGCATGTTTGGCAGCATGAGTGAAGGAGGCTTTGTTGCGAAATAGGAAGCCAATTCTAGATTTAACTTTGGATTGGAGATGCTTAATGTGAGTCTGGAAGGAGAGTTTACGGTCTAACCAGACACCTAGGTATTTGTAGTTGTCCACATATTCTAAGTCAAGCAGCGTTTGATTGAAGAGCATGTATTTAGTTTTACTAGCGTTTAAGAGCAGTTGGAGGTTACGGAAGGAGTGTTGTATGGCATTAAAGCTCGTTTGGAGGTTTGTTAACACAGTGTCCAATGAAGGACTTTGCCCACTTTTTGGAAGCAAACCACTCGATTTCGTCCCTACGTTATATCGGCATCGAACATGTCACCCTCCCTAGGAGAGGGGGTGACCTCGACAACTTATTGTTAAAACAAAAGGCTGCCTGGATCTTCAATTTAAAGACCCTTGCTCCCTTCGGTCTCAACGTAGACTTTGAAATGAAGCCATTCTTGTGATTATTGTGATTTTGCTATTTATTGTCAATGTTTGTAGGCCTATGTAGCCAAATTGTATCTACGATCGTATGCTATCCATTCATGTTTTTTGTATGTTCTGTTTATCTGTGAATTAACCAATGATATCAGGCCACACCTGGCCATGATTACAGACACCTGTGTGTGCCCTTTGACACTATATAAACTAGTGACCCACAGTGTTTGGCATTATACCCTGATGAAGACAGGTTATTAAATTATTGCATCTGAGCTCCTAGAGTGTGTTGCTCTCCTTTTCTTTTTCAAGTGTCGCTTTGTTAACAACAGCTGGTGCACAACCTCTAATGTTAAGGAAGTCTTGAGGTTTTGCCCGCCTGAGTTAGAATACCTCATAAGCTGCAGACCATACTATTTACCAAGAAAGTTGTAATCACAGACATGTCACCCATTGAGCATGTTTGGGATGCGCTGGATCAACGTGTACGACATATCCAGCAACTTTGCACAGCCATTTAAGAAGAGTGGGACAACATTCCACAGGCCACAATCAACAGCCTGATCAATTCTACGCAAAGGAGATGTGTCACGCTGCATGAGGCAAATGGTGGTCACACCAGGTACTGACTGGTTTTCTGATCCACGCCCCTACCTTTTCTTTTAAAGTATCTGTGACCAACAGATGCCTATCTGTATTCCTAGTCATGTGAAATCCATAGATTAGGGCGTAATGAATGTATTTCAATTGACTGATTTCCTTATATGAACTGTAACTCAGTAAAATCTTTGAAATTGTTGCATGTTGCGTTTATATTTTTGTTCAGTATAGTTAGTTAAATAGTTAACCAATAGCTACATAGACTATCTGCATTGCACCTTTTTGCACTAACTCTTTTGACTCATCACATACGCTGCTGCTACAGTTTATTATCTATCCTGTTGCCTAGTCAGTTTATCCCTACCTATATGTACATATCTACTACCCCAATGGTGGAACAAGCTCCCTCACGACGCCAGGACAGCGGAGTCACTCACCACCTTCCGGAGACACTTGAAACCCCACCTCTTTAAGGAATACCTGGGATAGGATAAAGTAATCCTTCTACCCCCCCTTACCCCACCCCAAAGAGAAAAAAAAAATATATATACCGTATTGGTCCGAATATAAGACGGCCTTTTTTCCCCTCGAAATAGGTCCAAAAAAGTCGGGTCGTCTTATATTCGGGGTCTAGTATTCAGAGCGCAGTTTCTCTTCTTCGGCGCTCCCTTTAAATGTCAATACACATTCGCGGGCACAGATGGCGCCAAAAATTCGTTCCGGACGGAGGGAAGAGGCGTCCTTAACAACCAGCCCGTTACCGGTGTTTAAAGATGGAAAGACAGGCTGACCATTTAGAGACAAGTGGCTCAAAAGTGGGCCAGGTCAATAAACAACAGCGGAGGAGCTATGATGCCAATTTCAAAATAATGGTTGTCAATAAGGCAGAGTCATCTAACAACTGCCAAGCTGCCAAGACATTCGGGGTCACTGAGTGTAATGTAAGAAGATGGCGAGCAGAAAAACAACGTCTAAAAGATGCTAACAGTCAGCGAAAATCCTTCCGTGGTCCTCAAAGTGGTCGTTTCATTGAGGTTGACCGGAGGGTTTTTGAATATGTCAGGGAAAAAAGAAGTGAGGGAATGCCCATTACCAGAGCTGTCATCCAGGTTAAGGCCCTGGAAATCGCCAGAGAGCTCAACATCACTGGATTTAAAGCCAGCCTCGGCTGGTGTCGTAGGATGATGCGGCGTAATGGACTGTCACTTAGACGGAGAACGAGTTTGGCCCAACGCCTGCCGTCAGACTTCGGAGAGAAGCTGCTTTCGTTTCAGCGCTTTGTTATCAACCTGAGGAAGAAGCACTCCTACCCGCTGGATCAGATCGGCAATGCTGATCAGACACCCGTTTATTTCGACATGCCAACATCGGTGACTGTCAATAGAAAGGGAGAAAAGTCTGTGTTGGTGAAATCAACGGGCAACGAGAAGAGCCGCGTCACTGTCATGTTGACATGTCTCGCTGGTGGCAGCAAACTCCCCCCGTATGTCATTCTTAAGCGTAAGACTGTGCCAAAGGACCCAATGCCAGCTGGCATTATTGTGCGCGCCCAGGAGAAGGGCTGGATGGAGTCGGGGCTTGTAGTGGACTGGCTAAAGGTTGTGTGGGGCGCACGCTACGGGGGACTGAGGAAGAGGAGGAACATGCTCGTTCTGGATGCGTTCCGCGGACATCTGACTGAGCCCGTGAAAAGTCAGGTGCGAGCAATGAACGGGGATCTTGTGATCATACCAGGGGGAATGACAAGCCAGCTACAGGTGTTGGACGTAGTTGTGAACAAGCCTTTCAAGGATAACCTGCGAAAAAAATACACAGAGTGGCTCCTGTCTGGCAACCACGCACTCACACCGACCGGGAAAATACAGAAGCCGTCAGTCCGTCTACTGTGTGAATGGATCCTGCATGCATGGGATGCTATTCCCTCACAGAGCATCATCGATGGCTTTAAAAAATGTTGCATCTCAAATGCATTGGACGGCAGCGAGGACGACGTGCTTTGGGAGGAGCCGGTGGAAGCGGAGCAGCTGGGGAGCGATGACAGCGAGAGCGAACACAGCGGGGCAGAGGACGTGTGTGAGGGATAGAGAGACATCGGAGGAGAAGTTTGGCGAATTTTTGTTAAGTTTAGTTAAATGTGTGGCCTGTATTTTCTCTGTTATTTAAAAATGTTGCTTTATTATTGCTTGATATTAATTTTGAATCATACTGTACATAGTTTGCCTTTGTGTTTAATTCACTGTGTTTTTAATATTGTTATTTTAAAATAAAATGAAGTTCTTTGTTCGGCAAATCTAGTCTGCAAATCTGTTTTTCTAAATGTTTGTGTTGAAAAACGGGGGGTCGTCTTATAATCAGGGTCGTCTTATATTCGGACCAATACGGTATATATATTGTAAAGTGGTTGTCCCACTGGCTATCATAAGGTGAATGGACCAATTTGTAAGTCGCTCTGGATAAGAGCGTCTGCTAAATGACGAAAATGTAAATGTAAATGTAATTAACTCGTACCACTACACATCGACTCGGTACTGGTACCCTGTGTATATAGCCAACCTATCGTTACTCATTGTGTATTTATTACTCTTGTTATTATGTTTCTATTATTTATCTTTGCATTGTTGGGAAGGGCCCGTAAATAAGCAGTTCTACATCTGTTGTTTACGAAGCCTGGGACAAATAACATTTGATTTGAAAGACAGAAAGAGAGTACTCCACCCCACTCTCCTCCAACCCATGAATACAGTAAAGTACAAGAGGGAGCCATATCTTTCTTTGCGGTTTCCACGACAACTTCCAAAGTGGAATGGAATCAATAAAGGAGGAGAGCTTTGCCATGACTCCATGCCCTGGAGAAACAACTGTTACAAATGGCATGAAGTCAACACTACTGGGAGGATTACTGTAGGTATATGTGGACGCTGAAGCATGTAACACAATTCCTTCATCTTTCATTTCTCCATTACTCCATTATGCCTCTCGTCTTTAGAATTAGGGTCTGGCACTGCACTGCTACCAGACCCTGAGCTCACCTGCACGAATTGTTTGTTTGTTTATAGTTACATCGTTCAATTTTGTTTGGTTTTGTCTAAATCCAAGTGCGTTGCAAGTTTGAAAGTGGATTGTACGTGGCATGTGTGACGACCTTAATCCTAATTGCTGTAATATGCGGAAAACTTTATAATCACTACCAGAGGTTGAATGGATTCAGTGAGTTAATCAACCGCCATCACCTACTCCCGTGAGTTTCTGCTCTCTTTCCGAGGTAAAGCTCACACTCTCCAAAACAGCATTGCCTTGCCTGATGGTTGTTCTACAAAGTCAAAAAGGGAAACTAAGAAGAAGTGAGGCTCAAGAGGTGGTGTCAGAAATCAAATTCAATTGTATTTGTCACATGCTCCAAATACAACAGGTGTAGACCTTACAGTGAAATGCTTACTTACAAGCCCTTAACCAACAATGCAGTTTTAAGACAGAATACCCCCCAAAAATAAAAAAAATAAAAATAAAAATAATAAGAAATAAAAGTAACAAATAATTAAAGAGCAGCAGTAAAAATAACAATAGCGAGGCTATATACAGGGGGTACCGAGTCAATGTGCGAGGGCACCGGTTAGTTGAGGTAATATGTACATGTAGGTAGAGTTATTAAAGTGACTAGATAATAAACAGAGAGTAGCAGCAGTGTAAAGGGAGAGGGGGTGGGGGGGGGGGGGGGGGCATTGCAAATGGTCTGGGTAGCCATTTGATTAGATGTTCAGGAGTCTTATGGCTTGGGGGTAGAAGCTGTTTAGAAGCCTCTTGGACCTAGACTTGGCGCTCCGGTACCACTTGCCGTGCGGTAGCAGAGAGAACAGTCTATGACTAGGGTGGCTGGAGTCTGACAATTTTTAGGGCCTTCCTCTGTCACCGCCTGGTATAGAGGTCCTGGATGGCAGGAAGCTTGGCCCCGGTGATGTACTGGGCCGTACGCATTACCCTCTGTAGTGCCCTTGCGGTCGGAGGCCGAGCAGTTGCCATACCAGGCAGTAATGCAACCAGTCAGGATGCTCTCGATGGTACAGCAGTAGAACCTTTTGAGGATCTGAGGACCCATGCCAAATCTTTTCAGTCTCCTTAGATGGAATAGGTTTTGTCATGCCCTCTTCAGAACTGTCTTGGTGTGCTTGGACCATGTTAGTTTGTTGGTGATGTGGTCACCAAGGAACTTGAAGCTCTCAACCTGTTCCACTACAGCCCCGTCGATGAGAATGGGGGCGTGCTCGGTGCTCTTCTTTTTCCTGTAGTCCACAATCATCTCCTTTGTCTTGATCACGTTGAGGGAGAGGTTGTTGTCCTGGCACCACACGGCCAGGTCTCTGACCTCCTCCCTATAGGCTGTCTCGTCGTTGTCAGTGATCAGGCCTACCACTGTTGTGTCATCTGCAAACTTAATGATGGTGTTGGAGTCGTGCCTGGCCATGCAGTCATGAGTGAACAGGGAGTACAGGAGGGGACTGAGCACGCACCCCTGAGGGGCCCCCGTGTTGAGGATCAGCGTGGCGGATATGTTGTTACCTACCGTTACCACCTGGGGGGCGGCCCGTCAGGAAGTCCAGTTGCAGAGGGAGGTGTTTAGTCCCAGGGTCCTTAGCTTAGTGATGAGCTTTGAAGGCACTATGGTGTTGAACGCTGAGCTGTAGTCAATGAATAGCATTCTCACATAGGTGTTCCTTTTGTCCAGGTGTGAAAGGGCAGTGTGCAGCGCAATAGAGATTGCATCATCTGTGGATCTGTTGGGGCGGTATGCAAATTGGAGTGGGTCTAGGGTTTCTGGGATAATGGTGTTGATGTGAGCCATGACCAGCCTTTCAAAGCACTTCATGGCTACAGACGTGAGTGCTATGGGTCGGTAGTCATTTAGGCAGGTTACCTTAGTGTTCTTGGGCACAGGGACTATGGTGGTCTGCTTGAAACATGTTGGTATTACAGACTCAGTCAGGGAGAGGTTGAAAATGTCAGTGAAGACACTTGCCAGTTGGTCAGCGCATGCTCGGAGTACACGTCCTGTAATCCGTCTGGCCCTGCGGCCTTGTGAATGTTGACCTGTTTAAAGGTCTTACTCACATCGGCTACGGAGAGCATGATCACACAGTCGTCCGGAACAGCTGATGCTCTCATGCATGTTTCAGTGTTACTTGCCTCGAAGCGAGCATAGAAGTAATTTAGCTTGTCTGGTAGGCTCGTGTCACTGGGCAGACTACGGAGGCGGGGAAGCCGTCATCCGCTCCCGGTGATCACCCTGTCAAATGTGCGGTCACTAAATAATAAACTGGATGAGTTAGCGGCAAGGCTAAATTTGAAGAGGACTTTAGGAGAACTCATTTAATCTGCTTTACAGAAACGTGGCACAAGCATGACAATATTGATGTGAACATTGATGGATACACTGTTATTAGAGCAGATTGAGACAAAACAACATCACATAAATCAATAGGCGGGGGGGCTATGTATCTTTGTAGGTAATACTTGGGCCACGCAGTGTAATGTGATTGAACAAGTGTGCACCAGAGACTATGAGATTCTCGTTGTATCATTCAGGTCATTCTATCTACCACGCGGGTTTTGACAAATTACAATTATTCTGGTCTATGTGCCTGGACCTAACAATAAGGAAGCTGCTGACAGAATTACAGACTGTTTCAATGCTGCGCTTTGACGATCAACTGACCAGCCAGTATTTGTGCTTGGGGATTTTAATACGCTCTCCCTCTTCGCACACCTCCCCACTCTGCAACAGTACGTCACCTGTCCAACTCGCTCAACTCGCATCCTGGATCAGTGTTATGGCAACGTAGAGGACGCATACAAGGCAGTGTGCAGAGCACCCATCGGGAAATCAGACCATAATGTTATCCATCTCCTACCGAGATACAGGCAGCAGGTGAAACACGAAAAACCTGTAGAGAAATCCACTCAGGTATGGACAGAGGAGAGTAGGGAGGAGCTCAAGGATTGCTTTGACGTCACAGACTGGGAGGTGTTCTTTGACTCATGCAGGAATCCACACGAGTTGACAGACAGCATTACATCATACATCCAGTTCTGTGAGGATACTGTCATTAACACAAAAACTGTCAGAGTATTTCCCAACAACAAGCCCTGGGTGTCTAAGGACATGAAAATGTGCCTCAATGAAAGGAAGATTGTATTCCTGAAAGGAGATACTGATGCTGTAAAGGAGAAAGAAAATGTATTCAGGTCAAAAATGTGGAAAGCAAAAAAGGACTTCAAGGATAAAGTGGAGCAGTGGTTCTGTACAGGCAATCCAAGACAAGCATGGGAAGGGCTTAATGCAATGATGGGAAGAGGACGGAAAAGAGAGAACAATACAATTGCAGACTGTTCATCCTTTGTAAATTACCTAAACTGTTTTATGGAAGATTTGACATGGTCGATTTTAAAGACAAATGTAAACATATGTGAGAGCATCCCCAAATCCTCTCCTGTCCAGATAACCGAGAACGAGGTGGCCTCATGCTTGTCAAATATTAAGCCACACAAAGCACCCGGCCCAGACGGACTACTGAAGGTCTGCGCCGACTAGCTCAATGGAGTCTTCACATGACTGTTTCAACTCCTGCTGAGCACCTGTACAGTGCCAAACTCCTGGAAGGTGTCGACCATTGTACCGGTGCCTAAGACGTCAGGGGCCAAATCACCAAATTACTTTCGACCTGTGGCCCTCACGCCCCTTTTGGCCAAATGCATGGAAAGGGTTGTTAGTAAGCACCTTACCCTTTCCATAGCATATCAACTGGACTCGTTACAGTTTGTCTATAAGGCACAGAGGCGGACTGAGGATGCTACCCTGACCTTGGTGAACATGGTGGCTAGTCACCTTCAACATGCAAAATCATATGCACACATTTTATTTATTGATTTGAGTTCAGCTTTCAATACAATGCAAATACACGCACTGCTTAAATGACTACTGGACCTGAATGTCAACGGAGGCATCACAGGTTGGATCAAGGACTTTTTAACTGACCGCCCACAGAGGGTCCTCATGAATGGGGCCCTCTCTGATGAACTGACCCTGAACACAGGGGTGCCCCAGGGGTGTGTCCTTTTACCGTTGTTGTTCTCGATCTAAACTAATGAGATGAAGATCCAAGGAAACAATGTGAGCCTTTTCAAGTACACAGATGACATGACTCTGGTAGGACCCTTTTTAAAAAGATGCTACGTCAAATGGGGCAGCTATTTTAAACAGACCAACAACCTTCAAGAATGGTGCCGTTCAAGTGTCCTCCACATCAATGTGGAAAAGACAAAGGAGCTGATCATCAATGGCAACAACTTACCAATGTCCCAACTACTCTCTCTGAACGACCAAACAGTGGAGGTTGTTGAGTGTTTCAAATACCTAGGGACACAAATTGATAACAAGCTGAGTTTTACAGAGAATGCAGACTGTATTTTTTTTTAAGCAAGCCAGCACCTGCTTTTAATCAGGAAATTGAAGGGGTTTGGGGTCACCCAGGATGTTCTGGAGAGGGTGTACAGCAGCTTGGTGGAGAGCATCCTCACATTCAATATGACAGTCTGGTATGGTAATCTGAGCGTGAGGAGCAAAAGCAAACTGACCAGAATAGTAAACACAGCCAGCAAAGTAATTGGTCGACCACAGGCACATTTGAGCAGTCTGTTCCACAAGGCAACCAAAATGAAGGCACTGGCTGTCGTTGGCGACCCCTCCCACCCTCAGTTCGAGAGGCTTCCTTCTGGCCGGCGCTTCAGAATGCCCATGGTCAAAAAGAACGTGTTCAAACATTCATTTGTTCCTTGTGCTGTTGGACTACTAAATGCAAAGTAAATTGTATCGGTATATGTACTTATCTATCCAGTGCAGTTGGGACAGCGGTCGGTTGTGAGTGAATGTATTAATGTCCTCAATGTTTTTAGTGTATGCAACATGATGGACTGACTGGTTTAAATGTGTATGATGTGAGAATGAATGTGTATGTGATCCTTTTAATGGAAGGTGATGCCAAAGAAAAATGTCCATCCTGGATGGACAATACAGTTTTCTTATATTCTATCTGTTCTACTCCTCTTTTCTCACTAAGCCTCTGGATCTGTTATCTCCCCATGGACTCATTGTGGTCTGTTTCACACCCACATACAACACCCTTGTGTGTGTGTGTGTTGTTTCTGTAAATATGCTACAAGACCCACTGATATTTTTACTGTGAATGAGAATGTCCTTGTGGGTATTCCTGCATACATAATACACTTCAAGCTATGATTTGTGGTGAGAAACAAGATAACTGGGGTTCCCTTCTCTGGGGTTCCCTTCTCAACCGCACACAGAGGGTCCACTATGTCTCTCTGAGAGCCCCCTGTGTCCCCATACAGATGGATAGGAAATGGACCAAGGTCAGGGGCTTGGGGCTACACCTGCTCCTCCCACGGAGCCCTCAGCAGGGCAATCTGCCTCTACCAGACACACACACACAAAAACACCACCCAGCTAGCACATAACGTTCTGACAACCATATGTTTCTTATAGCTTGGTGAAAGCTTTGTTGTCCTATGGTTATTTTGTATACAACCTTCCCTATTTAAAGTAATGTTCTCAGAACGTTCAAAGAACTCTAAGAAACAACGTTCTTCTGTGGGAATTCCAGCAGTGGCGGCTCCTGAAAAAATTCTCAGGGGGGGCAATTTTTGTGATGATTTAGGTGACCTACACACATTTTAAAAAAGATATGTCCAGCAACAACATGAAGACAGGGGCAGCATATAAGTCAATACCAGAAGCATTTATTGACTGATCTCAAAAGTGTTGGCTTACCAGGGTTGGTGGAGCCCTCAGTTTCATCTTTGCCTCGCAAAGCTAACTCAAACACTCCGCAAAACTTCACACACTGGATTAGCCGGCTGAGGATGTGGCGGTTCTTGCTAATGTCGTAGTAAATATATTTGTTATAGTGAATATGGAATATGATATGTTGAGTAAAATGTTGTGCTAAGATCTATTTAGGTCAGGAGCTGGTTATAAGTTCTGTTCCTATCCAATAACAATGGACAAAAGGGTCCTATCTTGTCAGCCTTGTCAGTTTCAGTTCTCCAGTAAACTTGTGATTATCAACACTAACCTCATCGTTGTGGCGGCGGACAGCTAGCCTGTATCCCTCATCCAGTTGAGTGGGAATGTTCACTCTCCCCAAAGCAGACAATCTCAAACAGCTATCCATGTGGGTCTTTGACAGCTCATGTTTCTTAATCTTTCCTGAAAGATGGTGCATGTCCGTTACACACCAGTCGCTGTCCAAGCGGTGCTGTCTGCCGTGCCGCCTTCAGGGTGAAAGAGTAAGCAGGGGGTAGCAGAAGACTGCATTAGCTACATCGCAGACTGCTAGCCAGGTTTTTCGTTCGTACCAATTTTTGGAAAATCCTCGGGTGTAGGACTTCCCCCCTTTAGTAGAAACCTGTTGAATTATTAAATTTGGTCTGGGAGGTCCTAATTGTTTCGTTGCCAATTTATCTTCATTTGTTCGCAGACAAAAAGGAACTTCTTTCAAAGACACAATCGAGTTGCACTGAAGCCTAGCCATTTTGATAGAAGTAGTGAATTGATTGACGCTGCTACCCGCTCTTTTCTTAGTTACGTTCATGGTTATATGTTACGTATGACGAAAGCGCGTAAGTGCAAGCCCTCAGAAACCCATAGAGATTGTATTGAAAGCTCTGATATTTGAAAAAAATAGATTTTACATGGGAGTCTATGACAGACTTCTGGGCGATTTTCAACCTGACTGAAATCGCCCCAAAAGGGGGGGGGGCCATTTGAAGCACGACTTTAGCCTGATTGGACATTTAGTGGCACTGTGGCAGATCAGACGTCTAGATTACAACACTGATAACTACTGTTGCCGTGATATAATTGATTAGAAAAAAAATCCCTTCCTTTTCCCGTTTGGCAGTGCGTCGCCCATATCGCCCTATTGAACACACCGCCCCTGAATTCCAGTACTTCAACATAACGTTTTCTGTAGGTTTCCTCGGTTCAATTTAAAGTAATGTTCTCAGAACATTAAGATGACTTTCCATAAAAACCACAAGAAAACATTAGTAACGTTCAAAGAACATTCTAAGAATGTTATTTAAAAACATATGCATTCCATTCTCAGCATCAACAAAACTATATCCTATAACTACACTGCTCAAAAAAATTAAGGGAACACTAAAATAACACATCCTAGATCTGAATGAATTAAATAATCTTATTAAATACTTTTTTCTTTACATAGTTGAATGTGCTGACAACAAAATTACACAAAAATTATCAATGAAAATCAAATTTATCAACCCATGGAGGGCTGGATTTGGAGTCACCCTCAAAATTAAAGTGGAAAACCACACTACAGGCTGATCCAACTTTGATGTAATGTCCTTAAAACAAGTCAAAATGAGGCTCAGTAGTGTGTGTTGCCTCCACGTGCCTGTATGACCTCCCTACAATGCCTGGGCATGCTCCTGATGAGGTGGCGGATGGTCTCCTGAGGGATCTCCTCCCAGACCTGAACTAAAGCATCCGCCAACTCCTGGACAGTCTGTGGTGCAACGTTGCGTTGGTGGATGGAGCGAGACATGATGTCCCAGATGTGCTCAATTGGATTCAGGTCTGGGGAACGGGCGGGCCAGTCCATAGCATCAATGCCTTCCTCTTGCAGGAACTGCTGACACACTCCAGCCACATGAGGTCTAGCATTGTCTTGCATTAGGAGGAACCCAGGGCCAACCGCACCAGCATATGGTCTCACAAGGGGTCTGAGGATCTCATCTCGGTACCTAATGGCAGTCAGGCTACCTCTGGCGAGCACATGGAGGGCTGTGCAGCCCCCCAAATAAATGCCACCCCACACCATGACTGACCCACCGCCAAACCGGTCATGCTGGAGGATGTTGCAGGCAGCAGAACGTTCTCCACGGCGTCTCCAGACTCTGTCACGTCTGTCACATGTGCTCAGTGTGAACCTGCTGTCATCTGTGAAGAGCACAGGGCGCCAGTGGCAAATCTGCCAATCTTGGTGTTCTCTAGCAAATGCGAAACATCCTGCACGGTGTTGGGCTGTAAGCACAACCCCCACCTGTGGACGTCGGGCCCTCATACCACCCTCATGGAGTCTGTTTCTGACCATTTGAGCAGACACATGCACATTTGTGGCCTGCTGGAGGTCATTTTGCAGGGCTCTGGCAGTGCTCCTCCTGCTCCTCCTTACACAAAGGCGGAGGTAGCAGTCCTGCTGCTGGGTTGTTGCCCTCCTACGGCCTCCTCCACGTCTCCTGATGTACTGGCCTGTCTCCTGGTAGCGCCTCCATGCTCTGGACACTACGCTGACAGACACAGCAAACCTTCTTGCCACAGCTCGCATTGATGTGCCATCCCGGATGAGCTGCACTACCTGAGCCACTTGTGTGGGTTGTAGGCTCCGTCTCATGCTACCACTAGAGTGAAAGCACCACCAGCATTCAAAAGTGACCAAAACATCAGCCAGGAAGCATAGGAACTGAGAAGTGGTCTGTGGTCACCACCTGCAAAACCAGTCCTTTATTGGGGGGTGTCTTGCTAATTGCCTATAATTTCCACCTGTTGTCTATTCCATTTGCACAACAGCATGTGAAATGTATTGTCAATCAGTGTTGCTTCCTAAGTGGACAGTTTGATTTCACAGAAGTGTGATTGACTTGGAGTTACATTGTGTTGTTTAAGTGTTCCCTTTATTTTTTTGAGCAGTGTATATATATTTTTTTCACCTTTTTTTAACCAGGTAAGCCACATTGACACATTGAACTCTATCTGAGAAGTAGTTGGTGAACCAGGCGAGGCAGTCATTTGAGAAACCAAGGCTATTTAGTCTGCCAATAAGAATGCGGTGATTGAGTCAAAAGCCTTGGCCAGGTCGATGAAGACGGCTGCACAGTACTGTCTTTTATCGATCACGGATATAATATTGTTTAGGACCTTGAGCGTGGCTGAGGTGCACCCATGACCAGCTCGGAAACCAGATTGCATAGCGGAGTAGGTACGGTGGGATTCGAAATGGTCGGTGATCTGTTTTATTAACTTGGCTTTCAAATACTTTTGAAGGGCAGGGCAGGATGGATATAGGTCTGTAACAGTTTGGATCTAGAGTGTCACCCCCTTTGAAAAGGGGGATTGACCGCGGCAGCTTTCCAATCTCTGGGGATCTCAGACGATACGAAAGAGAGATTGAACAGGCTAGTAATAGGGGTTGCGACAATTTCGGCATCTAATTTTAGAAAGAAAGGGTCCGGATTGTCTAGCCCAGCTGATTTGTAGGGGTCCAGATTTTGCAGCTCTTTCAGAACATCAGCTCTCTGAATTTGGGTGAAGGAGCAAAATGCTTATTGAAATTCTCAATTATCGTAGATTTATCAGTGGTGACAGTGTTTCCTAGCCTCAGTGCAGTGGGTAGCTGGGAGCAGTGGCGGCTCCTGAAAAAATTCTCAGGAGGGGCAATTTTTCTGATGATTTAGGTGACCTACACACATTTTAAAAAAGATATGTCCAGCAACAACATGAAGACAGGGGCAGCATATAAGTCAATACCAGAAGCATTTATTGACTGATCTGGGGAGATGGATTCCAGTTTCTGTGACAGATTATAAATAATCTCTAATGCCTTTGTTATATTAGCTTTTGGTTGAATGTACTGTCGTAGTAAATATATAATGTTATAGCTTGGTCTGACTAAAATCTTGTGCATGACCCATTTTGTGTTGGGCCTTTGTATTCAATACAATGAACAAGAGTCCTATCTTGTCAGCCTTGTCAGCAGGTGGCTAAGGATAACACCCACGCCATAGGTCTCTCAGTTCTTCCAACTCACGAGTTCTTGCCCTGAGGACACACACACACACACCCACACACACATCATCACTGATAAACACACACACACACACACACACATCATCACTGATAACAAACACACACACACACACACACACACACTGATAACAAACACACACACACACACACAAATCCTCTTCTCTTAGGCTGAACATCTGAAGACAGAGAACCCGACTCAGAGCCAATGCAACAGTGACACTAGCCTGGAGGTGACCTCGCCCAACTCATCAGGACCAATCAGAAGATCAGAACTACTAGATTCAACCTACTTCATTTTATTGTATAAAATGTCAGCACACAATGTTTAGGGGCTCTTCTGATAAACTCCCTACGAGTTTGACGAACGGGTCCGTGCACGCGATTCCAGATATCTTTACCTCTGAATAAACTGCCTTATATTATACAATTATCCACCTTGTCCAAAAGTCTCTACTTGGTCTCCGTTCTCCAGTAAACTTGTTTTATCAACAATAGTAAGGTTCAATGACACAGAAAGCAGTTCAATGTCGGGGTACAGAGTCGCTCTCTTACCAGGATCGCGGTCCGCTCTGACCAGGGTGAAGCCGGCCGGCTCCACCTCTCTGTCCGGGACTCTGTCATCCAGCCAAGTCTCCCAGCTGTATTGGGATTCCGCTGCCAGCAGCGTTTTCATTATTTAGTCCGTTCGTAGCGGGTATGTACACGATCAACAAGATCAGTCCAAAACCGAAGATCAGTCCAAAGCAGAATGTTTGCAGAATGTTTGTAAACTAGGTCTACAAATTAAAAACATAAAATAACGCCACACTGCAGGTCGCAACATAGACGCTGCTAGCCGCCATTGTCTTAGTTACGTTCAACGTTACGTCACGTATGACGAAAGCGCGTAAGTGCATGCCCACAGACACCCATAGAGAATGTATTGAAAGCTTTGAAATGTGAAAAAAATAGATTTTACATGACAGGCTATGAGAGACTTCTGGGCGATTTTCAACCTGACTGAAATCGCCCAAAAAACGGGCGGGGCCATTTGAAGCACGACTTTAGCCTGATTTGACATTTAGTGGCTGGCAGATCAGACGTGAACACTGATAACTGCTGTTGCCGTGATATAATTGATTAGAAAAAAAATCCCTTCCTTTTCCCGTTTGGCAGTGCGTCGCCCATATCGCCCTATTGAACAAGCCGTCCCTGGCTGGGAGGAGGTGCTCTTATTCTCCATGGACTTTACAGTGTCCCAAAACTTTTTGGAGTTAGTGCTACAGGATGCAAATTTCTGTTTGAAAAAGCTAGCCTTTGCTTTCCTAACTGATTGTGTATATTGGTTCCTGATTTCCCTGAAAAGCTGCATATCACAGGGGCTGTTCGATGCTAATGCAGTACGCCACAGGATGTTTTTGTGGTGGTCCAGGGCAGTCAAGTCTGGGGTGAACTAGGGGCTATATCTGTTCTTAGTTCTGAATTTTTTGAATGGGGCATGCTTATTTAAGATGGAGAGGAAAGCACTTTTAAAGAACAACCAGGCATCCTCTACTGATGGAATGAGGTCAATATCCATCCAGGATACCTGGGCCAGGTCAATTAGAAAGGCCTGCTCGCTGAAATGTTTTAGGGAGCGTTTGACAGTGATGGGGGTGGTCATTTGACCGCGGACCCATTACGGACGCAGGCAATGAGGCAGTGATCGCTGAGATCCTGGTTGAAGACAGCGGAGGTGTATTTAGAGGGTAAATTAGTCAGGATGATATCTATGAGGGTGCCCATGTTTACGGATTTAGGGTTGTACCAGGTAGGGTCCTTGATAATTTGTGTGAGATTGAGGGCATCTAGTTTAGATTGTAGGACGGCCGGGGTGTTAAGCATATCCCAGTTTAGGTCACCAAGCAATATAAACTCTGAGGATAGATGGGTGGCAATCAATTCACATACGGTGTCCAGGGCACAGCTGGGGGCTGAGTGGGGTCTGTAGCAAGCGGCAACAGTGAGATACATATTTCTGGAAAGGTGGATTTTTAGAAGTAGAAGCTCAAACTGTTTGGGAACAGACCTGGATAGTATGATAGCCTGCAGAGCTCTATCTCTACAGTCGATTGCAACTCCGCCCCCTTTGGCAGTTCTATTTAGATGGAAAATGTTGTAGTTGGGGATGGACATTTCTGAATTTTTGGTGGCCTTCCTAAGCCAGGATTCAGACACTGCTAGAACATCAGGGTTGGCGGAGTGTGCTAACGCAGTGAATAACTCAAACTTAGGGGGGAGGCTTCTGATGTTAACATGCAAGAAACCAAGGCTTTTACGGTTACAGAAGTCAACAAATGATAGCGCCTGGGGAGTAGGAGTGATACTGGGGGCTACAGGGCCTGGGTTAACCTCTACATCACCAGAGGAACAGAGGAGGAATAAAATAAGGATTTGGCTAAAGGCTTTAAGAACTGGTCTTCTAGTGCGTTGGGTACAGAGAATAAAAGGGGCAGATTTCCGGGTGTTGTAGAATAGATTCAGGGCATTATGTACAGACAAGGATATGGAAGGATATGAGTACAGTGGAGGTAAACCTAAGCGTTGGGTAACGATGAAAGAGATAGCATCACTGGAGGCACCGACTGAGCCTGGCTCCGCGTGTATGGGGGGTGGGACAAAGGAGCTCTCTGAGGCAGGTTGAGCGGGACTGGGTCTCTACAGTGAAATAGTACAATAAGAACTAACCGAAACAGCAATAGGCAAGGCATATTGACATGGGAGAGAGGCATAAAGCAATCACAGGTGTTATTCGAGAGAGCTAAGACAACAGCTGGTAATGGCGACGAAAGTTTGGGCTGAGGCTAAACAGATAAACAGGATGGGGTACCGTATAAAGGAACAGTCCAGCAGGTATCAGCTGTGTAGCTGAGTGATCAGAAGGTCCAGTGAACAGTAATAGGTGAGTCCGGGAGCAGTTCGGTGGCTTCTACGGCACAGGCGAGCAGGAGGCACGGCTGTTTATTGCATGTGCTAGCGGGCCGGGGCTAGCATATGGATCCTCGTGGTCTTCGCAATGGGAAGCCTGTTGAAACCACATCAGACGATTACGTCGGCAGACCAGTCGTGATGGATCGGCGGGGCTCCGTGTCAACACTAGGAGGTCTCGACCGATTGACAGAGAGGTAGATAGCCGGGAGATGGGCCTGGCTCGAGGCTAGCTCAAAGCTAACTGGTGCTTGCTTCGGGACAGTGGTGATTAGCCAACAACAACAACAGCCATTCGGTTGCAGCTAGCTAGTTGCGATGATCCGGTGTTAAGGTCCAGTGATTCAATGATTCCGGCAGAAAATCCAATATGCTCTGGGTCGATAGCGCGCTGTGCAGACTGTGCAGACTGTGCAGACTGTGCAGACTGACCGATAATTGTCCAGGCTAGAGCTGGCTGGTAGGTAGTGCAGGCCACGGACAATGGTGAAGACCACTAACGGTGGCTAATAGCAAGTAGCTAGTTAGCTGGCTAGTTTCAGCCGGAGGTTCTAGATAAAAAGGTATCTCCTCTCATCTCTCTGGTTTCACTTCAAAGCTGGGTGGAAAAGTCAGCAGCATAATAATCGAGCTAATGTTTTAATAGTCACACATAACCACAGACACTCCAGCAGGCATGCTCCTACTGAATAATCAAACAGGCTCAGCATTGTCCGGGATAGGGGATCTTTTATTTCAGCTCATGAAACATGGGACCAACATTTAACATGTTGCGTTTATATTTTTGTTCAGTATAGATGGGCACATTGATGATGAGGTGAGGGCACCAACAGGTGTTTGTGGTACACTCACTGTTCCTCTGAGAGAGAGAATCAGCTTATGGGCAGGTGGTTAAGGAGGCCAAACACAACACCACATTATATTTTTCTTCCTATCCATTATGTTTTCTCCTTACCTCAAACCCAATGCCTATCTCACAGCTCAGAAACACCTGAGCATGACAGCAGTGGTTGGTTTCCTTGGAAACAGCCCAATGGCTCTGTTAAGGATAATGTGATGAGTGTCTTTGCCCACACACAGGGAAAGGGCCCATGTTACCATGGTGCTGCCTGTCAGTCTTGCCATGATTGGTCAGGAGGACAAGAGCACTTCAGTGATGAGGTGAGTGTGTTAGTATGGATCAGAGACAAAGGGCAGGGCCCAGAGTGGGGACCAGGAAACACAACAATGGTCAGGGGTCGTGATGGATAACAATCATCATGAAGATGTGGGCTACAGCTACTGTATTGTACACTACATGACCAAAAGTATGTGGACACCTGTTGTCAAACATCTCATTCCAAAATCATGGGCATTGATATGGAGTTGGTCTTGCTTCCATTCAGCCACAAGAGCATTAAATGAGGTCGGGCACTGATGTTGGGCGATTAGGCCTGGCTCGCAGTCGGCGTTCCAATTCATCTCAAAGGTGTTCGATGGGGTTGAGATCAGGGCTCTCTGCAGGCCAGTCAAGTTCTTCCACATCTCGACAAAACATTTCTGTATGGACCTCGCTTTGTGCACAGGGCATTGTCATGCTGAAACAGGAAAGGGCCTTCCCCAAACTGTTGCCACAAAGTTAGAAGCACAGAATCGTCTAGAATGTCATTGTATGCTGTAGCGTTAAGATTTCCCCTCACTGGAACTAAGGAACCATGAAAAACAGCCCCAGACCATTATTCCACCTCCACCAAACTATACAGTTGGCACTATGCATTCGGGCAGGTAGCGTTCTCCTGGCATCCGCCAAACCCAGATTCGTCCGTCGGACTGCCAGATGGTGAAGCGGGATTCATCACTCCAGAGAACGCGTTTCCACTGCTCCAGAGTCCAACGGTGTCGAGCTTTACACCACTCCAGCCAACGCTTGGCATTGCGCCTGGTGATCTTAGGCTTCTTGGCCATGGAAACCCATTTCATGAAGCTGTAGTGAGGGTTGCACTCGGCGGACCCGTTCTGGGAGCTTGTGTGGCCTACCACTTCGCGGCTGAGGCGTTGTTGCTCCTAGACATTTCCACTTCAGAATAACATCACTTACAGTTGACCGGGGCAGCTCTAGGAGGGCAGAAATTTGGTGAACTGACTTGTTGGAAAGGTGGTATCCTATGACGGTGCCACGTTGAAAGTAACTGAGCTCTTCAGTAAGGCCATTCTACTGACAATGTTTGTCTATGGAGATTGCATGGCTGTGTGCTCGATTTTATACACCCCTCAGCCACGGGTGTGGCTGAAATAGCCAAATCCACTAATTTGAAGGGGTGTCCACATACTTTTCTATATATAATATATGCGCTGGGGCATTTATTTATCTGTCTAATCATGCATATAATAATCATGTAATACTAACGTCAACACAGAATAATCTTGAAGCACTCAAACTCCAAACCCCAAACCCCGCCCTGGTCTGCTTCGCAAGCGTTCCCGGAAATCTCGGGTTGTTGCGCCTCTGGGTTTACAAACTCAAGGCAACACACCATCTTAACTCCTCCTTCTCATTTACTGGATTGGTTCAACAGTGCAGAAGAGAACCTCCCAACATTTTTTTCTTTTCTTGTCAAGACCAGAAGGAAAGAAACACCGCTCAGGCGTTTCTTTAACGCCTGCTACGTTAGGTTACATCGACCTAGACGCAGCAACATATTCAAATACATACAATGCACAGTCAAACAGACTCACACACAGGAATAAGGTCAAAATCTAAGGAAATTCAAACAGAGGAAATACCCGTCTTCCCCACACCGCTCTGCTTCTGATCATTTAGAAAAGGGAAAGATATGGGCCCATGCGGCTAAAGATAATATCACCATCTGTTGGACATTTTAGGTATGACGTTCAACAGTACAACCAATTCATCAAATTAGAAAAATTACTCCCTGTATTGAGAAGACATCAACCGTTACAGGAACCTTTACTTAAGTTGCATTATATCATGGTAAGAATTAAGATATAACTGTTACCTCTGATGTAAACTGTAGCCAAGATGAAATGAAAGACTCAATTACAACAAATATTTGTCTTCAAATATTTCAAAAAGAGTGGCCATTAGTTGAAACTGTTGTGTTTAATTAATGAAGTAATCCTGGTTCTCGTTTAACATGCTTTAAAAACAACTCATACTTTTCTAGGTTTCACAGTTCAAAGCCATTTTCATTCTCTCGTTCTAGTCACGTCTTCATCACTATAACAGGTAGGAATCTCGTGATAGTCCAATCGCTATACTCCATCCCTTCCCTTGTTAGATGTAAACTTTAACAATACAATTATATTCCCGTTTCTAACATTTCTGTTCCAATAGCTTACACATTAAATATGATTTTATTTTACATTGAAATGGTAAGTACTTTAGTTTTTTACCTCAAAGTTTCAACAGCAATTTTTCAGTGCTTGTACAGTTGAAGTCGGAAGTTTACATACACTTAGGTTAGTCATTAAAACTTGTTTTTCAACCACTACACAAATTTCTTGTTAACAAACTATAGTTTTGGCAAGTCGGTTAGGACATCTACTTTGTGCATGACACAAGTAATATTTCCAACAATTGTTTAAAGACAGATTATTTCACTTATAATTCACTGTATCACAATTACATACACTAAGTTGACTGTGCCTTTAAACAGCTTGGAAAATTCCAGAAAACGATGTCATGGCTTTAGAAGCTTCTGATAGGCTAATTGACATCATTTGAGTCAATTGGAGGTGTACCTGTGGATGTATTTCAAGGCCTACCTTCAAACTCAGTGCCTCTTTGCTTGACATAATGGGAAAATCAAAAGAAATCAGCCAAGACCTCAGAAATAAATGTGTAGACCTCCACAAATCTGGTTCATCCTTGGGAGCAATTTCCAAACGCCTGAAGGTACCACGTTCATCTGTACAAACAATAGTATGCAAGTATAAACACCATGGGACCACGCAGCCGTCATACCACTCAGGAAGGAGACGCGTTCTGTCTCCTAGAGATGAACGTACTTTGGTGCGAAAAAGTGCAAATCAATCCCAGAACAACAGCAAAGGACCTTGTGAAGATGCTGGAGGAAACCGGTACAAAAGTATCTATATCCACAGTAAAACGAGTCCTATATCGACATATCCTGGAAGGCCGCTCAGCAAGGAAGAAGCCACTGCTCCAAAACCGCCATAAAAAAGCCAGACTACGGCTTGCAACTGCACATGGGGACAAAGATTGTACTTTTTGGAGAAATGTCCTCTGGTCTGATGAAACAAAAATAGAACTGTTTGGCCATAATGACCATCGATATGTTTGGAGGAAAAAGGGGGTAGCTTGCAAGCCGAATAACACCATCCCAACCGTGAAGCACGGGGGTGGCAGCATCATGCTGTGGGGGTGCTTTGCTGCAGGAGTGACTGGTGCACTTCACAAAATAGATGGCATCATGAGGAAGGAAAATTATGTGGATATATTAAAGCAACATCTCAAGACATCAGTCAGGAAGTTAAAGCTTGGTCGCAAATTGGTCTTCCAAATGGACAATGACCCCAAGCATACTTCTAAAGTTGTGGCAAAATGGCTTAAGGACAACAAAGTCAAGGTATTGGAGTGGCCATCACAAAGCCCTGACCTCAATCCTATAGGAAATGTGTGGGCAGAACTGAAAAAACGTGTGCGAGCAATGAGGCCTACAAACCTGACTCAGTTACACCAGCTCTGTCTAGAAGAATGGGCCAAAATTCACCCAATTTATTGTGGGAAGCTTGTGGAAGGCTACCCGAAACGTTTGACCCATGTTAAACAATTTAAAGGCAATGCTACCAAATACTAATTGAGTGTATGTAAACTTCTGACCCACTGGGAATGTGATGAAATAGATAATAGCTGAAATAAATAATTCTCTCTACTATTATTCTGACATTTCACATTCATAAAATAAAGTGGTGATCCTAACTGACCTAAGACAGGGGATTTATACTAGGATTAAATGTCAGGAATTGTGAAAAACTGAGTTTAAATGTATTTGGCTAAGGTGTATGTAAACTTCCGATTTCAACTGTAGATATAGATATGAGCTATTTTCTTCCCTGTAGGTCTAGACAAAGAGTTTCCCCATGACATCATAGTTATGGATGTAGCAGGCAGACCTCTAATACTGATACTCTGTTTAATGTCCGTTTCTTCTGTGGAACTCAGATCAGATACACATCAGAACACTGAGCAACATTAAAGACTCACAACCTGGATGAATCACATGTTTGAGAAGATAAAATACTGTACCCTGTTAAGTCCAATCAACATTTATTGTTATAAAAAAGTTAACACTTTGTCCAAGGATGGAGTGATTTGATCATACAGACTGTATGTTATGGTATGGACCATGCTATGAAACGCATCAGTATTACATAGCACATTGAAGAGTGTTGAAGTCACACAGTGAACGTTTTTTAAGTGTGGAATAGTAAATACAAAAGCATGCTTAAAATGTAACAATACTATAACTACATTACAGTACAGTTTGTATAATTAAAAACTTTAAATAATTTGTAATACCCTATCAGTAAATAAATATACATAATATGACTGTTGCAAGTAATTGTACATGTTTAAGGATGCCACTTATGTTCTTTCCCCATTGTTATACTCCAAGTCCAGAACACAGTCAGTCATTCTATCCTACTTTTGGCTCTTGTTTTAGAGCGTGTGTTGACCTCAGACAAGAGAGGAAGGGTGGATGGAGGAACAGAAGGAGGTAGAAGGGCAGGAGAAGGAGGTGTGGATGGTGGGGGCAACGTAGGTTTGACATCCTCCTCCTCTTCCTCCTCCTGCCCCTGGTCCATGTCCCCGTTCCTCCTCAGGTGTTTGTCACAGTGTCTCTGGAAGGTGGCCATCTTAGCAAAGGTCTTGTTGCAGACCCTGCAGTGGTAGGGCCTCTGTCCTCTGTGGAGCCTCATGTACAGCTGCAGGTAGGAGGAGCGGACGAAGGACCGGCAGCAGACCCCACAGCAGAGGTCCTCCATGGTGCTGCTGTGTGTCTTAACATGCTGTCTGAGGGCTGAGGCTGACCTGAAACTCTGATCACACCTGTCACAGGTGAAGCTCAGCTTGGCTGACTCCAGGGCCTGATGGGCCAGCAGGTGTGTGGAGGATCGGAAGGCTTTACCACAGTGATCACACCTGTAGGGCCTCTCTCCAGTGTGCAGGCGGTGGTGCATGATCAGCCCAGCCTTCTGGGTGAAAGCCTTGTCACAGACGGCGCACTGGAACGGCTTCTCTCCTGTGTGGAGGCGTCGGTGTGTCTTCAGGTGAGAAGCGCGGCCGAAGCCCTTCCCACAGTCTGGACACTTAAAGGGCCTGTCCCCTGTATGGGTGGTCTTATGACGCATCAGATGGGCTGACTGCAGGAAGAGCTTCCCACACACGCCACACTTATACTTCCTCTCCCCGCTGTGGGAGCGCAGGTGTAGGGCCAGGTGAGAGGAGGAGATGAACGTTTTGGAACAGAGAGGACAGGTGTGAGGCTGCTTGTCTGTTCTGCTGCTGCGGCGGTGGCTGTGACGCGCCCGGCCTGAGGAGAGAGAACGGCGCTGGGGCCGACGGGGCCTGCTGATTGGTCCAGACCCGCCCTCTTCTCCATCTACATCCAGCACACTGTTGTTGTTGTTGTCAGGCCTCATGGTTGGAGAGGAGGTGTGTCTACTTGACATGGGGTTGACACTAACACCTGTATCTACTCCTGGGCATGGGGTTGGCAGTGGCACTAACACCCGGGTTTGTGTTTGGATTAAACACACATTAACCCTGCTGACAGTTAGTCAAAGGTTTCATCATGACAAGGTGTTTCTCTTCCTCTTCAAACCTGAAAGTAGAAAACATATAGGTATGCATGAGTGATAGTTCTCACTATCAAGTGAAACAACAATGTTAACGTTTATTGAACTTTCTATGGGAATTCGCTTATAGTAATGCTCTGACAGCAAAATGTGTTGATAAGAATGGTAACACTGCACAGTGCAGCATCAAAGTGTCTCTTTGGACCAATAATTTGTTGCCAATCACTACAGTAGCCTACTGCGTAAAGTGCGCGAAGGACAAAAGTGCCATCACCATGGCTCCTCTCACTGACATTGTTAGCCTATACGAAGTAGCTGTTGCCAGTGGTGGAAAAAGTACCCAATTGTCATACTTGAGTAAAGATACCTTAATAGAAAATGACTCAAGTAAAAGTGAAAGTCACCCAGTAAAATACTACTTGAGTAAAAGTCTAAAAGTATTTGGTTTTAAATATACTTAAGTATCAAAAGTAAATGTAATTGCAAAAATATACTTTATCAAAAGTAAAAAATAATTTCACATTTCTTATATTAAGCAAACCAGACGGCACGATTTTCTTGTTTTTTTTTATTTATTTACGGATAGCCAGGGGCACACTCCAACACTCAGACATAATTTACAAACTAAGCATTTGTGTTTAGTGAGTCTGCCAGATCAGAGGTAGTAGGGATGACCAGGGATGTTCTCTTGATAAGTGTGTGAATTGGACCATTTTCCTGTCCTGCTAAGCATTCTAAATGTAACAAGTACTTTTGGGTGTCAGGGAAAATGTATGGAGTAAAAAGTACATTATTTTCTTTAGGAATGTAGTTAAGTAAAAGTAGTCAAACATAAATAGTAAAGTAAAGTACAGATACCCCTAAAAACGACTTAAGTAGAACTTTAAAGTATTTTGACTTAAGTACTTTAATAATGTTGCACTATTATTTAAATTATTCTGTACTTTATTCACAGTTCAAGGCTATAGCACAGCAGTCAGACAAGAATATTGGATGCATGCCAATCACTGGCAGGCACCGAATCACATTTTCCGAACACGTTCATGAAATCACGCCATGTAGCCTAGATACAACGAGCATCTCTGTACAACAACATGCATCTTTCGTTATATTCGTTTTATGTTTTATTTGTTTACCAAATAACGTAGATAAAACAGCTGAGTTTAAATTATTAGTTTAAAATAGCCGCCCCCCTTGCACACTGGTGTGAAATTGTTTGCCTGGAAGATGAGAAGCGGCCATCATTGCTGGTGTAGCCAGAGATAGTGTATATAATGACGAGATGGTCTGTCTCCGCCCTAACAATGGGAGTCGTTGTCCCAAAGGCGGGAACGTAGACGGTCTGCTTATCGCTGTATTTCCGCGTGAACAGATTTTGATGGGAGTGGACCCTCTCGCTTCGCTTCTTCCTCTCTGGTGTAGCCTACCAGTCCCCGCGCTGATACTTATACAAACGGAACATTTTCACCGACAATCATGTAGTAACCTATATGCCTATGTAATGTTGAGGTCGGCATATTACACTGTCTTCTGTGTGCGCCTTCTGTTTCCTGGCTTGAAGTGGACATCATATATGGCCGTGTAGCGAGAAGGAAAATAGACCCTGCCTTTCTGATGCTGCTAAATACAGCGACTATCATGTTTAATTTGCTGCAAATAAACCATGCTGAATACATATTCTGTAGTGGGCTATATTATCAGCATAGGCTACTTACGACGCACCTTCACTGGCGACTCCCATAATTAGGGTAATGACCACAATCAGAGAAACGACGACAGCTGATCTGCAGAGGCGGGTTTGTGTCTACTGCTGCTCCAATGCTAGGCTAAAATCAGTGGTTTTTACCAAAGATGGTGGATAAATGAAGATAGTTTACTCAGGCCGTTTACGATAAAAAAAAATTATCCAGTCAGTTCCAGTCTGCTTATAACACGGTGGCTCTCCTTTAGACACCAACGCGATAGCAGCTGGGTCTGGCCTGCTTAGTTCTTTGACTATATATGAACCAGAAAAAACTGCGAGTGGGATACATAGGTCCCATACGAGTCCGCATACATAGATTCGGTTTGCTTCAAGCAGAACTCGGCTAGGCGAAACGAACGTCTGTGGTCGCATGATTAGCGCTATCCTGAATGCTTGGGACGTCACTACCTTTACCCTTAACTCTTTAACCTAATTCCTCAATTTAACCTTAACCCCTAGCCACCTAGGTAGAATTTGTAGCATTTTGTATCATTTGTTTTGCAAATTCGTAACATAAAAGTACGTTTTGCAAAGTCGTAACATATTGTACATTTGCAAATTCGGAACATATTGTACATTTGCAAATTCGCAAATTCCTTACATATAATACGAATTGTAATTCGTAATTTCGTAACATATCATACGAAATGGGTGATGGACATTCACAAGTTAATACATACCATACCAAACTTAACATATAATACTTAATGGGTATCTCGGGTTTTACATAGTGAATAATATGAAAAGCTCTGAGACCAGGTTGAAGGAGAGGGTCATGTGAAAATATTGTTTCAATTGGGGACTCTAACCAAGTGGATTATTTACCTTTAGGCTCCCATACTGGTATATATTAAAACTTCATTAGATTATATATATATAACTTTTTCTAAATTACAAATTATTAGATCAATGTACGCCTACCTCAAAATCGTTTTGGAATAATTTAAAAAGTTGAGCTGAGCCATGACATTTTTAGTTGAGCAAGTCTAGTGGCATCCAGGGAAAATGTTTAAATGTTTTTGAGTGACAAAGGGATTTATGTGAGAATTACAGGAGGGAGGGGGCGATTAACCCCAAACCATCCACGTCATCAATTATGAAACGTGCCTAAATGTCTTACTAAATTATGGCAAATGGAGATTCTAGGATTTGCGTGCCCCACAAATTATTGTTGCACACAACATAAGCATGTTTTCATTGATAAATCAGAACCATATTATAAATGTGTACTAGTGAATGAGCGCTACCCTGCCAGGAAAACGCCCATAATTCACCTTTTATGGTAACAAAAAGGTCCTAATTTGCTGTATGATTTGGAAATGTTGGAATTGGGCCATGTCCATATCTAAAATAATCAAATTCTATCACATTTCTGTAGAGTTGTGGGCAGAATGTGTTAATATTTTGCAAGTTACTTTTTCAAACAAAAATTGCATGCCGCCTATAGCGACTGCCAAACACTGGCCGCGCATTCTGCATGATTGATTGTCTATTCAAACAATTTAAAAGTAAATGCTACAGCCCACACTATGCAAAAGATGAATTGATGTTCAATATTTTGTTTGTCAATAGATGTTTGTTTCTATCTCCTGTCTTGGTATAGGCTCTGAGATTATATAGGCTATGATGTTGCGCATCTATCTCACAGCAATACTGGAGCCTACCCATACTGTCAAGGCTACGGGTCTATTTACTTTCGAGCATGCTTAGCTGAATGAGCAGTGGATAGATAAATGGTAGCCTGATATTTGTTGTGTAGCGGGAATAAAGCAGTCATGTCAGAAAATATTATTTATATGTAGGCCCATATAATAAAACTCAAATTATCCCAGCGTCGTCCAGGGTAGGGGAGGGAATGGCCGGCAGGGATGTAGCTCAGTTGGTAGAGCATGGCGTTTGCAACGCCAGGGTTGTGGGTTCGATTCCCACGGGGGGCCAGTATGAAAAATAAAAAATAAAATAAAAAGAATGTATGCACTCACTAACTGTAAGTCGCTATGGATAAGAGCGTCTGCTAAATGACTAAAATGTAATGTAAAATTAACACATTAGGCTACAAGCTGCTATGCGATCTCCTTACCAATGGCAAATGCACCTGTTTTATCATTAGGCCTACCTTCAAATGTTTTTATTAGCCTACCATTATGATAATTCCTGTGCATCAAACACTTAAATTTCCCTCAAAATAACAATATTTGCTTGCAATACAATTGATCACTAGAAGTTGTGCATATGCATGGTCTGCGATTTGTGTCAAGATAAGCACATTTTCCCGTCAAATTCAAAACTGATAAATACCAAGGTTTAGTCTTTTTTTGTGCGAACACACATTTGATAATGGTGTATGTATAGGGGACACCCTAAAAACACGCCACTTCGATACTTTTCGCAGCAGGTTAGGATAATTAACGTAGCAGGTTATGAGAATTAGGTTAAGTTCAGGAAAAGGTTTAGCGAAAATGCTCTCCGAACCTGCTACGAAAAGTCACATGTATCGAAGTGGCGTGTTTTTAGAGAGTCCCGCCCTATAGCTCACAGTCTCCCTTGTTTGAATCACAATCACATTCTGATCAAAGTTTCGTTTCAGACATGACAAGGCAGGAAAACGAAACAACTTTGTTATTCAGATTCTGGCCGGACAGAACAAGATAACATGGGCTGTAAAGTTTCATTTCACCACTGAGGAGGAAATACTGATAAACTGAAACTGTATGGATGGGTTATGGAGGGGCTCATACAGATTGACCGCAGGGCATATAAACCATGAGCCTACTAAGAATATTTAGTCTGACGACATAGGTGGCTTCAGATGACTTCTTCACACTTCATGAAATGATTGAGGTAAATTGATCAATTTATGTATCTTAAATACAACAAATGTCTTATGATAATTTTCATTTAGTAATAGGTTATAATTATGACTAGGCTACTTGAACATTGATTAATACATTTCAAAACTATAGGGACATTTTTGTTTTCTGTCTGATTAGTACAGTTATATCTGTCCTGCCATATTATAACCCTGATTATTATAATGAATTAATTGGTTCCTGTAGAATCCTACGATGTGGAAGGATGAGTTTGAGTAAGAGAAAAACACGGTGAGAGGAATACTTTTCCCAGTGTAATTTTTAAAAACCAGTTGAACATTTGAACTAGTTGCTTGGTGTGTGTGTAAATATCAGTTATATTTTACGAGTTTATATAATTAAAACAATTTATTCCGACTTTGAGTAGATAGAAGGTAGAGATGTAGTAAAATGAGATTACATTTTCAACAATACTGTGAAAGCTAAAATATCGAACTTCTTCACTTCACCTGTTGTTTAGAAATTCATTTGGTGCAACAGCACCCCCTTTCATTGATTACCTGAAGGACATCCTGCGGAGGTACCCTGATGGAGGACAGATATTAAAGGTGAGTTTGATCAATCAATCAATTAATCATGTAGTCATCTGATCACTGTGGAAAAGGCGTCTGCTAAATCACCAAAATGTAAACCTAAAGTAAATATCATCACAGCCACTACATTTAAAGGAGAAGTGTGAGCATCTTGTTTTGTATAAATTGGCCATAGACCAATTTACTATGTAAACGTTAGTTAAAGGCACCTATGAAAACATCCCTATCCTTATCTGTGCTGTGACTATAGGAGCTGATCCAGAATGCGGATGATGCTGGGGCGTCGGAGGTGGTGTTCCTCCATGATGAGAGATGCTACGGCAGACAGAGCCTCAAGACTGAAGGCCTGGGGAAGTACCAAGGTATGGTTGTTTCATATTTGTGAAGATTGAAAATAAATAACATTGATGTTTGACAGTGGGTTTATGAAAGTGTTGTGATTTCACTTTAATAACCCCACATTAGGCAGCAAATGTAGAAAGGGCTTTCTACCACAACATCAGAAAACCAGCATAAAACAGAGGGCAACATGCCCAGATTAATATCAGGTGCAGAACTGATTAGGATCTTAATCATCATGCTGGAATGCAAAAATACAAGTGGTCACAGTATCAGGAAACATGCTCTCTCTGGCTCATGTAGTGCCACCAGCAAACGTGTGGCGAGCTGGCATTTTCCCAAACACTTTTCAATCTGGTGTGGCAGTGCCGCACCACTTTTGATTTGGTTACAAAACAGATATTGAAGCAAAAGCGTTGAAAAGAGGGATAAACTTTCACTGTTGTCCTGTTTGACAATATATTCACCTGTATTTACCACCCAAAAATGAAATGCTAATTAGCTGCTAATGTGGCTATCATAAAGAACTGCAAATGCCATGATTATCTGGATAGACTGCCGAATCGAGGCAAAGGTAAGAATCTCTGGATTAACTATCTAATGTTAGCTAAATGTAGTAATTAATAAATTGGCTACATTTCTTTAAATTGACAATTCTGTGAACTGTCTTGTGCAAGTTTTAAATTTAAACAATACCTGTTAGCAAATGTGTCAGCTAGAGATGAGGTGCAGGAGCTTGCAGGGATTTCTAGTTTTGCATGATGTCTACTTTGTGTAATGGCGCCAGAGGGGCTGGCTGCCATTTTACGGGCTTCAAACCAATTGTGCTATTCTGTGTGTTTTTTCGCGTTATTGGTAACTTGTTTTCAACATAATGTTTCTGCCACCGTCTCTAATGACCGAAAAGAGCTTCTGGACATCAGAGAAGCGATTACTCACCTCGGATTGGACAAAGATTATTTAAAAAAAAATTCTTTAACGAATCAGAGGCAAACATTTACGGCTCCTCCCGGACCAGGCCCAAATCCCAGTCATTCGCATGAAGAGGAGATGTTGATACAGGGGGCGCAGATCCGGGTGCTTGGTGAGAATTCGTCGGCGAGTGCCTTTACCATCCGTCCTACTGGCGAACGTGCAATCAGTGGAGAATAAACTGGATGAGCTCCGTTCGAGACTACCCTACCAACGGGACATAAAAAACTGTAATATCTTACGTTTCACAGAGTTGTGGCTGAACGAGGTCATGGATAATATACAGTTAGCTGGGTTTTCCGTGCATCGGCAAGACAGAACAGCAACCTCGGTAAGACAAGGGGTGGTGGTATATGTCTATTTGTTAACAACAGCTGGTGCGCGATCTGTAATATTAAGGAAGTCTCGAGGTTTTGCTCGCCTGAGGTAGATTACCTCATGATAAGCTGTAGACCACACTATTTACCAAGAGTTTTCAACTATATTTTTCTTAGCTGTCTATTTACCACAACAAACTGATGCAGGCACTTAGACCGCACTCAACGAACTGTATAAGGCTATAAGCAAACAAGAGAATGCTCACCCAGAAGCGGCGCTCCTAGTGGCCGGGGACTAATACAGGAAAATTTAAATCCGTTTGACCTCATTTCTACCAGCATGTAACATGTGCAACTATAGGGGGAAAAAACTCTGGACCACCTTTACTACATACACAGAGGCACGTACAAAGCTCACATACTCCCTCCATTTGGCAAATCTGACCATAATTCTATCCTCCTGATTCCTGCGTACAAGCAAAAACTCAAGCAGGAAGTACCAGTGACTCGCTCAATACGGAAGTGGTTTGATGACGGGGATGCTACGCTACAGGACTGTTTTGCTAGCACAGACTGGAATATTTTCCCGGGATTCATCCGATGGCATTGAGGAGTATATCTCATCAGTCACCGGCTTCATCAATAAGCGCATCGACGACGTCATCCCCACAGTGACTGTACACGTACATATCCCAACCAGAAGCCATGGATTACAGGCAACATCCGCACTGAGCTAAAGGCTAGAGCTGCCGCTTTCAAGGAGCGGGACATTAATCTGGATACTTATAAGAAATCCCACTATGCCCTCCGACGAACCATCAATCAGGCAAAGCGTCAATACAGGACTAAGATTGAAAACTACAATCAATCAATCAATCAATCAATCAATTTTATTTTATATAGCCCTTCTTACATCAGCTAATATCTCGAAGTGCTGTACAGAAACCCAGCCTAAAACCCCAAACAGCTAGTAATGCAGGTGTAGAAGCACGGTGGCTAGGAAAAACTCCCTAGAAAGGCGAAAACCTAGGAAGAAACCTAGAGAGGAACCAGGCTATGAGGGGTGGCCAGTCCTCTTCTGGCTGTGCCGGGTGGAGATTATAACAGAACCATGCCAAGATGTTCAAAAATGTTCATAAGTGACAAGCATGGTCAAATAATAATCAGGAATAAATCTCAGTTGGCTTTTCATAGCCGATCATTAAGAGTTTAAAACAGCAGGTCTGGGACAGGTAGGGGTTCCATAACCGCAGGCAGAACAGTTGAAACTGGAATAGCAGCAAGGCCAGGCGGACTGGGGACAGCAAGGAGTCACCACGGCCGGTAGTCCCGACGTATGGTCCTAGGGCTCAGGTCTCTCAGTTGGCTTTTCATAGCCGATCATTAAGAGTTGAAAACAGCAGGTCTGGGACAGGTAGGGGTTTCGTAGCCGCAGGCAGAACAGTTGAAACTGGAATAGCAGCAAGGCCAGGCGGACTGGGGACAGCAAGGTGTCATCATGCCCGGTAGTCCTGACGTATGGTCCTAGGGCTCAGGTTCTCAGAGAGAAAGAGAGAACGAGAGAATTAGAGAGAGCATACTTAAATTCACACAGGACACTGGATAAGACAGGAGAAGTACTCCAGGTATAACCAACTAACCCCAGCCCCCCGACACATAAACTACTGCAGCATAAATACTGGAGGCTGAGACAGGAGCGGTCCGGAGACACTGTGGCCCCATCCGAAGAAACCCCCGGACAGGGCCAAACAGGAAGGATATAACCCCACCCACTCCGCCAAAGCACAGCCCCCGCACCACTAGAGGGATATCCCCAACCACCAACTTACAATCCTGAGACAAGGCCGAGTATAGCCCACAGAGGTCTCCACCACAGCACAAACCAAGGGGGGGGCGCCAACCCAGACAGGAAGATCACGTCAGTAACTCAACCCACTCAAGTGACGCACCCCTCCCAGGGACGGCATGAAAGAGCACCAGCAAGCCAGTGACTCAGCCCCTGCAACAGGGTTAGAGGCAGAGAACCCCAGTGGAGAGGGGAACCGGCCTGGCAGAGACAGCAAGGGCTGTTCGTTGCTCCAGCCTTTCCGTTCACCTTCACACTCCTGGGCCAGACTACACTCAATCATATGACCTACTGAAGAGATAAGTCTTCAGTAAAGACTTAAAGGTTGAGACCGAGTCTGCGTCTCTCACATGGGTAGGCAGACTGTTCCATAAAAATGGAGATCTATAGGAGAAAGCCCTGCCTCCCGCTGTTTGCTTAGAAATTCTAGGGACAATTAGGAGGCCTGCATCTTGTGACCGTAGCGTACGTATTGGTATGTACGGCAGGACCAACTCGGAAAGATAGGTAGGAGCAAGCCCATGTAACGCTTTATAGGTTAACAGTAAAACCTTGAAATCAGCCCTTGCCTTAACAGGAAGCCAGTGTAGGGAAGCTAGCACTGGAGTAATATGATCAAATTTCTTGGTTCTAGTCAGGATTCTAGCAGCCGTATTTAGCACTAACTGAAGTTTATTTAGTGCTTTATCCGGGTAGCCGGAAAATAGAGCATTGCAGTAGTCTAACCTAGAAGTAACAAATGCATGGATTAATTTTTCTGCATCAATTTTGGACAGAAAATTTCTGATTTTTGCAATGTTACGTAGATGGAAAAAAGCTGTCCTTGAAACAGTCTTGATATGTTCGTCAAAAGAGAGATCAGGGTCAAGAGTAACGCCGAGGTCCTTCACAGTTTTATTTGAGACGACTTTACAACCATCAAGATGAATTGTCAGATTTAACAGAAGATCTCTTTGTTTCTTGGGACCTAGAACAAGCATCTCTGTTTTGTCCGAGTTTAAAAGTAAAACGTTTTCAGCCATCCACTTCCTTATGTCTGAAACACAGGCTTCTAGCGAGGGCAATTTTGGGGCTTCACCATGTTTCATTGAAATGTACAGCTGTGTGTCATCCGCATAGCAGTGAAAGTTAACATTATGTTTTCGAATAACATCCCCAAGAGGTAAAATATATAGTGAAAACAATAGTGGTCCTAAAACGGAACCTTGAGGAACACCGAAATGTACAGTTGATTTGTCGGAGGACAGACCATTCACAGAGACAAACTGATATCTTTCCGACAGGTAGGATCTAAACCAGGCCAGAACTTGTCCGTGTAGACCAATTTGGGTTTCCAGTCTCTCCAAAAGAATGTGGTGATCGATGGTGTCAAAGGCAGCACTAAGGTCTAGTAGCACGAGGACAGATGCAGAGCCTCGGTCTGACGCCATTAAAAGGTCATTTACCACCTTCACAAGTGCAGTCTCAGTGCTATGATGGGGTCTAAAACCAGACTGAAGCATTTCGTATACATTGTTTGTCTTCAGAAAGGCAGTGAGTTGCTGCGCAACAGCTTTTTCTAAAATTTTTGAGAGGAATGGAAGATTCGATATAGGCCGATAGTTTTTTATATTTTCCGGGTCAAGGTTTGGCTTTTTCAAGAGAGGCTTTATCACTGCCACTTTTAGTGAGTTTGGTACACATCCGGTGGATAGAGAGCTGTTTATTATGTTCAACATAGGAGGGCCAAGCACAGGAAACAGCTCCTTCAGCAGTTTAGTAGGAATAGGATCCAGTATGCAGCTTGAAGGTTTAGAGGCCATGATTATTTTCATCATTGTGTCAAGAGATATAGTACTAAAACACTTAAGTGTCTCTCCCGATCCCAGGCCCTCGCAGAGCTGTGCAGATCCAGGACAGCTAAGCCCTGGAGGAATACGCAGATTCAAAGAGGAGTCCGTAATTTGCTTTCTAATGGTCATGATCTTTTCCTCAAAGAAGTTCATGAATTTATCACTGCTGAAGTGAAAGCCATCCTCTCTTGGGGAATGCTGCTTTTTAGTTAGCTTTGCAACAGTATCAAAAAGAAATTTTGGATTGTTCTTATTTTCCTCGATTAAGTTGGAAAAGTAGGATGATCGAGCAGCAGTGAGGGCTCTTCGGTACTGCACGGTACTGTCTTTCCAAGCTAGTCGGAAGACTTCCAGTTTGGTGTGGCGCCATTTCCGTTCCAATTTCCTGGAAGCTTGCTTCAAAGCTCGGGTATTTTCTGTATACCAGGGAGCTAGTTTCTTATGACAAATGTTTTTCGTTTTTAGGGGTGCAACTGCATCTAGGGTATTGCGCAAGGTTAAATTGAGTTCCTCAGTTAAGTGGTTAACTGATTTTTGTCCTCTGACGTCCTTGGGTAGGCAGAAGGAGTCTGGAAGGGCATCAATGAATTTTTGTGTTGTTTGAGAATTTATAGCACGACTTTTGATGCTCCTTGGTTGGGGTCTGAGCAGATTATTTGTTGCGATTGCAAATGTAATAAAATGGTGGTCCGATAGTCCAGGATTTTGTGGAAAAACATTAAGATCTACAACATTTATTCCATGGGACAAAACTAGGTCCAGAGTATGACTGTGGCAGTGAGTAGGTCCAGAGACATGTTGGACAAAACCCACTGAGTCGATAATGGCTCCGAAAGACTTTTGGAGTGGGTCTGTGGACTTCTCCATGTGAATATTAAAATCACCAAAAATTAGAATATGATCTGCTATGACTACAAGGTCTGATAGGAATTCAGGAAACTCAGAGAGGAACGCTGTATATGGCCCAGGAGGCCTGTAAACAGTAGCTATAAAAAGTGATTGAGTAGGCTGCATAGATTTCATGACTAGAAGCTCAAAAGATGAAAACGCCATTTTTTTTTTTGTAAATTGAAATTTGCTATCGTAAATGTTAGCAACACCTCCGCCTTTGCGGGATGCACGGGGAATATGGTCACTAGTGTAACCAGGAGGTGAGGCCTCATTTAACACAGCAAATTCATCAGGCTTAAGCCATGTTTCAGTCAGGCCAATCACATCAAGATTATGATCAGTGATTAGTTCATTGACTATGACTGCCTTTGAAGTGAGGGATCTAACATTAAGTAACCCTATTTTGAGATGTGAGGTATCACGATCTCTTTCAATAATGGCAGGAATGGAGGAGGTCTTTATCCTAATAAGATTGCTAGGGTGAACACCGCCATGTTTAGTTTTGCCCAACCTAGGTCGAGGCACAGACACAGTCTCAATGGGTATGGCTGAGCTGACTACACTGACTGTGCTATTGGCAGACTCCACTAAGCTGGCAGGTTGGCTAACAGCCTGCTGCCTGGCCTGCACCCTATTTCACTGTGGGGCTAGAGGAGTTAGAGCCCTATCTATGTTGGTAGATAAGAGGAGAGCACCCCTCCAGCTAGGATGGAGTCCGTCACTCCTCAGCAGGTCAGGCTTGGTCCTGTTTGTGGGTGAGTCCCAGAAAGAGGGCCAATTATCCACAAATGTTATCTTTTGGGAGGGGCAGAAAACAGTTTTCAACCAGCGATTAAGTGCTGAGACTCTGCTGTAGAGCTCGTCACTTCCCCTAACTGGGAGGGGGCCAGAGACAATTACTCGATGCCGACACATCTTTCTAGCTGATTTACACGCTGAAGCTATGTTGCACTTGGTGACCTCTGACTGTTTCATCCTAACATCGTTGGTGCCGACGTGGATAACAATATCTCTATACTCTCTACACTCGCCAGTTTTAGCTTTAGCCAGCACCATCTTTAGATTAGCCTTAACGTCGGTAGCCCTGCCCCCTGGTAAACAGTGTATGATCGCTGGGTGATTCGTTTTAAGTCTAATACTGCGGGTAATGGAGTCGCCAATGACTAGGGTTTTCAATGGTGGGAGCCTTCGGCGTCTCAGACCCCGTAACGGGAGGAGTAGAGACTAGAGAAGACTCAGACTCAGACTCCGACTCGCTACATAATGGGGAAAACCGGTTGAAGGTTTCTGTCAGCTGAATGAGCGACACCGGTTGAGCATTCCAACAGTATTTCCCTCCAGAAGCCATGAGAAAGTTGTCCGGCTGCGGGGACTGTGCGGGGGGATTTATACTAACGTTACTGTCTGTACTTACTGGTGGCACAGACGCTGTTTCTTCCTTTCCTACACTGAGATTACCCTTGCCTAACGATTGCGTCTGAAGCTGGGCTTGTAGCACAGCTATTCTCGCCGTAAGGCGATCGTTCTCCTGTATATTATGAGTACAGCGACTGCAATTAGAAGACATCATGTTAATGTTACTACTTAGCTTCGGCTGTTGAAGATGTTGATGAACCATGTCCAGATAAAGCGTCCGGAGTGAAAAAGTTGAATAAGGGAAAAAAGTTGCGATGGAAAAAAGGAAAATAACGTAAAGTTGGCAGCTAAAACGCACAGGAAAATGACTCTTCTGTCTCGGGATAAACGTCCGGGGTGAAAAAGTTTAACGAAAAAAGATGAGTGAGGACAAAACTAAAAAGTTGGTAAATTTGTTGAACACAGAGATTGATTAAACGTTTATTAAAAGTAAAACGTGAATAGTTTGGCAGGTAGCCAAGTAGCAACAAACAGCACAGCACCAGCTCTGATGCTCGTCGGTTGTGGCAGGGCTTGCAAATTATTACAGATTACAAAGGGAAACCCAGCCGCGTGCTGCCCAGTGACGCAAGCCTACCAGACAAGCAAAATGCCTTTTATGCCTGATTCGAGGCAAGCAACACTGAACCATGCATGAGAGCAACAGCAGTTCCGGACGACTGTGTGATCACGCTCTCCATAGCCGATGTGAGTAAGACCTTTAAACAGGTCAACATTCACAAGGCTGCATGGCCAGACGGATTACCAGGACGCTTACTCAGAGCATGCACTGACCAACTGGCAAGTGTCTTCACTTACATTTTCAACCTCTCCCTGACCCAGTATGTAATACCTACATGTTTCAAGCAGACCACAATAATCTCTGTGCCCAAGAATGCCAAGGTAACCTGTCTCAAATGACTATCGCCCTGTAGCACTCACATCTGTAGCCATGAAATGCTTTGAAAGGCTGGTTATGCCAGACACCCTGGACCGACTCCAATTCGCATACCACCCCAACAGATCCACGCAATCTCTATTGCACTCCACACTGCCCTTTCCCACCTGGACAAAAGGAACACCTATGTGAGATTGCTGTTTGTTGACTACAGCTCAGCGTTCCACACCATAGTGCCCACAAAGCTCATCACTAAGCTAAGGACCCTGGGACTAAACACCTCCCTCCACAACTGGATTCCTGACGGGCCGCACCCAGGTGGTAAGGGTAGGCAACAACTGTTCACCCACGACCGCGTGGCCACGCACGACTCCAACGCCATCATTAAGTTTGCCGACGACACAATGGTGGTAGGCCTGATCACTGACAACGATGAGACAGCATACAGGGAGGAGGTCAGAGACCTGGCAGTGTGGTGCAAGGACAACAACTTCTCCCTCAATGTGAGCAAGACAAAAGAGCTGATCGTGGACTACAGAAAAAGAATGGGCCGAGCACGCCCCCATTCAAATCAACACAACTGTAGTGGAGCAGGTCGAGAGCTTCAAGTTCCTTGGCGTCCACATCACTAACAAACTATCATGGTCCAAACTCACCAAGACAATCATGAAGAGGGCACGCCTACTCCCCCTCAGGAGACTGAAAAGATTTGGCATAGGTCTTCAGATCCTCAAAAAGTTATACAGCTGCACCATCGAGAGCATCCTGACTGGTTGCATCTCCGCTTGGGATGACAACTGCTCGGTATCCGACTACACGGCGCTACATAGGGTAGTGCTTACGGCCCAGTACATCACTGGGGCCAAGCTTCTTGCCTTCCAGGACCTCTATACCAGGCAGTGTAAGCGGAAGGCCCTAAAATTGGTCTTGTCAAAGACACCAGCCAACGTAGTCATAGACTGTTCTCTCTACTACCGCACGGCAAGCATACTGGAGAGCCAAGTCTAGGTCCAAAAGGCTCCTGAACAGCTTCTACCCCCAAGCCATAAGACTGCTAAACAGTTAATCAAATGGCTACCTGGACTATTTGCATTGACCCCCTTTTATACGCTGCTGCTACTTGCTGTTTACTATCTATGCATAGTCACTTTACCCCTACCTACATATTACCTCAATTACCTCAACTAACCTGTACCCGCGCACATTGACTCAGTACCAGTACCTCCTGTATATAGCCTCATTATTGTTATTTATTGTGTTACTTTTTTCTTACTTTAGTTTATATGTTAATTTTTTTTAGCTAATATTTTCTTTCTTACTTAAAAACAAAATCTGCATTGTTGGCTAAAGGCTTGTAAGTAAGCATTTCACGGTAAGGTCCACACCTGTTGTATTCGGCGCATGTGACAAATACCATTTTATTTTATTTTTGAATCTGAGAGTAAATATATTGATAAAAGTCACCTTGTCCGAGAGACATTTACATGGTTATCAAAACGTCACGCCAGGGTAAGCCTACACGAAACACAGCCCTTATTTGAAGTGTTTCTAAAATCCTCTATGGGAAAAATGGTGGGGAAATGATTGGAACCATATCCCTGTTTGACCGCTAGGTTTTATGGGTATAATGACACCTCCACTGTGGGGCTATATGGCACTGCCGATGCTAAAACTGCCTTTTGGCCACTAGAGGCCTCTATCATTCTCTATGGTTGTAGCCTACTACCACCAAGACATGGAAAAGCATACAGAGTTCATATGCATATGGAATAAGTTATGATGAACATAACCACCATAAGTTAAGTTATTAAATAAGTTAACTGCACCGTGACGAGCTTCATGCACATTTCCAATAAATATCGAGGGTAGGCTAGGCCCTATCAATGAATGATGCTGGTGACATGATGATCGGTGCTTGGCTGACAATTAATACAATAAAATGATCTTGTTTTTATCATATCATATATCTCATCATATAACCTACCTTGTCCACTTTATCAGCGAACTGTTGTCTAATGACTCAAATGTAAATGTATAGACCATGCGCCAAAACCAGTTTGTGCAAGTATGCTATTTATCAAAACCATGTAGAGTTGAAAATGTGATGGAAACACAAACATATATCTTTTTTAAATGGTACATGAAAACTTAAGTGCAAAAGTGCTATGTCATCAAGCACATTTTTGCTATGCAGATTTGAGAATATCCGCATGAAAATCTGTCGCGAATTGGATGGAAACCTAGATAATGTTGAATATAATTACATTTAAACATACTTTACCGGTTGTCTTTGCGGTTTGTCCTTCAGCTGCTCAAAATGCACCAAGGTAAAGATTGTTTTATATTGAATATTCAAGCTTGCCATGACAATGAATGCATGACAATGGTATATTCTGAATCAGGGGAGGATGGAGAACAATCCACATGTATTTATTTTTAGAAATTTTGATTTTTTTTGAAAGATTGAAATCCCCAAAATATTTGTTTATTTTGTATTAATATTTATTCAAGAGCACATAAAGAACATGTACCATACATAAACAACATATCTTTGCTGTCTTTACAAAGGAGCGTAATTACATTCACATGTTAAGGGTACATCTTGGCTGTATAAAGCAAATATTTCAAGAGTCTGAATAAGAATACAATTTGGAAAAAGCCACAGAAAAACTACAGAAACAAACAAAAACCCCAGAAATGACAGAATAAGACCAGTACGATATGTCAGGAACTCTGACCAAACACCTTCTTACCTATTCTGTCTATGTTGCAAGATTGATGTAATTCTCTCCATGTCAGCAAGTTCCCCGCATAGACCTAACCACATATCTTTTGAGGGTGCATGTTCATTTTTCCAGCATTTTGTTACACATTTCCTTGCTGCTGCTAAAAGATAAGCTATCAATTTAAGTGGAGAGGATTGGAGTGTATTCACAGGAACAATACCTAGAAGGAGATGACATGGGTCTGGTTGAATAATAATACCTGTGATGTCCTGTATAACACAGATAATTTCAGATAAAAAAAGACAGGATTTTCAGACATTGCCTAAATATATGTGATGAAGTACCTATTTGTCCACACTGCCTCCAACACATAGCAGATATTTGTAAGGGTTAAATGCTGGAAATTAAATGTAATCCAAAAGCATTGTCTAAATCAATAAAGGATCAGCAAATTTTAGGTTAATATTTTCAGTAACCTACACTTGGGTAGCCTATATGTAATTGCCATAGAACAACATAAAATAAAAATAAAAATAAAACATCTTTACTCTATAGCCTACTAAAAGAGAAAGTGGGAATGAGGAAAGCAGGCTATTCTGTTTTTTCCAGATTAAATAATTACCTTATCATCCCGACAAACTGTAGGTCAAAGATTGATGAATTAGTCCAGCAATAAGCTCCCAATTATGAGCATAAATCCAGGTAGTTTCAAGTCCTTAAGAAGAAGGGGTCGCTTCAATAGTCAATGTGACTGGACAATGTTCTGTGGTAGATTTAGGCTACTTCTTGGGCCTTGAGTCCTTCTGTCTCTCACTCCTTCTGGGCCCAACAATTTGCCACATAGTCAGCATATTTTTTCAGACCTTGTCCTCGGGTCTGGAAGGTGGTGTAATCCCAATGGAGCGCAGGAAGGACTCGGCATCAGGTACAGTATCAAAGATGTGGGTCTTGCTCTCAAGAGTGACGTGTAGCTTCGCAGGGAACATCAGCAAGGATGTGATGTTTTTGGCTGCCAATTCTCTCTTGATCCCGTCATAATCTTTTCTCTTCCGCAACAGCTCTGCAGAATAGTCATTGAAGATAGATATGCGCTTGTCCTTGTAGAATAGTTGTCCCTTGGTTCTCGACAGCTGCATTATCTCCTGTTTCATTTAGAAGTTGAGAAGGTGCATGATGATAGCGCTGGGCCTCTGTGTGTCCTTCGCTCCGGGCCTACTCTGGGCTGCAGGTGCCGTTCTGTGGGCCCTCTCCATGACCAAAGGTGTAGCAGCATCGATTTCCAAGACCTCCCTCAGCATCTTGTCCACAAATGTAGAAATGTTCTGCCCCCTTTCTGCATTGGTTTCAACCTCAAAGATTTGAATAATATTACGACGCGAAAAGTTTTCCAACAAGTCTCCCTTCTTTTACAATTCCTCTACCTGGCCCATCAGGTAGTTAATAGCCTGGTCTTGTTGTATTAGCTTTTCGTCATGTTCCTCATTTTTCTTTTCAATGTGAGTCATCCGTTTATCATTTTTCTCTAGAGTAGCCTTCATGCCATCGATAGAGGTTTGCATTTTGCAGAGTGAGGTGGCTGTTTCTCATCAAAATAACTTCAGTTTTGCCATGAGAGATGAACCTCCGCCGTCTCTGTTTTGGCTGTGATGGCAGCCTCTACCACCTCGTGGAGTTGGGCTCGGTGAGCGACTTAAACACGGTGAACATAGTGGAGTATCTTCTCTTTGATGCCGTCTTTCACTTGAATACTTATCCTTACTCATTGCCAGTCTGATTTAGAAGGTCAAATATGTACTTTTAACTTGTGAAGTTCAATTTAGGCCAAAATTGTCACAGAGCTTGATCAGCACACAGCCTTTCCCCAGAACTCCATGCAGGATCCTCCCAAAAAAGATTTTTAATAACAAATGAACACAAAAAATGGTGTTTATTGTTCTCCGTCCTCCTGATTCAGAATATACATTTTTCATTGTCATGGCATGCTTGGTTCAATAGCAATTGACCAGAGAAAACCGAATATCCAATATAAAACGAACTATACCTCGGTGCCAAACCAAACCATATAGCTATGTTCAGATTCAGATTCAAATTTCGAGCAGCTGAAGGACAAACCGCACAGACAACCGGTAGAGTACGTTTAAATGTCATTTTATTTAACATTCCGGCTTGTAAGGAACATTTACATGATTTGGCAGGCATTAGCTTCATGCGGTGTATACTAATGAATTGTATATTACAGCCTGATTAATCAGACTACTGATGTGTATGAATGTTGTCGTGTCTGTGAGCAGGTCCTGCGCTGTATGCCTTCAACAACGCAGAGTTCACAGCAGAGGACTGGCAGGGAATCCAGACCACCGGCCGGAGCGTCAAACGCAAAGACCCAAATAAAGTTGGCAGGTTCGGGATCGGATTCAACTCTGTCTACCACATAACAGGTGAACCTCAGAGTATTATTATCACAACGAAAGAATCAAACCATGAACATGCGCTAGCTATATCACAAGGTATATCACAGCACATGGATCTATACTGTAAATGTACTCATACATTAAGTTTTCATTTCTCTTCATAGACAGCTTTTCATTAAATTACAGCATTTTATTCACACTCAGTAATATGGATCATTTCTAGATGTGCCATCCATATTCAGTTCCAAGTACCTGGGCTTCCTGGACCCCCAAGAGAAGCTCTTTGGGGAGCGAACTGGAGGGTTCCGGTGGTCTCTGGAGGAAGAGGAAGACAAAGAAACTCTACTGAATCTGCAGGATCAGTTCCAACCATTCAGAGATGTTGTCAAGCTAGTCAGTAGCCAGAGGTGGAAGGATATCATCCAAGAGGAGCAGCACTTTAAAGGGACACTCTTTAGGTTTCCTTTACGCAGTGAGGCCTCAGAGATCTCAGACAACCTGTATGACTCCGACAAAGTAGTTAAGCTTTTCGACAGCTTCATTGCGGATGCAGACATAAGCACTCTGTTCCTGAGGAATGTGTCATCAGTCTCCTTGCAGCACATCAACACAGAAGGATCCGTTAATGTCCGGCTTACAGTGACCTCAAGTCCCACAGTTAATCCAGGACTGAAGACAAGGAACGAGTCAAACATTGATGGGTCAACCTGCTTCAAAACCATCACCTCTACTTCCGAAGGCAAGAAGCAGACAAAGACCAAGTGGCTCGTGACAACATGCTGCATGAAAGAGGGAAATGTTCCGGAGCTAGATTCACTGGCCAAGAAGCTGAGTTTCCGCCCTCAAGTTGACTTGGCATTCCGGTGTAGCCAGGAGAGTGTCCTGACTGATGGCAGACTGAGCGTCTTCCTGCCCCTCCCAAACAATGACTCCAACAAGACTGGCCTCCCGGTCCATGTGAACGCCTGCTTCGGCCTCACTGACAACAGAAGACACATCAAATGGCAGGAGGAAGACCAGAAGTATGATGAAGCTGCGATGTGGAATGAGCTGCTGGTGAAGGAGGTCCTCCCTCACACATACCTCCTGATGCTGCAGGATGCCACCAACCTAGCCAAGAGCTCCACACTCCCTGTCTCATATGTGTACAACATCTGGCCAGATCTCAGTCAGACCAAACACAAAGACAAGTGGCATGGGATTGCTGAAGACCTTCTACAACGTCTACTCAAACAGAATACCGCCATTTTCTCTCTAGCTGAAGACGAAAGACAGTTTGTTTCTCCCTCTGTGGCTGTGTGCCCATCCAACGACACCATGACGTCTGAAACAATGGCTGCCGTGACCAGGGCCTTGATTGCAGGTGGAGAAAAACTTGTCACCTTCCCAGATCATGTCTCCAGAGCTGTCCAGCTGGCCTTCCCAGACCCTGACACACTGAAATGGGTGACTCCAGCTCTTGTAAGGGGTGTTCTCCGCAGGGGTGTTGTGTCGAATCTCTCCAACAATGACAAACTGTCTCTGCTGCAGTACATCTTGAGCGATGAGAATTACCACGACCTCAGGGGTCTGAAGATGCTGCCTCTCAGTGACGGGACTTTCAAGACATTCACAAATGAAGAGAAGGACATCACTCTCATTGACAATGACGCATTTCCAAGGTAAGTTCTTAATTCTTAGTCAGGGATGGAAATTAAGCTAGACAGGGCTAATAGAAAATATGCCCGAAATGTGTCTTCGCATGGCATAGTTTTGGACCCTTCACTAGTGGAATGTCATCTGGGCTATTATAAATTGCAGTCTTCTATCCCGGCTGGCCCGTGCGCAAAATCCTTAAATTCCCTCCCTGTATACAGTATAGTATTTTTCATATGGATAATCCATGCCCTTTCTCCATTAAGAATTTACAAGAAAGTATTCTCTTCATACAGAGTATTGCTGCCAGGTTGCAAAGACCTGTTTCTGCCTGATGATCTCAGCACCTCTAGCATCCAACATTTGAAGCAACTAGCTGCAACAAGTAAGGGGATATATTGTACAATTATGTTTAACAATGAAAGGTTTTGGATATCATGTAGAATTGCAAATACCTGCATGTTTATCACATGGCTGTTATTTTCATATCTCCATCATTTTAGATACATACAAAGTATTCAATGTGGATGCTGAAATTGTGGCTACATTTGCCAAGAAGACTCTCCCAAAGGACTGGAAACAGACAGGAGGTCATGTCACCTGGGAGATAGGGAGTGGTCAGCACCCACCCTTGAAGTGGCTCAGAGAGTTCTGGAAATGTCTCAACACTCACTGGGTAGATCTGAGATGTTTTGAAGGCATGCCACTGATACCCATCGAACCGCTACACGATACTAGCCATTTTGTCATACTTGCAAGACTACAACAGAATCCAACCATGATTTTTCAGAAAAGCAAGCAATCCATCTTACCAGACAAAATAGAGGAAGTCATGAAGAAGGTTGGGGGAACAGTCATTAACAGAGACATATGCCTAAAGCACCAAGATCTTGACTCGTACGTACTACCACCATCGCCTCAGAACACTCTACAGGTGTTCATGAACTTAGCTGCCAGTCAGGTCATCAGTGGAATCAGGTCTGCTCCTTACCATGAGAAAGAGGAACTCAAAGCCTACCTCTCTACTCTGGATTCTGTCACAGTCCACGAGAGAGACCTGCTCTCAAAGATGCCTCTCTTCCAATCAATGGCCGGAGAATATGTTCCCACCCAATCCAAGCAGGCAGTGGTTTTGGGTTCCACCCCAGCTCTCCCCACAGAGCTTCGCATGCCGGATTCCATTGTCCGGTGTGCAACTGAGGCTGATCGCAGGCTCCTATTGTTGCTCAAGATTGATCTCCTGAATACTGCTCAGGCGGCCATTCATTTGATTGATGGAGTTGAGAATAAGTATTTCAAGAAACAAGAAAGAGAGGGAATCATGACCTGGATATTGCAGCATGGCAGTATCCTCTTCTCACAGAATGGGACCTTGTACAAAAAATGTAAGGATTTGAGCTTCATCGAAGTAGATGGAGAGCTGAAGACGACCTCCAATATTTTTGATCCAAACAATGAAACCTTCAAAGTCCTTTTTGAAAGAGAATTCTTTCCTCCAGCAGTGTTCACAAATACTCCAGAGAAGCTTGACAGCTTAACACGTCTTGGATTGCAGACAAAGGAAACTGACGTGTCAGCAGACAACGTGTTGCATGTTGCCACCCATATTGAGAAATCACATGTTCACTCACAAAATACTTTCAAAAAAGCAGAAGCACTTCGAAGACTATTGAATGGCAATGACCTGCTTTCCCAATTCTCGCATCAGCAGCTGCAGCACCTATCACAGCTGCAGTGGGTCCCTTGTGAGAATCCTTGCATCATGAAAGAAAAGAACAGAGGGAAAAGTTTCTACATGCCGGAGGAGATACGACATTCAAAGTACGAGGGCATTGTAGGGCATGTCATGCCTCTTACAGGAGACTTTAGTCAGAAAGTAAGCAGCAAACTGGGTCTGCTACGCCTACCTCCTGCTGAGAAGGTTGTGGAGAATCTGTCAGCACTGGCAGCTGTGGCCAAGGCAATGACAGATCCAGATAAAGACATGCAGTTTAAAACCAAGCTGCATAGCATTTACAAATACATGCAAGATCACATCTGTGAGGTCAGGGAAGTGATGAACAAGAGATGCATACCTTGGCTGTGGATACACAATCATTTTGTTTTTCCTCATGATGTAGTCTTGGCCTACCCACCTGATTTGGATCTGAGCTCGTACATTGAGAAAGTGCTAGACGAATTTCTTCCATACAAAAAGTTGCTGACAGAGTTTGGAGTGAAGACATCACTCTCAGAGAAAGAAATAGAGGACATCCTTCATGACATCAAACAGACCATTGAAAAAAGGCCCCAATCTTTTGGCAAACCCTCAGAGCTGAAAGTGTCAATTGCCATTCTGAACTGGATGTGGAGAGAGAAGAAGAGCGTCAGGGATGATATCCCAGTGCCAGTCATGGCAGGGAGTCAGAGATTTACCCTGCAACCATTGTCCAAAACGGTGTTTTGTGATATAAGCAGGGATGGTCTGGAGGATCTACAGAATGACCAGGAGGAGATTCATGTCATCCACGAGGAGATTCCACCAGCGACGGCAGAGTGGCTGAACATCCCTTTCCTCAGCACCCGGATCCTGCGTCCAGAATTCATTGGAATAGAACAATGTGGGCAGTCAGAGCCCATAACTCTGAGGATTAAGAACATTCTGAAGGAGTATGACGAAGAAAATGACATCTTCAAAGAGCTCATTCAGAATGCAGAAGATGCTGGGGCAAACACCTGTAAGTTCATGGTGGATTTCAGGGACCACAAAGACCCTGCTGACAGCCTCATAGACCAAGGCATGGTCCTCTGTCAGGGACCGTGTCTCTGGGCCTTCAATAACCAGCTGTTCACTGAGGATGACTGGAAAAACATTGTCAAACTCGGATCTGCCTCAAAGGAAAACAAGGTTGAAAAAATAGGACAATTTGGACTTGGATTTAATGCGGTGTACCATGTGACTGATATTCCCTCAATCCTCAGTGGCAACGAGCTTCTGATACTTGATCCAAATGTTACACACCTGCAAAAGCACATACAAAACAAAGCAATTCCTGGAATCAAGCTCAACTTATCTCGGGAGCAGCTTCTGCACAGGTTTCCTGGTCAATTCAGACCATATGAGCGGATTTTTGATTGCAATCTTTCAAGAGACAGCACTCAGAAATTCTACCCGGGCACGCTCATTAAACTACCTTTCAGGACACGAGAGGAGGCTGTCAAGTCAGAAATCAGCGGAAATGTGTATGACAGAGATGACATAGTGAAATTTCTACAGGACCTGACAAACAACTCACAAACTCACCTCCTCTTTCTGAAGAACATCAACATGGTATCTCTTCAAAACCTCCCGGGCGATGCTTCCACTCCTCCTCAAGATGACCAGATAGAGAACCTCTTCACTGCCACCAGAAAGGTTGTGCACACAATCACGATTCCAGAGGACACTCCTTTAGGAATATTGCAGAATGATGCTCTGAAATGTCTGATGAAGCGTGATGCGAAATGCCAAGAGGTCATTGACTGCCATAGAGCCAACATAGCTGAACTAACTCAACAACATTGTGATGGATCTGATGTCCAGTTCTGGCTCCTATACAATTGCTTTGGGACAAAGAATTCTTTACAAATGGTCCAGAGAGACAATAAGCAGACCGTGCTCTCCTTGCCAATCGGAGGTGTTGCTGTACCTTTAAATAAAGAACCACAGACTGGGAAATGGGTCCCTGGAGAAACCAACCTGGTTGGCCAGGCATTCTGTTTCCTCCCTCTCTCTATTGCCACAGGGCTGCCAGTGAACCTGAACGGATCCTTTGCTGTGACCTCTAATCGGAGAGGTCTGTGGGAGACTGGAGTGAAATATGACTGGAATAGAGCTCTCCTGCAGGATGCTGTTACAACCGCATATGTCACTACACTGCTAGTGTTGAAGAAGATGTCAAGAAATCAACACCTTCTACGTTACCAGTACTATACCTTTTGGCCTAATGGAGAGAACGTGAGCAAATCCTTCAAACCCTTGGTTGATGCATTTTACTTGGTTGTCAGTCAGTACATCTCTGGCAAACCTCTGGAGCTCTTCAGTGATGGGGAAAACTGGTGCTCAATGGACAAAGCCAGATTTCTGCACCCAACTATTCAAGAGGACAAAGCTGTTGGAGAGCTTGCAATGAAGGTGTGTCAAAGCAATTCAAACACATCTTATCTTGTTGTTCCTCTGCCTTTGTGGGTGAGACAGAGCTTTATACAGACCGGTTTAGATGAGATTCTCCAGCAGAGAACATTTGACTGGGAAGCATTTTACCAAGAAGTGGTATTCAACAACCTGAACACTATGGACCAGAAGAGTAGGAATGCTCTTGTGTTGCATGCTATTGACCTGAAGGACGATGCCATTGACAATCTACTAAGGAGCTACCCATGCATTCCTACAAAGAAAAGTGGAAAACTCCAGTACATCAAAAAACTTGTGAATACATCTGGAAAAGTGGCATGCTTGTTTGAGCAAGAGGAAGGACGGTTCCTCGGGGGGACCAAAAATGACTTTCATTCCCCTAAAAGGATTCAACGTCTGTCAGAACTGGGGATGCTGAGTGACCAGCTCCCTTTGGAGGACATCACAGAGAGAGCAGAGACCATTGCCAACATCTGGCAAAAAGACAAAGACAAAGCATACAAGAATCTTCAGTGCATCCTGGAGTTGATGAGGGACTCCTTAAAGGATGACACCTCGCCTCACTGGGAGACTCTAAGAAACACAGTGTTCATTCCAGCATGTCCTCCAGTTAATACATACGCAGGGAAGGGTGGAGCAGTGAAGGATGGAATGGTCAGACTTCAAAAGCCCACTGACATTTACAGTGACAGATGTCGCCATCTAGTTGACATGACACAGTCTGTGGTAGACTCTTTAAATCTGAAGATACACAGTGACAATGCAGTGCTACGCATACTAGGAGTTTGTGAAAGCCCATCACTTGAGACAGTGCTTCAGCAGTTACAAGAAGCATCCAAGCACTCAGAAACATGTGACAAACAGACGCTCTTCAACACAGCCCATAATTGCTACCACTTTTTGAATAAATGGCTGCATGATGAGAAGGAATTGACTGTCATTTTTGAGAGGGCACACTCATTCCCCTTTATCCTGGTTGAAGACAGGTTTGTAGATGTAAAGTCTGTGGCAAAAAATGAGAAATTTGATGCTAAACCATATCTTCATGTTCTTCCAACTGCCTTCTCCAGTTTCAAGGAGCTCTGGAAATGTCTATGCATCCAAAAGCAATTCACACCAGAACAGTTCCATGGTGTACTGCAGAAACTCAGCCAAGCCTACGGTATCAGCCCACTTTCCAATAATGATCTAGAAATGTGTCTGACAATAATCCAAAGGGGATTATACGAGGCCAAAGATGAAAACCAAGATGACTGTCTCATACCTGACGAAAGGGGTGTTTTGCAGCCATCTAAACAGCTGTATTTCAATGACAGCCCCTGGATGGAAGTGTCAGAAGATGTCACTTTGTGCCATAAAAAAATATCTCGTGCCATTGCACTTCATTTTGGGGTGATCACAACAAGACACCACACACTGCTAAAGCATTCAGTAGATAACTTCTCACCATTTGCTGAAGAGTTTGGACAACATGAGAAACTGACAGTTCGCATTAAAAACATAATTGCAGCTTATCCCTCAAAGAAGGATATCCTGAAGGAGCTCATCCAAAATGCTGATGATGCAGACGCCACAGAAATACACTTTGTTTGGGACAAAAGAAAGCACAGCACACAGAGAACATTTGGAAATAGATGGAATCCACTGCAGGGCCCTGCACTGTGTGTGTACAACAACCAGGTGTTTTCTCAGGCTGATCTGCAAGGTATTCAGCAGCTGGGAGAAGGTGGAAAGCACAACATTCCAGGGAAAACTGGAAAATATGGACTTGGGTTTAACTCAATCTACCATCTGACTGACTGTCCTTCGATCCTAACTGGTGACAAATGGCTCTGCATATCTGATCCCAATCTGAAGTATGTTGAAGGATCACGAGAATCACCTGGAGCCAAAATCTTATTGACAGAGGAATGTAAGAACACCTTCATGGATGTTTACAATACATTTCTCCCAAAAGAATTCCCTCTTAAAGAAGGCACCATGTTTAGGTTGCCTATCAGGACTGGTGCCATGGCAGAAACCTCAGAAATATCCAACAATGGGGTCAATGACAAAGATATGGAGGAACTGTCCTCAGCTCTCTGTGAAGACCCTGAGGGATTGATAATGTTCTTGAAGAACATCAGGACAATCCAGTTCCATGAAATCAACCCAGACACAGAAAAGCTCAAGACTACCTTCTCGATTGAAAAAAGTATTCATGAGAAGAGCATTGCAGAATGGGTTTCTTTTCAAAACCATGTACAACAGTCGCTGCTGTCCCACGGACCAACATCACCACATGAAGCCATTTACAATGTCAATATTTCATCATCCGGTATAAGGCAAAGCCAGTGGATCATTGCGGAGCAGTTTGGCTCTTTTAAAGGAAACACTGATATGGAAGGACAGACTAGCAAAGTTCCACAGGCAGCTTTGGCAGCATGTGTAAGCTCACGGCCTATAGAAAGAGGAAATATTCTCAACACAAGCTCTCGGCCTAAACAGAATGACTTCATTGGACAAGTATTCTGCACCCTGCCCTTGCCTGGTATAACTGGACTTCCAGTCCATGTCAACGGAAACTTTGAGGTAGATTCCTCCAGACGGGGTTTCTGGAAAGAGGATGGGAAAAGTTTGAAGATAGATTGGAATGAGTCCCTGAAATTGAACGTCATCGCCCCATTGTATGCTGGCCTTCTCAATTACATCCGTTGTCACCTAAAGAAAGTGAAAGTCAATTCCATACATCTTGATTCAGTCCTTGACAGCTCTTACTTGTGTTTCTTCCCCACCGTTACCAAGAAGACTGACCAAGATTGGCATGAAATGATTCATGAAGTGTACAGGTCAATCAATGACAGAGAACTTGACCTTATTCCAGTGCTACACTGCTCAACTCGACAAGTCCAACACCAGTCAATAACAGAGTACACTATTGAGTGGTCTAGTGTGAGCAAGACGGAACCAAGTGATGCACCTCATTTGAGCCTGGAAAATAAATCCATGGTTTCTATATTAGATGATCTTGGAATGCAGTTGGTTCCTTCATCTACAAAAATGAAGAAAATATGGACTAGCTTCAAAACGGCTGGGGTTGAAGTGAGAATAGTCAGTCCTTTGACAGTGGGTAACTACCTGAGGAAGAAACCACTGAATGATCCAACTCACACTGAAATGGGTTTACCTCTACCCATTGGCCAGACTTTGATCAGAGACAAAGAGAGATGCTCCATTCTCTTGGAGTACTGTATCGACTATATTGATGCTAACAAGAAGAGTTCCAGTTCAGTCACCGGACTTCCACTGCTTCTCACTCAAGATCAGATTCTTAGAGTGTTCGACCCTGACTCTCCCAAGCTTCTGTCAACATTTTACAGAATGTTCCATGGACATCATGAGGATTTTGCTGATGTCATAACCAACATCAAACATTTTGAGGTTCTACAAGATGGGAACTTTCTTAAAGAATTGACAATTCCAGTCGCAGCAAAGTATTTGAAACCTATACTTCTGCAACTCCTTCAAAACTGTGAAACTGATCCACACTGTAGGCTGCATGTACCAAACCAGATAATACGCTCATGGCTGAAAGAGCTATGGGAATTCTTTAATAGGAATCTTGCAGCTTCAAAGGATGGAGACGGTAACCAGGCTCTGCTGGCGATCAAGGAGCTGTTCTCTGACTGCCCTATGTTGCCTGTTGTGTGCCCAAGGCTAAATAACAAACATGTTCTACAAACAATGAGGAAGATGTCCAGTGTTATTCTGTTCTCAGAAGAAGAAATTTCATCAATTCTCCTGAAACTTGGTCTCATGAAACTGGACTTTCCATTCTTCCATGAAGTGAACAAGAAGCTGCATCAACATCTACTCCCTGATCTCTTGAGGACAAGTGACAGCAGTGCTGTGTTAGACCAAGTCTACCAGCTGGAACATTCAGAGTTTCAGAATTGTTCAGATAAGGAGTTGGAGAAACTTCAACTTTTCCTACAGTCTGGGATATGCTCATCTAAAAACAAACAGGACTACCAGAGAAAGTTCAAGTCATTGCCACTATTTGAAACTATACAGGGTGGACGGCAGTGTATTGATGGGCACAGAAATGTATTTATCCTCAAGACAGAGTTCAGGGAAAGCTTTCCAGATTTGTACATGGCAGGTGACAACGACATTTTCCTCAAATACAACTTAGTAAATGAGAGTTTGTCAGGAAACCTGAGCATTAAGATCTTAAGTGATTTGGAGTACTATGTCCAGTTCATTCTGCCTTTCCTGCACAAGCTAAACAAAAACCAAATGATCCACTCTGTCCAGCTGTTGTTGTCACTACAACACAAAGACGACTATCAGCAGTACCATGATAAAATAATCTCTATAATGAAAAATGTGAAATTCATTCGGGACATCCATGGGAATCTGCAGATGGCCTCCTACTTCTTTGATGAGAATCAGAAGTTGTACAAGGTGATGCTGCCGCAAGAAAGATTTGTGCCAGAAAGCTTCTGGAATGAATTTCATGATAGAGGGAACATATCTGTCAAGAGTCAAGCAAGGAAACTGCTCAAAGTACTTGGATTGAAGTGCACTGTGTCAGATGAGGAAATAATTGAATTTGCTCATCAAATTGAATTGGATGCCAAAGGCACAGCCAGCCTCAAAGACCTGAAACTGATGTCGTCTACATTGTTTGAAACTATTTTGAAAAGGGATGTCAAAAAGCTAGCATCAGACTTTCTGAAAACGATTGCTGACATCAAGTTTGTTTTTCCTGTGGAAATTCAAAAGAGGTTGTGCAACTACCACCAGTCATTTGCAGGAAAGAGGACTGTAGTTTCAATCAGAGGTTGTCTGATTGAAAAAGATCTCCACCAATCCCTGATTTGGACATCCATGCCAATACTGCACTTAGGAAACTGCAATGAAAAGCATATTCAAATAATGAGAGAAGCAGGCGCAGTTGACCAACCCCCTCCTGAACGTGTGACAGAGAACCTCAGAAACATCTGTCAGTCACCATGCCAAACTCCTGACTTGGTTGGAACACGAGCTGAAGTGTTCCGGACATCTTACACCTATCTACAAACAATAGAGTTTGACCCCAAGCTGTTGACTGACCTCCCTGTGGTGCTGGTGGAGGATGATTCTACACTTGTAAAGACCAAGCAAACAGCTCTGGTACTGCTTCATTATGTGGAATTCAGGCCATATTTGTACCGCATTCCTCCAAAGGATGTCATGTTTGCAGAATTCTTCAAGAAAATTGGCGTCAAAGACGAGCCTACTGCAGAGCAGTACTGCAACGTTCTACAAGAAATCCATGCAGATTCCACCGACAAGCAGACCCTTCAGCCAAATCAGGTGAAAACTGTCAAGCGAGCTGTGGAGCAGCTTTTTCATCTGATCAGGAAATTGCAAGAAAATCAGTTGACCTCAGAAATTCCTAAGACCTTGTATCTACCTTCAACCGATGGCAGACTGTACCCTTCAGCCTCACTGTATTTCAACGACACAGTCTTCAAGGTTAGCAGATTGGAGGGTGCCTTGAAAGACAAATTGAAACTCCTGGAGAAACTGAGCAACTGCCATTTAGAGAACGACATGTATGAACATTATAAAATGATGCAGTTGTTGCCCCTGGAGATACAACCCAAAATGCTATCTCAGATTACAGTAGAGAATGTGGTGGAATCCAACATGCAACTGTGTGAGTACGGGGTGGGCTGCGAGTTCAGCGGATGGTTTGGGGCACACCTGTCCTCAGCTCCCTTCATGCATGGTCTGGTGTGTCTCATCAGAGAGCAGTGTCAGGGCAAGGTATCACAAGGCGATGCTGCCACCATGTGTCAGAAAACCTTTGGCAGCATTGAGATCACCTGCTGCAAGAGCCTTGAAACAGTGCTTCGACTTGGCCAGGAGCTACTGAGTGACACCACTGCTGTCACACAGCTGTACGTCAAAAAGGGCCAGCAAGGTTGTACCTTCTACCTGAAACACAATGAGGACCAGGCCCACAAAGTGAAGAGTGAGATCATCATGAGACTGACTAAAGAGATGAATGCCCTTCTTAATAACATTCTCGGCTCAAACCTCCTGCTAGTTCTAGGACACCTTCTTTCATGTGATAGCATGGAGGAAGTCAAGACAACGCTAGAGCAGAATGAAATCCATGATATTGCTGATACTGAGGACTCCTTGAAAGGGCCACCGGAACCAGGAAGTCCTGTTCCTGAAGAGTGGCATGATGCCCTGGACATGAGCTACCTCAACAACTATGAATCTGGGGAATACGTTGGCTTTAAGAAGACGGCCGAGGAGGAGCATTGTTGCTATGCAGTTATAGTGGAACAGCTGTGTGTGCCAACTGGCCAATCAGGACAGAGTCCCTACAGATACAAAATACAGATTGGGAAAGATGAAGTCATAGAAGTCAGTGCCCTTGATCTCTACCAATTTAAACGGGAAAATAAGCCTTTCTCATCCTCTTCCACTGGAGCAACGTGCATGGAACTGGTACAACGGGCAGAATCTGTGCCGCGGTCTTCATCCACAAAGACCTCACCACAGTCTCTGGAAGAAGCCAAAAAGGAAATAGACAAATGTCTGGCAGAGATTTGGATTCTGTCTGCAGAGGACAGGTTGAAGGCCATCAGACGCCTCTACCTGAGGTGGCACCCTGACAAAAACCCAGACTGCCAACAGCTATCCACAGAGGCATTCAAGTATCTGAAAAACAGAATTGAGGATCTTGAAAACGGAAGGACGGGGAAACCATCCTCACACAGGACAGGGAAACCATCCTCACAGCAGTGGAACACACATTTCAGAAACTTCTACGACCAGTGGAACCAAGAAGCTCATCACCACCGGTGTGGGAGAGAGAGGTTCTACAACAGCAGGGGACACAATACTAGATACAACTTCTGGACACATTATGGAAATGTACCACAACCCAACCGAGCAGAGGCTGAGCGCTGGCTCAGACAAGCACAGTGTGACCTAGCCGCTGCTGACAACGACACAGGAGGCATGGCCACAGAGTGGACTCTGTTCAAGGTACATCAGGCCGTGGAGAAGGCTCTGGTGGCAGCAGAGTACAGAAGACACGGACATCATTACAACAACGGCTCCATCTCCAGCCTGGCTGAACGGGTATCTGGCTACAGCCCCCAGTTAGACACTCTACCCAACATCGTGAGCAAACTGAAACAGCTGGGAGTCGACCCCAAGACCACTCAATACCCAAACTACCACCCTTCACCACACATACCAAATAAGAGGTTCAAGTATGAGAATGAATCAGAGGTGCTGGACATGGCATCAAAGCTTCTGTGCAAAATAGAAATATATATTAATTGATTAAAGACATCGCTTACATATTGTAATTGGGAATTGATAGAAAACAAAAACATTATTACACCCAGTTCATTTAGAAATGCTACATAAAATGCTAAATGATATTTCACTTGATTTAGAAATGCTACGTGTAACTTTCATGTTGTGATCTTGTGCTTTACTGCAAGTATGTTATACACATTAAAGTGGTTCAATAATTCCTTTGAAGAATCAATTAAAAAGATAACTATGTTTTTGTTATTGTTGTTAAATGCTCACAAAAATACAGTAACATGTTTTTCCACTTTTTTATGTTGAAGATGTATTCTGTTCTAAAAAATGTCAAATATAAACGTGATTTAATAAAGTAAAGATTGATCATTCTCTCTGCATCCTCTGACACATGACCAGTGGCGACCCGTCATTCAGGGCAGGTGGGGTAGAGCTTTAAAAAAAAAAAGAAGGGGTATTTTGGCATTAATACGTGTCACACATCAGTTTGCAAACAATGTAAAAATATATATATAATTGAGTTAATAAAGCCGCACACAAACTTGGTCTCTTTTTTGATTTATTGAGTAAGGCAGCTCCAAAATGCAGGTGTTTCAGCCTAGCTCAGTGCTTTCTGTGGTGGCCATGCAGTGAATCCAGCATGACTTCTGCCACATTCAAAACAACTGGAAACTCGGAACTGGGAAATCAAGACAACTGGGAACTCAGGAAAAAACGAGCTCCGACTGCGAAAATACGTTTTGAACGGCCATCCAACTCTGAATTGTAAGTCGGGAACTCAGGCCTCTTTCTAGAGCTCCGACCTGAAGATCACTGACGTCATCATGATTTTGCCCACGAAGGACCGCCATGCCACGTTCCTGTTCAAGTGAGCACAGCACAACAAGGTGAGTCCAAAAATGTATTGTATGCTGCTGCATAAATTATGTAATATGCAAGGGAGATATGTATACTGTAGCTAAGAAAGTAATACTAAGTGTATGTTGTGTAGTAAGCTGTTAGTAGACCATGTGCCTCACCCTAATAATTTGATCCCTTTTGCCCTCTTAATTTAGCCTACTGTTCTGACTTGGTGAGGCACATGTAGCCTATAACCTGTTTTAGAGAAATGTAATCAAATATTGTAAGAGCTTTCATTGTCTGCTTATATGCCCTATTTATTTATCCTACGGTTCTGACTTGGTGTACAGGGAGAATACTGTAAGAACGGCTGATGTTCTGAATTCTGTCGCTGTACATTTCAAAAGTGCTGAACAAATAGTTATATCGACTACGTCCGTCCTAGCTCGCTCATTAATGTCTTAATCAAAATGACGGATTGCCTCTTATCCGCTCGTCATCCCCTTATGCCATAGTTTGTACATCTCAATTGTCAGTAGAAACCACATTTGTTTAAGCAAGTCAGCCATATCAGCTATGTTTTTTTTAAAGGCAGTAAATGAGGTTGAATGAACTGTTTCGCTACCAGACAAGGCTCCACTGATAGCCAGGTGTAGCAGTGGTAAGGTGTTGGGATTTGTCACAAGTGTAGAGAGGAGTAGGCAGGAGGCAGTCTCAGGTTTAGAACTACTGAATTTATTAAAGCACCATAGCTTAAAGCGGGACGAAACCCACAGTGCAAAATATAACGTACTCAGGAAATAGTAGGAGAGATACCTCTCAGGAAAACAAGCAACATATAAAATGACAGACAAAAACAAATGACAGAGGGAGTATATATACAGTGATAGAGTGGGGATTGGAACCAGGTGTGTGTAATGCTGACGAGACAAGTCTGGAGTTGATGAGTGAAGGGTGTTTGCCAGTAGCAGATTCGGCAGCAGCTAGAAGGCCGGCAACGCCGAACGCCTGAGCTGGACAGGAGGGGGAGCCAAAGCGAAGGCTGGTGTGACAGTACCCCCCTGAGGCGCTGCTCCAACAGCGGGGCGCCGCCGACCTTGGGGACGACCCCGGAGACGCGGAATGGTCCAGGACGTCCCACGACAAAACCCAGCACCACTCTTCGGGACCGTACCCCTCCCAGTCGAAGGCTGGTGTGACAGGACTGCTGTTGGGACTCTGCTGTTGGGACAGCTTTATGTAGGCCCTAACAGTTTACGGGCACCGTTTGTCACTGTTATAGTGCAATTAATGTATTGTTTAGTGTTGTGTTGTGGCTTTGCTGGCATGTATCTACTTTTTTTTGTTTTGTTTTTGCCCAGCCAAGATTTACATGCTAAAATCGCCACTGCACATGACAATATTAGATTTCAAGTACTTCAGAGATCATTCACTACCAATTACAATTAGTTTAACATTTGAAATAAAAAATAACATTTGGATTTCATTTTACTTGAGGGATATTGGTGAATTGCTGACACAGTATTGACATAGTTAATACATATTCATTGAGAGGTTTCCCATTTTCAACTAAAACAATTATCAATCATCCGATAAAAGCATTGTATTTAAGAAACCATGTTTTTAAAATAATGACAATTAACCATATCAGACAAATGCAGCTTTCCACATGTCAACAGCATGTGCTCTGAAAATATCTCCAGGATGAAAGCCGTAACCACTCATCAGAACAGAACTGTCTGTCAAAGTGTGTGCTTGGATCTCTCTACAGTAACCAGTCCCCAGTGTTCATACAATACAAAATGTTACAAGGCATCTTTTCATTTGTTTGCTCCATTGTCTTCAGACAGAAACATGTTAATCTGTGGTTAGTCTGAGGAGTTTGAATCATCGTCCGTCTCTTAACACACATCTACATTTTAGTTATTTAGCAGACGCTCTTATCCAGAGCGACTTACAGTTAGTGAGTGCATACATCTTTTCATACTGGCCCCCCGTGGGAATCAAACCCACAACCCTGGCGTTGCAAGCGCCATGCTCTACCAACTGAGCTACATGGGACCTACACCAAGAGCCCACGACTAGAGCATCTTACATAAACTCTGTACATACTTACAGCCGGCGGCTGCCTGGGCCAACATTGTGCACTAAGGTCTGGATTCAGACTGGAGATAAGTAGACTAAGGGCTCGATTCAAGCCGTATCGCTGAAGTTCAGCGCTATAGCGCGATTGAAATTTAAAGGCAATGTTACTTCGTTTGTGGAGAATGCATTCACGATAATCGCTGCATATGTCGGCTCAATCGGTAAATACCTTTACATTAAAATCGTGCTATAGTGCTGAACTTCAGCGATACGGATTGAATCGAGCCATAAATATGGACTTCAATCAAAAAACTCTGCCTTTAAATTTCAATCACGCTGTAACGCTGAACTTCCGCGATACAAATTGAATAAATCCCTAGGCCTACTTATCTCAAGTTTGAATAGGGCACTAACGAAACAGAGGAGTGGTCATTACATAGCAGGTACGGTGGATTATGGTAGGGGAACAAAATGCAATTAACATAGTCTCATACATGCAACACATGATATGACTGCAACCACTCACTCAAGTCTTCTGAGGAAATCATGTACACTGAACAAAAATATAAACGCAATAAAAGATCCCAGACATTTTTTAGACGCACAAAAAGTTTATTTCTCTAACATTTTTACATCCCTGTTGGTGATCATTTCTCTTTTTCCAAGATAATCCATCCACCTGACAGGTGTGGCATATCAAGAAGCTGATTAAAAAGCATGATCATTACACAGGTGCACCTTGTGCTGGGGTAATAAAAGGCCACTCTAAAATGTGCAGTTTTGTCACACGTCACAATGCCACTGTCACGCCCTGGCTCTGGGGACTCTTTAATGTTGAGCCAGGGTGTGTAGTGTCTATGTTGTATTTTCTATGTTTCGTTCTAGTTCGTGTTTTCTATGTTGGCCAGGGTGGTTCCCAATCAGAGGCAGCTGATTCTCGTTGTCTCTGATTGGGAACCATACTTAGGCAGCCGGTTGGCACTAGTTTATTGTGGGATCTTGTTCCGTATGGTTTGTTGTATTACCTAGGACTTCACGTATCGTTTTGTTGTTTTGTTGTGGATGTAAGTACTCATTAAAAGTATGTACGCCTATCACGCTGCGCCTTGGTCCGCTTCTCATAACGACCGTGACAGAAGATCCCACCAAAGAAGGACCAAGCAGCGTGTTCTGGAGCAAACGCCGGGTAAGGAACTGGAGAAGTTGGCGATGTCCCAGGTGGGCGAATGGTGGTCGTGGGAGGACATGTTCGCGGGCAGAGGGCCATGGGCAAAAGTTAAGGCCCTGGCGAGAGAGGAGGTTCGACGGCAACCGTGCCGTCGTCGGACAGGCGAGAGGCAACCCCAATAAAAATTTTTTGGGGGGGCACACGGCATGGACGACGGGGCTGCTGGAGGCAGCTACAGGGCGAGTTTGTGGACTAGGAGAGGAGGCCACCAGGTTACGGGGGCCATTGGTCATGAGGGGGAAGGAGAGTGTAGAGGCACGGCGAGAGGTACTGGGGTGTGTTACCAGTCCGGTCCGGCCCGTTCCTGATCCCCGCACAAGGCCAGTGGTGTGTGTTCCCAGTACGGTCCGGCCTGTTCCTGTCCCTCGCACCAAGCCTGTGGTGCGCGTCGCCAGCCCGGTCCGGCCTGTTCCTGCTCCCCGCACCAAGCCTGTGGTGCGCGTTGCCAGCCCGGTCCGGCCTGTTCCTACTCCCCGCACCAAGCCTGTGGTGCGCGTCGCCAGCCCGGTCCGGCCTGTTCCTTTCCCTCGCACCAAGCCTGTGGTGCGCGTCGCCAGCCCGGCCCGGCCTGTTCCTGCTCCCCGCACCAAGCCTGTGGTGCGCGTCGCCAGCCCGGTCCGGCCCGTTCCTGCTCCCCGCACCAAGCCAGTGGTGCGCGTCGCCAGCCCGGTCCGGCCTGTTCCTGCTCCCCGCACCAAGCCAGGGGTGCGCGTCGTTAGCCCGGTCCGGCCCGTTCCTGCTCCCCGCACCAAGCCAGTGGTGTGCGTCGTCAGCCCGGTCCGGCCCGTTCCTGCTCCCCGCACCAAGCCAGTGGTGCGCGTCGTCAGCCCGGTCCAGCCTGTTCCTGCTCCCCGCACCAAGCCAGGGGTGCGCATCATCAGCCCGGTCCGGCCCGTTCCTGCTCCCCGCACCAAGCCAGTGGTGCGCGTCGTCAGTCCAGCACAGCCCGTGCCTGGTCAGGCCGGCCAGCGGGGCCAGACCAGACCAGGGGCGCTACGGGGGGGTAGCGAAAGAGTGGTGGTCACGCCCGGAGCCGGATCCGCCTCTGAGGCGGAATGCCCACCCGGCCCCTACCCTCTTGAGTTTGGTTGGCATGGTCGCAGTCCGCACCTTTGGGGGGGGGGGTACTGTCACGCCCTGGCTCTGGGGACTCTTTAATGTTGAGCCAGGGTGTGTAGTGTCTATGTTGTATTTTCTATGTTTCGTTCTAGTCCGTGTTTTCTATGTTGGCCAGGGTGGTTCCCAATCAGAGGCAGCTGATTCTCGTTGTCTCTGATTGGGAACCATACTTAGGCAGCCGGTTGGCACTAGTTTATTGTGGGATCTTGTTCCGTATGGTTTGTTGTATTACCTAGGACTTCACGTATCGTTTTGTTGTTTTGGTTCTTGTTGTGTACACTTAATAAAAGTATGTACGCCTATCACGCTGCGCCTTGGTCCGCTTCTCATAACGACCGTGACAGCCACAGATGTCTGAAGTTTAGAGGGAGCGTGCAATTGGCATGCTGACTTTAGGAATGTCCATCAGAGCTTTTGCCAGAGAATTGAATGCTTATTTCTCTACCATAAGCCGCCTCCAACGTCATTTTAGAGAATTTGGCAGTACGTCCAAATGGCATCGCAACCACAGACCACGTGTAACCACGCCAGCCCAGGACCTCCACATCCGGCTTCTTCACCTGCGGGATCGTCTGAGACCAGCCACCCAGACAACTGATGAAACTTTGGGTTTGCACAACCGAAGAATTTCTGCACAAACTGTCAGAAACCGTCTCAGGGAAGCTCATCTGCATGCTCGTCGTCCTCACCAGGGTCTTGACCTGACTGCAGTTCGGTGTCGTAATCGACTTCAGTGGGACAATGGTCATCTTCGATGGCCACTGGCACGCTGGAGAAGTGTTCTCTTCACGGATGAATCCCGGCTTCAACTGTACCGGGCAGATGGCAGACAGTGTGTATGGCGTCATGTGGGCGAGCGGTTTGCTGATGTCAACGTTGTGAACACAGTGCCCCATGGTGGTGGTGGGGTTATGGTATGGGCAGGCATAAACTATGGACAACGAACACAATTGCATTTTATCGATGGCAATTTGAATGCACAGAGATACCATGACGAGATCCTGAGGCCCATTGTCGTGCCATTCATCCGCCGCCATCACCTCGTGTTTCAGCATGATAATGCATGACTCCATGTCTCAAGGATCTGTACACAATTCCTGGAAGCTGAAAATGTCCCAGTTCTTCCATGGCCTGCATACTCACCAGACATGTCACCCATTGAGCATGTTTTGAATGTTCTGGATCGATATGTACGACAGCGTGTTCCAGTTCCTGCCAATATCCATCAACTTCACACAGCCATTGAAGAGGAGTGGGACAACATTCCACAGGTCACAATCAACAGCCTGATCAACTCTATGCGAAGGAGATGTGTCGCGCTGCATGAGGCAAATGGTGGTCACACCAGATACTGGCTGGTTTTCTGATCCACGCCCCTACCTTTTATAAAGGTATTTGTGACCAACAGATGCATATCTGTATTCCCAGTCATGTGAAATCCATAGATTAGGGCCTAATTAAGTTTCCTTATATGAACTGTAACTCAGTAAAATCTTTGAAATTGTTACATGTTGCGTTTTTATTTTTGTTCAGAGTAATATGTCATCATCATTAGGCAATCACTAGCCGGCTACCACCCGGTTACTCAACCCTGCACATTAGAGGCTGCTGACCTATGTACATAGACATGAAATCAATGGTCACTTTAATAATGGAACACTAATCACTTTAATAATGTTTACATACTGCTCATTTCATATGTATATACTGTATTCTACTGTATTTTAGTCAATGCCATTCCGACATTGCTCATCCTAATATTTATATATTTCTTAATTCCATTATTTTACTTTTAGATTTGTGTGTATTGTTGTGAATTTTTAGATACTGCACTGTTGGAGCTAGGAACACAAGCGTTTCGCTACACCTGCAATAACATCTGCTAAATATGTGTATGTGACCAATACAATTTGATTTGATCTGAACCCCATGTCTTTATATGATCTGTGAGCTTTTCATTCATAATATCTTCAGCAAAAATTGCTTCACCCCCTCGCCCCAGATAAACAAATGTAACAGTTTATAGAGAGATAAAGATGCTTGTGTTAAAATGGCTGAGACTCGGAACTAAGTATACTCATGTTCCCAAATTGATTTTGGGTTCAGCCAAACAGAGGGAAGGGCCCTTTTGGGTGTAGTCACACCAAGAGAAGGGTCTGTTGGGTGCACCACACAGAGAGAGGGACCCGTTGTGAGAAGCCACACAAAGAGAGGGGCCCGTTGGGTGAAGCCACACAGAGAGGGGCCCGTTGGGTGAAGCCACACAAAGAGGCCCAATCCCAAATCAACCCCTAAACCCTACGCACTATGTACTTTTGGAGATCTGAGAGGATTTGATTGGTATAAGCAATACAGTGTATGGTGAAACTTCCACCTAGCCTATCAGAGGGCAAGATGGAGCTATCATCAAATTACCTACACCTGTCAAATCCTCTCAGATCTCCACAAGTGCATAGGTCAGCTGGCGCCCCGCGGGTGGTTTTATTTGGCGGCCCAAGTTTTCTGAGCCAAAATACAGTCTTTCATGTCCCAAAATAAATAAATAAATATATAAAATATATATATATATACAGTATATACATTTTTATTATTATTATTTTTTACATAAAAGTCTGTAAAAACACCAGGAAATCATCTCCAAGCGATTTGAATTTTTTGAAATCTGTTCCCAAAGGAGATGCCCACGCATAATAAAGATCACGCATAATAATAATAATAATATGCCATTTAGCAGACGCTTTTATCCAAAGCGACTTACAGTCATGCGTGCATAATTTTTTTTTTTTTGTGTATGGGTGGTCCCGGGGATCGAACCCACTACCTTGGCGTTACAAGCGCCATGCTCTACCAGTTGAGCTACAGAGGACCACAATCGTATACAAATGTAAGCAAGATTAGAAATGATTATGTTTTTGTCAAGTATTATATATACTATATTGCAGTCAACATATTATTTGTAATTATGTTCCGGTCACCGACCATCCGCTCAAGAAAAAATTGTCCCGCTGCCGAATCTAGTTGATGATCCCTGGCATAGGGTTTTCGATTTGGGATTGGGCCAGAGAGAAGGGTTAATCCTTCAACATGACCTCCTTCTCAGCCAAGCAGCAGACTCATCTCAACAAATCAAGTAAAATAAGACAGGAACAGGCATCTGGAAATAGTTAAGGCCTACAGTTGGCATGTTTCTAATGCTAAGTTAAAATTATGTTCCTTGTCACTGTATAAATTAAAATGATTACATGAACATTGCAGGTCTGTTGTCACAGAAACAACTTGTTCTTGCATTTTTATCTGTTGGAATAAAATATTGTAAATACATTACATATTCCATACATACATGAAAGCAAATTAATTTAGAAAAGAACAACATTAAAAAAAAAATCAGTTACTGACACTTTCAACAGTTACCATTGGAATGGAGAGCTGAGACCAAGGACCAATACCTTTTTACTGTTCCTTCCATAAAGTAGTAATAACAGTACTGCATGGTACCCTTGTTCCTGTGTATAACATGGGAATTTTGTATTTTTGGTATTTTATTAGGATCCCCATTAGCTGTTGTGAAAGCAGCAGCTACTCTTCCTGGGGTCCACACAAAACATGAAACATTACATAATACAGAACGTTGATAGACAGAACTACATCAATTTTAAAAAGGCACACGTATCCTGCATATCAATACATACACACAAACTATCTAGGTCAAATACGGGAGAGGCGTTGTGCCATGAGGTGTTGCTATATCTGTTTTTTGAAACCAGGTTTGCTGTTCATTTGAGAAATATGAGATGGAAGGGAGTTCTATGCTCTATATAATACTGTACGCTTTCTTGAATTTGTTCTGGATTTGGGGACTGTGAAAAGACCCCTGGTGGCATGTCTGGTGGGGTAAGTGTGTGTGTCAGAGATGTGTGTAAGTTGACAACGCAAACAATTTTGAATTTTCAACACATTAATGTTTCTTATAAACATAAGAAGTGATGCAGTCAGTCTCTCTTCAACTCTTAGCCAAGAGAGACTGGCATGCATAGTACTTATATTGGCCCTCTGATCATAATGAAGAGCAAGACTTGCCTCTCTGTTCTGGGTCAGCTGCAGCTTAACTAGGCATTTCCTTGCAGCACTCAAATACATGACTGGATAATAATAAAGATAAGACCAAACTAGAGCCTGCATGACTTGCTTTTTGGAGTGTGGTGTCAAAAAAGCAGATCATCTCTTTATTACGGACATCTCCCCATCTTTATAACCATTGACTCTATATGTTTTGACCATGACAGTTTACATCTAAGGTAACACCAAGTAATTTAGTCTCCTCAACTTGTTCAACAGCCACACCATTCATTACCAGATTCAGCTGAGGTCTAGAACTTAGGAAATGATTTCTTACCAAATACAATGCTCTTAGTTTGAGAGATGTTCAGGACCAGTTTATTACTGGCCACCCATTCCAAAACAGACTGCAACTCTTTGTTAAGGGTTTCAGTGACTTCATTAGCTGTGGTTGCTGATGTGTATATGGTTGAATCATCAGCATACATGGACACACATGCTTTGTTTAATGCCAGTGACGGGTCATTGGTAAAAATAGAAAAGAGTAGAGGGCCTAGAGAGCTGCCCTGTGGTACACCACACTTTACATGTTTGACATTAGAGAAGCTTCCATTAAAGAAAACCCTGAGTTATATTAGCTAGATAGCTCTGAATCCACGATATGGCAGAGGTTGAAAAGCCATAACACATTCGTTTTCTCAACAACAGGTTATGGTCAATAATATCAAAGGCTGCACTGAAATCTAACAGTACAGCTCCCACAATCTTCTTATTATCAATTTCTTTCAACCAATCATCAGTCATTTGTGTCAGTGCAGTACATGTTACGTGCCCTTCTCTATAAGCATGCTGAAAGTCTGTTGTTAATTTGTTTACAGAGAAATGACATTGTATTTGGTCAAACACCATTTTTTCCAACAGTTTGCTAAGAGCTGGCAGCAAGCTGATAGGTGTGCTGTTAGATCCAGTAAAGGCCGCTTTACCACTCTTGGGTAGCATAATGACTTTGGTTTCCCTCCAGGCCTGAGGACAAAGACTTTCCTCTTGGCACAGATTAAATATATTACAGATAGGAGTGGCTTTAGAGTCAGCTACCATCCTCAGCAGCTTTCCGTCTAAGTTGTCAATGCCAGGAGGTTTGTCATTATTGATCGATAACAATAATTTTTCCACCTCTCCCACACTAACTTTACAAAATTCAAACTTGCAATGCTTTTCTTTCATTATTTGTTTTTTTATGCATGAGTACGATGACTCACTGTTCGTTGTTGGCATTTCCTGCCTAAGTTTGCCCCCTTTGCCAATGAAGTAATCATTAAAATATTTGGCAACATCAAATGATTTTGTGATGAATAAGCCATCTAATTGTCACGATCGTCTTGAAAAGAAGCGGGCCAAGGCGCAGCGTGAGATGCGTACATATTAATTTTTTTGTACACCACAGCGAACAAAACAACAAACGATACGTGAAGTCCTACGGTACAAACACAAATCAAAAGGAACAAGAAACCACACCAAACGAATGCCTTACAGCTACCTAAGTATGGCTCCCAATCAGAGACAACGAGCTACAGCCGTCTCTGATTGGGAGCCACCCTGGCCAACATAGAAACACAAAACTAGAACCTAACACCCTGGCTCAACATACGAGAGTCCCCAGAGCCAGGGCGTGACAGTACCCCCCCCCCCCCCAAAGGCGCGGACTCCGACCGCGCCAACCAAACACAACAGGGGAGGGACCGGGTGGGCACTCCGCCTCGGCGGCGGATCCGGCTCCGGGCATGACTCCCACTCCCTCTCTAACCCCCCAAAGCGCCCCTGGTCCGGTCTGGCCCTGCTGGCCGGAGCTGGACTGAACACTGGTGGAGCGGAATGCTCTAGCTCCGGAGTGGAGCAGCTGACCGGTGCCGGACCAGGCACCGGTGGAACAGGCACGGGCTGTGCCGGACTGACGACGCACACCACAGGCTTGGTGCGGGGAGCAGGGACGGGCCGGACCGGGCTGACGACGTGCACCACTGGCTTGGTGCGGGGAGCAGGAACAGGCCGGGCCGGGCTGACGAAGCGCACCACTGGCTTGGTGCGGGGAGCAGGAACAGGCCGGACCGGGCTGACGACACGCACCATTTGCTTGGTGCGGGGAGCAGGAGCAGGCCGGGCCGGGCTGGCGACGCGCACCATAGGCTTGGTGCGGGGAGCAGGAACAGGCCAAACCGGGCTGGCGACGCGCACCACAGGCTTGGCGCGAGGGACAGGAACAGTCCGGACCGGGCTGGCGACGCGCAGCACAGGCTCGGTGCGAGAGGCAGGAACAGGCCGAACCGGGCTGGCGACGCGCACCACAGGCTCGGTGCGAGAGACAGGAACAGGCCGGACCGTACTGGGGACACACGCCACTGGCCCTACGCGGGGATCAGGAACGGGCCGGACCGGACTGGCAACACACCCCAGTACCTCTCGCCGTGCCTCTACATTCTCCTTCCCCCTGGTGTCCAGTAACTCCCGTAACCTGGCGGCCTCCTCTGCCAACCCTCTGAACCACTCTATCCCGTACTCCTGCTGCCCCGTCGTCCACGGCGTGAGCCCCCCCCTAAAAAAATTCTGGGCTTGTCTCTCCCCCGTGGACCAGGCCTCCATGGTTCTCGCCCAACTCTCACTCCATTGCTCCCAATTCCAACCTCTCTCCTCATCACGCTGCTTGACCCAGTCGTGGTGGTTTCTTCTGTCACGATCATCTTGAAAAGAAGCGGGCCAAGGCGCAGCGTGAGATGCGTACATATTTATTTTTTTGTACACCACAGCGAACAAAACAACAAACGATACGTGAAGTCCTACGGTACAAACACAAATCAAAAGGAACAAGAAACCACACCAAACGAATGCCTTACAGCTACCTAAGTATGGCTCCCAATCAGAGACAACGAGCTACAGCCGTCTCTGATTGGGAGCCACCCTGGCCAACATAGAAACACAAAACTAGAACCTAACACCCTGGCTCAACATACGAGAGTCCCCAGAGCCAGGGCGTGACAGTACCCCCCCCCCCCCCCAAAGGCGCGGACTCCGACCGCGCCAACCAAACACAACAGGGGAGGGACCGGGTGGGCACTCCGCCTCGGCGGCGGATCCGGCTCCGGGCATGACTCCCACTCCCTCTCTAACCCCCCCAAAGCGCCCCTGGTCCGGTCTGGCCCTGCTGGCCGGAGCTGGACTGAACACTGGTGGAGCGGAATGCTCTAGCTCCGGAGTGGAGCAGCTGACCGGTGCCGGACCAGGCACCGGTGGAACAGGCACGGGCTGTGCCGGACTGACGACGCACACCACAGGCTTGGTGCGGGGAGCAGGGACGGGCCGGACCGGGCTGACGACGCGCACCACTGGCTTGGTGCGGGGAGCAGGAACAGGCCGGGCCGGGCTGACGAAGCGCACCACTGGCTTGGTGCGGGGAGCAGGAACAGGCCGGACCGGGCTGACGACACGCACCATTTGCTTGGTGCGGGGAGCAGGAACAGGCCGGGCCGGGCTGACGACACGCACCATTTGCTTGGTGCGGGGAGCAGGAACAGGCCGGGCCGGGCTGGCGACGCGCACCATAGGCTTGGTGCGGGGAGCCGGAACAGGCCGGGCCGGGCTGGCGACGCGCACCATTGGCTTGGTGCGGGGAGCAGGAGCAGGCCGGGCCGGGCTGGCGACGCGCACCATAGGCTTGGTGCGGGGAGCAGGAACAGGCCAAACCGGGCTGGCGACGCGCACCACAGGCTTGGCGCGAGGGACAGGAACAGTCCGGACCGGGCTGGCGACGCGCACCACAGGCTCGGTGCGAGAGGCAGGAACAGGCCGAACCGGGCTGGCGACGCGCACCACAGGCTCGGTGCGAGAGACAGGAACAGGCCGGACCGTACTGGGGACACACGCCACTGGCCCTACGCGGGGATCAGGAACGGGCCGGACCGGACTGGCAACACACCCCAGTACCTCTCGCCGTGTCTCTACATTCTCCTTCCCCCTGGTGTCCAGTAACTCCCGTAACCTGGCGGCCTCCTCTGCCAACCCTCTGAACCACTCTATCCCGTACTCCTGCTGCCCCGTCGTCCACGGCGTGAGCCCCCCCCTAAAAAAATTCTGGGCTTGTCTCTCCCCCGTGGACCAGGCCTCCATGGTTCTCGCCCAACTCTCACTCCATTGCTCCCAATTCCAACCTCTCTCCTCATCACGCTGCTTGACCCAGTCGTGGTGGTTTCTTCTGTCACGATCATCTTGAAAAGAAGCGGGCCAAGGCGCAGCGTGAGATGTGTACATATTAATTTTTTTGTACACCACAGCGAACAAAACAACAAACGATACGTGAAGTCCTACGGTACAAACACAAATCAAAAGGAACAAGAAACCACACCAAACGAATGCCTTACAGCTACCTAAGTATGGCTCCCAATCAGAGACAACGAGCTACAGCCGTCTCTGATTGGGAGCCACCCTGGCCAACATAGAAACACAAAACTAGAACCTAACACCCTGGCTCAACATACGAGAGTCCCCAGAGCCAGGGCGTGACACTAATTCGATGAAAGATGCAGTTAAATTTGTCTTTCTGCCCATAATTTCATTTAAAATACTCCTAAGTATTTCCCCATCATTCTTTATATTATTGATATTGGCTTCATAATACAGTTTCTTCTTCATTTTGTTGAGTTTAGTCACATAGTTTCTCAATTTGCAGTAAGTCAGCCAGTCAGATGTGCAGCCCGACTTATTAGCTACTCCTTTTGTCCCATCTCTTTCAACCATTGTTTTTCAATTCCTCATCAATCCATGGAGCCTTAACAGTTCTAACAGTCAGTTTCTTAACAGTTGCATGTTTATAAATAATTGGAGGAAGCAATTTCATAAATTCATCAAGTGCAGTGTCTGGATGCTCCTAATTAATCACATCAGACCAACAAATATTTTTTACATCATCCACATAAGAGTCACAGCAAAATCTTTTGTATGATCTCTTATACACTATTTTAGGCTCAGCTTTTGGAACTTTGGGCTTGTCTCTCTCATCCCTTCCAGGCTTTGGGAGGGAGGGTGGACAATGAGCACCTCATAGCGGATGTAAGCAATGTCCCCACGAGCTTTGGCAGCTTTAGTAATTTTAGTAATTTAGCAGATGCTCTTATCCAGAGCGACTGACAGGAGCAATTAGGGTTAAGTACCTTGCTCAAGGGCACATCAACAGTATAATAAACACACTGACTGCATAGCCCCACCAAGAACCATCACAATGTTGAGACTCAAACTGAGAAACAAACAGGGAGAAAGAGACACCAAGAGGGTTGGTCCACTCTTCATCCCTTTCTCTTCTTTCTGCTGCGTGTGGGTTGTCCATCTCTCTGTTTAGCTGTGGGTTGTCTATCTCTCTGTTTAGCTGTGGGTTGTCCATCTCTCTGTTTAGCTGTGTGTTGTCCATCTCTCTGTTTAGCTGTGGGTTGTCCATCTCTCTGTTTAGCTGTGGGTTGTCCATCTCTCTGTTTAGCTGTGGGTTGTCCATCTCTCTGTTTAGCTGTGGGTTGTCCATCTCTCTGTTTAGCTGTGGGTTGTCCATCTCTCTGTTTAGCTGTGGGTTGTCCATCTCTCTGTTTAGCTGTGGGTTGTCCATCTCTCTGTTTAGCTGTGGGTTGTCCATATCTCTGTTTAGTTGTGGGTTGTTCATCTCTCTGGCGCTGTTGAGCAGCAACATGTGAAGACGCGTTTTCTCTGTGCTCCTGTCCTGTCCAGGGCGAACAATTTACTATTAATACATGACCAACACCTCCCCTACTGTGTTAATTTTGTAACATTTAATTAGGAATCAAACCCAATTCACTAATTAGGCAATTTTTCGGACGTTTTTGTCCTTTCTATCGTAAAATGTCGAAACAACAACGGCCACAAGTCACAAAAGAGCAGGCCTCTACTAAAGCCTCGGGCTCACCAGACACTGACAAGGACTCTGATCCCCCCAGATCTAAGGTAATGGCGGCTATCATTAAGTCTGAACAGACTGTGCTGGCTAAGGTGGAGTCACTATCCACTGACCTATCCACACAAATAGCCACTCTCGCCACAAGGTCAACACAAAGATTGACTCCGTTAAAGAAGACTTGGCGAAACAGGACAGGACGTCTGAATAGCCTGGAAGGTGGCGCAAATACTTACTCTGACAAAGTGGTGACACTAGAAGAGCAAGTCACCCGGCTATCATCAGATGTCGTCAAACTGACTTCCAAGGTCGGGGACCTCGAGAACAGACAGCGCCGGGGGAACGGTCGCATTTTCGGCATGAGAGAGGGACACAAGACCGTAGGTGGATTGCGGCCTACCCTGTTCATAGCTAAACTGCTACACCCTTGACCGTGTGCACAGAAGCTTACAGTCCCCACCGAATAATGGGGAGCCACCCAGACCCATTGTAGTCAAATTCCACTACTTTCAGGAGAAGGAGGATGTCCTCCGTAAGGCATCACGAGCGGCTTCCATCATCCACGATGGCCAAAAGATTGGCATTTACCCGGACTACACGGCAGCAGTCATGAAGAAGAGGTCAGCCTTCAACGAGGTGAGGGGGCTCCTACATTGCTGTCTAGACACCAAGTTCGGCATTCTCTACCCAGCAATGCTGAAGATCACTACTCCCTCTGGCAAGCAGAAGACATTTGTGGACCCAACCAGTGCCAAAGAATACATCGTCGCGCACATATATCCACAGGACGACAGGCGACATACGACTATCTAGTCATTGTAGGCCCATACTCTGCCCCTGACCCTATACTAGCCATGCTAACGCGACTAAGGACCAACTAGTCCTCATCTCTTGATTAGAAACGTGCCTCCACCCTGCTGCCAAAAAAGGAGGGATACCTCCTTTTTTTAATATATATTTTTATTATCCTTCAAATATGCTTATTGCCTAAGATACATTGGAGAACTGAGGTGGTACCCTCCAGAATCCCTTCCCTATGTGTAAACTTGATTATGTTCGCCCTTGTCACGCCCTGGCTCTGGGGACTCTTATATGTTGAGCCAGGGTGTGGATTTTCTATGTTTTGTTTTCTATGTTTTTGGTTCTAGTTCGTTTTGATCTATGTTGGCCAGGGTGGTTCCCAATCAGAGGCAGCTGTAGCTCGTTGTCTCTGATTGGGGACCATACTTAGGCAGCCTGTTTGGCACTAGTATTTTGTGGGATCTTGTTCCGTTAAGGTTTTGTGTATAACCTAGGACTTCACGTATCGTTTGGTTTATTGTTTTGGTTCGTGTGTGTACTAAATAAAGAATGTACGCTTATCACGCTGCACCTTGGTCCGCTTCAGTCAGCGATCGTGACAGCCCTGGATAGAGCTCTACTGAGTTTCGGTTTGCTATAGTCTAGGAGAGGTAGATGCAGCCTTCCAACAGGGGGAAGGCCTGCATAGCGGTCCAAGGTTTTCTTCTGGGTATTTTGTTGTTTTTAGCAGTTTTTTATTTTCATTATTTTTTATTACTCTGACCTTTCAGCACACTGGCAATGTGATTGTACTAACATTAATTTCTAATGACTATGACTATGCCTAATTCACATACTCTAGGCTCCTCTTGCTTTATCAGCTGGAACTTAAAATAAATTAACCATGTGGTCAAGCGTAGGCGAGTGTATGCTAATCTTAAGTCTTTAAGTCCAGACATTGTTTTTCTCCAAGAGACCCATCTCCGGTCCAGCGACCATGATAAAGTAAATAGAGGATGGGTAGACCAAATATTTCACTCCAACTTTGGTGCTAAGGCCAGAGGGGCAGAGGGGCAGCCATCCTTATCAGAAAAGGCACCCTGCTTGTCTCCTCCAAAGTCATTTCAGATACTAATGGCAGATATATTATAGTGATGGGGAAATTGTTTAGCACACAGGTTGTTCTGGCTAACCTCTATGGTCCTAATTGGGATGATGCAACATTTTTCTCTGACCTCATTGCTACACTTCCCGACCTTATTTGATACTGGGTGGAGATTTCAATTGTATATTACATCCAAGTCTAGACAGATCCAGACCGAAGCCCAACAATGTAATTTCAAAATCAGGCGCAGTAATCAACTCAGTTCTAGAATCCTATAATTTGTCTGATCCATGGAGGAGGAGCAATCTCACTGCTAAACAGTACTCATACTCTAGGATTGACTTTTTCCTGCTGGACAATAGAATTCTTCCTTTTGTAACTAATAGCCAATATCACAGCATCGTTATCTCAGACCATAGCCCTGTCCAGCTAGATATCCGCTTTCCGGACAGTACTGCGTCACAACACGTGTGGCGACTTGACCTACTACTACTATCCTGTAGTGCCTTTAAAAAATACATATCAACTCACATTGATGTCTTTTTACATATCAACTGCACCCCTGGCGTGTCTCATTCTGCTGTGTGGGAGTCGTTAAAAGCATATCGAAGGGGCCAAATTATTTCATACACAGCATATGACAACAAACAGCACACTAAACGCTTATCGGAGCTATCTCAACTCATTCTAGATGTACACAACAGATATGCCTCTTCTCCGACTCCTGAACTCTACAAAGAGAGACTGCTACACCAATCGGAATTTGACAATCTTTCCACTAAACAAACGGAGCAGCTTCTGTTTAAGTCGATGCAGACATTTTAGGAACACAGAGAGAAAGCTGGCAAGTTGTTATCTCACCAGCTTCGACAATCCGCTGCTAGCAGCACCATACCTGAAATCTGTGTTGCAACTGATTTAACTTCTACCAATCCCGAAGAAATCAACAATCAATTTAAGCAATTCTACTCTGCTCTTTACTCGTCAGAGGCTCTTCCTGACACAGCTCGTATGCATGCATTTCTAGACAATCTGGACACCCCCTGTCACAATTCAGATGAACAAACTAACATGGGATGCCTCAATAAGTGATGATGAAGCTACACTGGCAATCCAGTCCATGCAGAGCGGTAAAGCTCCTGGGCCTGATGGCTTCCCTATTGAATTTTATAAATCATTCTCTTCTAAACTATCCCCTATCCTCAGCTCAATGTACAATGAAATCCTTTCTAGTCAGAAACTGCCCCAGACACTTACCCAGGCGACTATTTCGGTTTTACTTAAAAAGGACAAGAATCCCGTAGACTGTGGCTCATACCACCCTATAAGCCTTTTGTGCTGCGATTATACATTTCTCACTAAGGTCCTCTCGTGCCGTTTAGAGACAGTGATGCCTAATATAATTAACTCTGACCAAACTGGATTTATCTCAGGTAGGCAATCATTCTATAATACGTGCCAGCTATTTAATGTTCTTTATTCTACCCACTCAACTCGACAGCCAGAGATCGTCATCTCTCTTGATGCTGTGAAGGCTTTCGACCGGGTTGAGTGGGAATATATATTTACAGTACTAGAGAGATTTGGGTTTGGCCCGTCATTCCTTTCCTGGATTAAGATGTTGTACTCGCCCCCAGTGGCTTCTGTTCGCACCAACAATGTTACCTCCAGCTACTTCCCTCTCAACAGGGGGGCCAGGCAAGGTTGCTGTTTATCCCCTTTCCTATTTGATATGGCTATTGCTATCGCCCTGCGGGCATAGGAGAGGATTAAGGGAATACTAAGGGGCGACATAACTCACAAGGTGTCCTTATATGCAAACAATCTTATTTTATACATCTCTAACCCTGTGGAGTCTATACCCTATCTCTTGGACATGCTACAAAGTTTTGGGACATTCTCTGATTATAAGTTCAACCTAACAAAAAATGTGCTCCTCCCCATTAATCAGTTAGCAGAAGGTATTGGGTATGCCAATTTCATTAGCAGGTTGCATTAATTCTGTTAAGATGACTGTACTACCTAGGTTTTTGTACTTATTCCAAATGATTCCCATTTTTCTGCCAAAGTCGATGTTCAAACAACTGGACAGCTACATTTCCAACTTCATTTGGAATAAGTAAAATCCACGAATGAGAAAGGTATATCTAGAGAGACCTAAGCTCCCAATGTTTTACACTACTACTGGTCAGCAAATACAGTGAGGGAAAAATTTTTTTGATCCCCTGCTCATTTTGTACGTTTGCCCACTGACAAATAAATGATCAGTCTATAATTTTAATGGTAGGTTTATTTGAACAGTGAGAGACAGAATAACAACAAAAAAATCCAGAAAAACGCATGTCAAAAATGTTATAAATTGATTTGCATTTTTATGAGGGAAATAAGTATTTGACCCCCTCTCAATCAGAAAGATTACTGGCTCCCAGGTGTCTTTTATACAGGTAACGAGCTGAGATTAGGAGCACACTCTTAAAGGGAGTGCTTCTAATCTCAGCTTGTTACCTTTATAAAAGACACCTGTCCACAGAAGCAATCAATCAATCAGATTCCAAACTCTCCACCATGGCCAAAACCAAAGAGCTCTCCAAGGATGTTAGGGACAAGATTGTAGACCTATACAAGGCTGGAATGGGCTACAAGACCATCGCCATGCAGCTTGGTGAGAAGGTGACAACAGTTGGTGCGAATATTCGCAATTGGAAGAAACACAAAATAACTGTCAATCTCCCTCGGCCTGGGGCTCCATGCAAGATCTCACATCGTGGAGTTGCAATGATCATGAGAACGGTGAGGAATCAGCCCAGAACTACATGGGAGGATCTTGGCAATGATCTCAAGGCAGCTGGGACCATAGTCACCAAGAAAACAATTGGTTACACAATACGCCGTGAAGGACTGAAATCCTGCAGCGCCTGCAAGGTCCCCCTGCTCAAGAAAGCACATATACAGGCCCGTCTGAAGTTTGCTAATGAACATCTGAATGATTCAGAGGAGAACTGGGTGAAAGTGTTGTGGTCAGATGAGACCAAAATCGAGCTCTTTGGCATCAACTCAACTCGCCATGTTTGGAGGAGGAGGAATGCCACCAGCCCTTTGCCTTGACGACAGCCCTTTGCCTTGACGACAGCTTTGCACACTCTTGGCATTATCTCAAACAGCTTCACCTGGAATGCTTTTCCAACAGTCTTGAAGGAGTTCCACATATGTTGAGCACTTGGTGGCTGCTTTTCCTTCACTCTGCCATCCGACTAGACTTTCACCCAGTTCTCCTCTGAATCATTCAGATGTTCATTGGCAAACTTCAGACAGGCCTGTATATGTGCTTTCTTGAGCAGGGGGACCTTGCAGGCGCTGCAGGATTTCAGTCCTTCACGGCGTAGTGTGTTGCCAATTGTTTTCTTGGTGACTATGGTCCCAGCTGCCTGCTGCCTTGAGATCATTGCCAAGATCATCCCGTGTAGTTCTGGGCTGATTCCTCACCGTTCTCATGATCATTACAACTCCACGAGGTGAGATCTTGCATGGAGCCCCAGGCAGAGGGAGATTGACAGTTATTTTGTGTTTCTTCCAATTGCGAATAATCGCACCAACTGTTGTCACCTTCTCACGAAGCTGCATGGCGATGATCTTGTAGCCCATTCCAGCCTTGTATAGGTCTACAATCTTGTCCCTGACATCCTTGGAGAGCTCTTTGGTTTTGGCCATGGTGGAGAGTTTGGAATCTGATTGCTTGATTGCTTCTGTGGACAGGTGTCTTTTATAAAGGTAACAAGCTGAGATTAGAAGCACTCCCTTTAAGAGTGTGCTCCTAATCTCAGCTCGTTACCTGTATAAAAGACACCTGGGAGCCAGTAATCTTTCTGATTGAGAGGGGGTCAAATACTTATTTCCCTCATAAAAATGCAAATCAATTTATAACATTTTTGACATGCGTTTTTCTGGATTTTTTTGTTGTTATTCTGTCTCTCACTGTTCAAATAAACCTACCATTAAAATTATAGACTGATCATTTCTTTGTCAGTGGGCAAACATATAAAATCAGCAGCGGATCAAATACTTTTTTCCCTCACTGTATGTGTAATACAACTGTTAGCCCCAACCCATTCACTACCATTTTTGGGGTACTTCCCCTAGATCGGAATGCTACCACGCCGCCTTCCTTTATACAGTGGGTTAAGGAGGTGATGTCATCTCTGCCTCTGGAGGAGGTTAGGTACACTGTGCATGGGTCCTGACAAAAGTTAGACTTAACCTGGTCCCGATTAATACAATACGTGGAGTGCCTGTCTTTTACTTAGTCTAACTTGCATATTTTGGTAAGCATTCATGTCTGTTCTAGTGGCCATATATTGTGCTGATAAGATTAAACTATGATTATGATTCCGATTGTATTTTTATTGAACTTTTTCCATAGTTTTTCGTTTCTATTACTGTTTCTATTACTGTTTCTATTACTGTTTCTGTCCTATTTAATTTACTTTTCTATGATATCCTTGTATGATGCCTTGGTGGGTGGGTGGGTGGATTGGAGGGAGGGAAGGAGGGAGGGAGGGATGATGGGGGAATGAGGGGTTGTGGTTGTACTGTTTTTCTGTTCTCATATCTGAAAATCTATAAATAAAGTAAAATAATAAATAACAAATGTGTTTTTTGGCAGAAATACTTTCTGGAACATGTGAACTTTCATGTGCCTCAATAACAAACTGATATTCCATCCATAAATACGAACAAAATTGTTAAATTACGAGCCTAGTTGGTTTAGCCATGGAAAAAGACAGGAACCTTCCCACTAGCCATGATTGGCTGAGATAATATATGGGCTAGACATGCCGGGAGATGAGTTTGGATTGGTCTGCCATGTAGCACGCTTCTGTCTATAACGTGAGCAGTTCAGTATGTGTTGACAGTCCTTTCTCCCACGCCGTTTTTGAAAGATATAACGTTAACCATCGAGAACTACAAAAGTTTTGTTACTTTTCTCAACAACATTGATGCCCTGAATTTAGCAGGCGCTATCAACAGATCAGTAAGAAAAAGTGATGGTCTACTTTCTACACACGCCACGGTCAGTGTGAACCGGAGTGACTTGACACAAAGCTGGCCAAACAAGATATAGCTACAAACAAAACGGAGTAAATGGTTCCAGTCTGCCGTGAAGTGTTCATCCATGTATACGGGTAAGAGTCTAGCTACATTTTCCAGATATACGTTTCTAATTTTGTCAGAAATTCATTTTTATTGCAAGTTAAAGCATACTGTTAGTTAGCTAGCAAACATTAGCTTGCTGGGTCACTAGCTAACGTTACGTGTATGATCAGTGTAGTAATATTATTAGAATCAGAAACCATTTGCATTGCTAGTTATAGCCTAATGTTAGTTAGTTAACATTGAACCTAGTTTGTTAGCTTTAGCTACCTGCAGATTCATACTACAGCTATGACAATGTTTGTATTGGTAGTAGTATGAGTTGGAGTTGGAGCCGGTTAATTGTTTAGCTAGCTAGCTACATGTCTAAACAAAAGACTCCACTTCGGCCAGATTATTACATTCCCCATCAAATTAGCAGGTTGACTACAGCAATCAATTGTATTTCATGAACAATTGTATTTCATGTGTACATGTCTAGACAATAGTGACCCATCCATTTAGCTAGATGTGGGTGAGGGGTGGTTATAGCATTTCCTTCACATGACCCAATAGTTTAGACAAGTGTGTTGGATAAGTGTCATCTAATAATGATAAAGTATGAATACAATATTTTTATCTGGACACTTCCTGTTTTTGATATTGCTACTATGCAAGTATGGAAGTACTATCACTGAACCGTTTACACCTTCTGAATCCTGTGCATGTGACAAATAAACTTAGATTTTTATTTGATATAGCGAGTGTTTACCACATGGCCTACATGTGAATCCTTAAAGAGATGGGTGGCTTAAGAGGGTGTGAATGATTCTGAATGGGTGTAGACAAAGAAGAGCTCTCCAGTAGGTGTACGAAAACATTCAAGGGCCATTTTCTCAAAAGTGGGCTTACAAGTTTATTAACTTTCAAAGCCGAATTACTTTCCCATTGTTCCTCAACTGCAGTGTGTAATATACCATTTTGTGGCTCTGAGTCTCTACTTTTATCCAATGTAAAAAACACAATTTCTAATTTTGCTACATAAGACCGAATCAAGGAGGTCGGTCACATTTACATAAGTATTCAGACCCTTTGCTTTGAGACTCGAAATGGAGCTCAGGTGAATCCTGTTTCCATTAATGATCCTTGAGATGTTTCTACAACTTGATTGGAGTCCACCTGTGGTAAATTCAATTGATTGGACATGATTTGGAAAGGCACACGCCTGTCTATATAAGGTCCCACAGTTGACAGTGCATGTCAGAGCAAAAACCAAGCCATGAGGTCGAAGGAATTGTCCGTAGAGCTCCGAGACAGGATTGTGTCGAGGCACAGATCTGGGAAAGGGTACCAAAACATTTCTGCAGCATTTCCAGGTCCCCAAGAACACAGTGGCCTCCATCATTCTTAAATGGGAGAAGTTTGGAACCACCAAGACTCTGGAGGAAACCTGGCACCATCCCTACGGTGAAGCATGGTAGTGGCAGCATCATGCTGTTGGGATGTTTTTCAGCGGCAGGGACTGGGAGACTAGTCAGGATCGAGGGAAAGATTAACAGAGCAAAGTACAGAGAGATCCTTGATGAGAACCTGCTCCAGAGCGCTCAGGACCTCAGACTAGGGGCGAAGGTTCACCTTCCAACAGGACAACGACCCTAAGCACACAGCCAAGACAACGCAGGATTGGCTTCGGGACAAGTTTCTGAATGTCCTTGAGTGGCCCAGCCAGAGCCTGGACTTGAACCCGATCGAACATCTCTGGAGAGACCTGAAAATAGCTGTGCAGCGACGCTCCCCATCCAACCTGACAGACCTTGAGAGGATCTGCAGAGAAGAATGGGAGGAAATCCCTAAATACAGGTGTGCCAAGCATGTAGTGTCATACCCAAGAAGACTTGAGGCTGTAATCGCTGCCAAAGGTGCTTCAACAAAGTACTGAGTAAAGGGTCTGAATACTTATGTAAATATGATATTTCCATTTTTGTGTTTTTGCTTTGTCATTATGGGGTATTGTGTGCAGATTGATGAGGGGAAAAAAATATTGTATCCAGCTGGTAGCCAGGAAGCAGTCATGTAGGTGCATTCTCTATTTAGTTGATGGGTCTGACCCCAGGTATGACCCCCGGGTCCACCACCACCACCCACACAATCAGGTAGTGGTCCTCCAGAACCACGTTGGTCACCAGGGGAACCAGGTCCAGGGCCTCCTGCTCCGACCCAGACAGTTCCAATACTACCACTAGGAGGTTGGTCCATGTGAACACAACACTGAGACAGAGAGGGAGAAAGAGACCGATAGTTAGGTTCAGTTTCAACAGACAGCTACAGCAAATAGCTCTATTACTACGACCTGGAGGTTGGTCCAGGTGAACACAGCACTGAGGGGGGAGAGACAAGGGGAGGCAGGGGAGGCAGAGGGGTTCAGTGGTCGGTTACAGAACTGATCAACTTTGACCTGTCACAAATAATGTTTTGATCTGTCTTAATATAACAGCTGTGGTAATCTGCTTCCTGGTTACAAAGGTGTGTCTCTGTGTTAATCTGACTCAGTTATCGAGGTCTGTGATGGAGGTTTATGCCTCACCATTCAGCAATGCTCTTGTGAGAGCGAATGACGGAGGTCTCAATGTCGATGGAATGATACCTCATCCCTCTCAGCTCTACAGTCTCATCCCGAGACCCCACCACGTAGAGCCTCATGACGCTCTGGAACACAAACACACACACACACACACAACACACACTATTTAGCAACATCCAATAGGAATGAATTAGAAGGCTTTGGGCGCGTTCCTCTACTCAGACGTTGCTGACGCCTGCCAGATCTTACAACGCCTGGATAGGTATTTTACGTATCAGCTAAACCACATCATACACTACACGACCAAAAATATGTGGACACCTGCCGTTGAACATCTCATTCCAAAATCATGGGCATTAATATGGAGTTGGTCCGCCCTTTGCTGCTATAACAGCCTCCACTCTTCTGGGAAGGCTTTCCACACAAGAGCATTAGTGAGGTCAGGCACTGATGTTGGGCGATTAGGCCTGGCTCGCAGTCGGCGTTCCAATTCATCTCAAAGATGTTCGATGGGGTTGAGGTCAGGGCTCTGTGCAGGCCAGTTAAGTTCTACCACACCGATCTTGACAAACTATTTCCTTCCACAAACTGTTACCACAAAGTTGGAAGCACAGAATCATCTAGAATGTTATTATATGCTGTAGAGTTAAGATTTCCTTAAGGGCATAGTCCGAAGCATGAAAAACAGCCCCAGACCATTTTTCCTCCTCCACCAAACGTTACAGTTGGCACTATGCATTCGGCCAGGTAGCGTTCTCCTGGCATCCGCCAAACCCAGATTAGTCCGTCAGACTGCCAGATGGTTAAGCGTGATTCATCACTCCAGAGAACGCATTTCCACTGCTCCAGAGTCCAATGGCAGCAAGCTTACACCACTCCAGCTGACGCTTGGCATTGTGCATGGTGATCTTAGGCTTTTGTGTGGCTGCTCGGCCATGGAAACCCATTTCATGAAGCTCCAGGCGAACAGTTATTGTGCTGACGTTGCTTCCAGAGGCAGTTTGGAACTCGGTAGTGAGTGTTGCAACTGAGGACAGACAATTTTTATACACTTCAGCACTCGCCGGTCCCGTTCTGTGAGCTTGTGTCGCCTACCACTTCGCAGCTGAGCCGTTGTTGCTCCTAGACGTTTCCACTTCACAATAACAGAGCTTATAATTGAACAGGGCAGCTCTAGCAGGGCAGAAATTTGACGAACTGACTTGTTGGAAAGGTGGCATCCTATGACGGTGCCACATTGAAAGTCACTGAGCTCTTCAGTAAGGCCATTCTACTGCCAATGATTGTCTATAGAGATTGCATGGCTGTGTGCTCGATTTTATATACCTGTCAACAATGGATGTGGCTGAAATAGACGAATCCACTAATTTGAAGGGGTGTCCACATACTTTTGTATATATAGTGTATGTTATAGCAATCTGGTGCCCGATTGCACAGTCTATGACGTGGCTAGCAATCATTGATTGATGCATGCAACGTCTGAGCAGAGGAATGCAACATTTAATACTGAGAGAGTGAATAACTTATTCAGCCATCTTTAGAGGTAAGCTCTGTATGATCTCAAAGTAGAATAGTGTCGGAGCACAGTAGGGGTTAGTATTGTTCTCTCTCCTCAATAATACAGCATGGCGTTGGAGCCATAGAAATATAATCTATAGATCGGGCCTCCCCATTCAAGTCAATGATGGATAGATTCTATTTCTATGGATGTAGCAGGGTTAATGTTGTTTCTCTCCTCTAACCTCAGCTGGTGTCGGTAAACAAAGTGCGTCGTAGGAACCGCAGGTGTCCTGTCCTGGCCCAGATGGCCTGTCTGCGTGTCTCTGAAGCTCAGCTTGGTGTTGAAGTGGTCCGCATGCAGAGCTTCCTTCCATACACCATGTAGTAGCCTGTTGCATTGTGGGGGCTGTTCACCCACACCTTACACAACAAGAGAGGGGAGGTGTCAGCAGAGACACAGGGGAAGCTTTACATCCGGTAGAATTACAGTAACAGAATTACATCATGGGTCCCTGATCTGTACCATACAAAAATGCATAATTATGGGATGAATATCATTCTCTTCATGTTGATGTGTTGTCAAATCGGGTGAATGCTGGCAATTATTGCTGATAAACAAAGGAGTCCGCTCATACTGAACTTTGATCATAAGGTTTATTCATATCACAAGCTTTCAGCATAAGTTACAGGTGACATGCCCACCCGGAGAGCGACGCCTCAGATTGCAATGGCCGCTCTGCCCTCTCCTTCGTTTTTCCCCCAGTATATATAATCTCCCCAAGATGTGGGTGGCTCCCTCTACTGTCCAATCCCCTGTCTACAACACACTTCCTGTCTGTTGTATGTGGCGTTACACTAAAACATTCCCTCTTGATACTAAAATCAACATTCTTTCAGTTCCACTTAAAAACATTTAACAAAGGCATAATCCTAATACACGACATTTCCCCCCTTCGAGACTAACTAAAAGTCTCGAAAACAAACAGAACAGGATTATGACCAGTAACAATTTATCTTATTGAGTATCTTTAACATTAAACCAAAAAACATTATCCTCTAGAGTGTAAATACCTTTCTATGAAATATGAATAATTGTTTATGAAGTGTGAATACATTACTATGAAATATGAACAAATCTTTATGGAGTGTGAGAGCGAAAAACTGTCCGGCAACCTTCGTTCCAAATCCATCCATCAATCAAGACAGTAAAATTCTCTCACGGTCCCTCTGCCCCAGGCAACCACCTAGGTACTCCCGATAAACTCATAAACAATGTAAATGCATTTGAAACTATGATGCAATTAAATACACATGTAAGCCCCTGCAAACAAAATCCTATCCAAAAAATATCCACTCTAAGGCTGGTCAACCCATTGGACCCTACAGTGGACCTCTCCCTGCCTAGACTCCCTGTCCCTAAGCATCAATGAAATAAACAAAAACATCTAAGATCCCCACATGTATCCAATAACATCAAACATCATTCTACAAAAATTAATACCTAAGAATATGACACAATTATGTATTATACATGCAAATATGTCTATATTTCATTGCAGACACTGGAATGTAGTCCACTACACTTCATCTCCCCGTAGTCTCGACTTCCAATGGATTGTTGATGATGGAATGGGAACCTTTCCCCCCCTTCCTGGTTCCATCTCCTCCAGTCATTGTCCTTTCATATTGTCCCTTCATATTGTCCTTGTTTGAGTATTTCAATCTCCACATATTCCCCCAAATGCTTCTGGAAGAAAAGAAAAGACCAAACAGTATCTTTTGCAAAACAACACTTTCAAATTAAACATCAATATCAACTAAGAATATAAAAATTATATATAAATGATGTATGAATCAATATAAATGATAGAATAATGAAATAGGATAATTATTCATTCATACACTTCCCCCCTTTGATTCATACAATCATACGAAAATCACCCTAATACTGAAAAAAAAAAAAATATTTGAAAAATTATCAAATAATCAAAAAGGATCTTTATCCATTAATACTCCATCCAGACCCCCTTGTCCATCTTCATCCAGATCAGGAACAGTCAACAACGGCATCTGAGTGTTGTCTCCAGGCATCACTCTCCAACCTATCTCAATATCATAGCTTTCTCAAAGGTCAGTAACAAATTACAAACATCACACACAGTGCTATCAAACCTGCTATTAAAATGTAATCCATCACTGCTCCTACTGGCCTACCTGATCTTGCAACCAAGTCTTCGCTGACCATCCAGCTCCTTCAGATCTACCAAACGCATCCCTTATATTCTTCAATGCATATATAACCCTAGTGATAATATCTGAACTATCTGGACTCAAAGTATAACTAATACCATCAATATGATCTTCCCAAATGTTACACCATACCATGGAAAAAGTCCCCCCTTCTCCCTTAGATTTATCCTTCAAGATAGGCTTGAAGACTATGACATGTCTCTTTTCACCCTATTTCCAAACCTAGATTCAGATTTATCTGTGTCCGGTGCTACCCCTCTTTTAATGGTAGAAACCTCATATGGAAGCTTCAACGTTGACATGTAACAACATCCTGTCCATCCATAGGGTAAGAATATATATGCTTCATCACCACAAACCCTCCAAATATCTCTAAAATTCCCAATAGTCACATTGACAGGCAAAAGCTGATCTTTCAACCATCAAAGTCCTGCTCTTCTTACTAACTGGAACATAAAAATTACATTATATTTCTCATTACTACCCTTAAGGTCATGCATACCCAAAGTTATCATATAACATCACAATCTGATATTCCCATAAACATACCCCTTACATCATATGTTTTATTAGAACAAAAACAACTTTTAGCCCTCAATGGTTTCACCTCCAATGCTTCAGGGTTTGCTGTTACCTGATTTTTCTTCCCATTTAACAAATTCCCATAGGGTAATTCATTTAACCAAGAACATCTAAACCTAGGCTTAAACAAATGTTTTGACAACGACATTATTTTATCGGTTACTGATTGTTGCTGATACCACAGTCATGACAAAGCATAAGATTGACACATACTTGATAGAGGTCGAGCGACCGTCTCTAAAATGTTTGGCTGGAATTCTCAACAGACATGGACCCTCAAGATTCCTCACTGATCTTACAGAATGAGTTACTGGAACCAAAGATTCCTACCTGCCCATCTATCTTTAATTTTCACAACAGAAGAATCAAACCACATGCATATAGTTTCTCTCTTCCCTAACGAGCGGTACTGATCAGATACCTCTCCTTGTCTGTCATTAAAATCAAAGACCTCATCCTGTACCTCCATGATAGTATCCTTCACTATTTCAGATGAATCTATATTGACAGCACTCTCTATCCGTATCATAAACCCCCGAGTCTCTCTTGCTACCCCCTTTAATTTCAGAAAAGTTGTTGTCGGTGTCATACTTCCTACATTTGCTATTGCCATCGTATCATTAATCCCTTCCAAAGTTACCATTAAAGTAGTTGATTTAGTTGATGTATTAACCTTAATTATTTCTAGTGGGAAAGCTACCGATATCCTATGTGCATTATTTACTGTTGGAGTGACTACTGTAACATATTCTTCCTGAACTCCTTTGGTGACCGTGGAGGCTTCACCAGATTTCAAATCTTCCATTATAAGCGTCACTTTACGAATTACATAGCCCTTTAACCAATAATTCTTAACCGGAACAAATTTTAATGCTTGCACTAGATAAGTACACATATTCTCCCTGATCTTTCTCTGTAACATTACGCAAAATAAGTGAACAGTCACTCATAACCCTCTTCCACTTCATATCATTGTACAAACTATACCTCCTTTGATTAGGTGCAACAGCTTCTACATCTGGTCCTGATAACAATACTTCTTCTCCATAATTATCTCTCCATGTGGGAGGAACGTCCCCATCCTAACCCTAATAAGTATTTTTCCCCCTAAAATTGGTACTGGAGCTATTGGTTCCCTTATAATCAAATGCGATATATTTATGGCTTTAATAACTATCAATGTTGAAAGAGTTAAATTGCTTCTCACTGTTGTTTTAATAGACTGATTTGTTAATGTCCTTAGTTACTTCATCCATTTTCCCCAAAGCTTTGAAGTCTTTGCTTGTACTTCCATCTATCACCACTAGTGTCACTTTTTCCCAACTCTCAGTCCTACCTCTAATCCCTGACTTTCTTACATTCAAACTTTTGATTATAAAAAATACACCTATAATTACCTTGATCTCCCTGCTGGGAACTGTAAATATAGATACTCAATCACCCTCAATCTTCTCTTATCATTCAGCAACACATACTTTCTCAATGCATCTGCTCCTAACAGATCTAAACTCCTACCATATCTTCCCATTAAACTCTAAAATGTCCTTCACCACTGTTCTCTCTCTTACTACTAACTTTGAAACTTAGCTTACTGTCCTAGAGTTCCTTCAACCCTAGTTCTCCTAACTTTTTTTAATCTAATCTTTTCTCCTAACCTTTAAAAACTTTTTCCCACTGATCTATTCACAAAATCCCTTTACCACCAAATTTTTAGGATATGTGATTGGGAAGTCCCCCTGCTTCTGACTTCTTTACACACAGACTTGGCAAACGACTAAACACCTTTTAGCCTAGCCTGAAATCTCTTGGTGTAAGAATGTAACCCAGAATAACAGTCACCCCTTTTAACTTTATTTTCCAGACAGATTGTCTAATAGGCAGTCTAATAGATTATCATCCTTCCTATGATATTATCTTTTTAAGCAAATATGATTCCCAAAAACCCTACTTTTTAACATCTTCTACCAGACAGCCGTTTAGTGTACATCTTATTGTACAATTCAATTTAAACAATGCATCTCTTCCCAACAATGCAATAGGTATATGTTCTAATATTAGTATGTCTATTTTGATTTCTCTTTGAGTTCTATAGCAGAGCTCAATTGGTTCCTTAAGAGTAATTAACTGTTTTACTACCTCAAATCCCTATCCTAATTAGTTAATTTTACATAGTGAGATGTTTAACCTCTTTAGGCTGAACACAGATACGTTTTTCCCCTATTCACCATTATTTCTCATAGTCCTCTGTTTTTACTTCAATTGTTAGATATTTTCTTCCTAATTGGTGCTATCAGCTGACACCCCCCTTCGTATCTTCTAGGCACTCTAGAATCCTTAGGGTTCACCTGGAGAACAGGTGATCTTGACTTGCTCCTGTATCTTCCTTAAAAATGTTCTCTGTTGTTTCCTCCTGGCCCATTGCACTCACAGGTAAAGTAACCAACCTGTCCATCATTATAACAGTCTTCTGAAAGTTGCTGGAAGTGTAGCTGAAATCTTCCTCCTCCTTCTATTTCTTCTCGTCCTCTTCCTCTCCAATTCTGTGTCTGTCCAGAAACTGGCTGTGGATATGGAACACATGGTACCGCCCTTGGTGGCTGGTACAATTGCGGTTGGCCTTGTTCAGTTGAAGCTGTAACAGTGATTGTTGATTTGGTTCACTCTGATTCTTCATAACCAAAGCTTCTCTTCTCCACCAGTTGTATGATTGAGTTTTCTGAGAGTTTCTTGATCCTGTTCTTTCTTGCTGTTGACATATCAGGATTCTTCAAAAGCTTATATTCTAAGTTCTGTCCTCGAAATATCATCTTCCATCATCTTCTTACTATTGGCCTTTTTCCTCCTCAATGTATTCTTCTCCTCCAATTCTTGGGATCCTTTTCTCAGCAGTTTCTCCTTCTGTATCTTCTCTTCTTGAGTTGTTCATCCAGTTGTGTTACTTCTTCTAAACTAGTCACTTTATCCAGCCATGATAAGCATCGGTCTATATCTCTATTTCTTCTTTGCTAGTCATTGTAGGATAAAATCCTTTTGAATACACAGCACCTTTAGTCTCCTCTTTATCGCTGTCTTCATCTGAACTCAAATATCTTGTATCCTTCTTCCTTCAACTTCCATCAGAGATCAAATCTCTAGTATCCTTCTTTCCTCTCTTGCCAACTTCCTTCTGATCACAGAGTCATATCCACCCATGATCTCTTCTCAATCACTCTGATCTTCATCTTCATCATCTTCTTCAAGTTCCATCTTCCTTAACCTCACTCTTCTCTTCCAGACATCTCATTTTCTTCCTTCTGGAGTTTTGGATTCATCTTTATCGTCGTTTCTGCTTGTCCTCTATCTATTATTCGTCTTCATCTCTGATGCAACAATCACCCTCCTGGATGATCCCTGGAAGCTGAGGATAAACATCCCTAAGCTCTACTTCCTTCTCATAAGGTGGGTGTCTTATTGCTGAATCCGTGTGTGAGAAAGGTGTACTAACTTCTGCCATTAGTTTTCCTGTCACCTTCTCTATACCTTTATCTTATCGCTGGAATCTTTTATCAGTTTTTGTTTGAGAATGAAGGGCAACTTTTATTTCATTTGCCGGATAACCTAACACTACTCTTAACTAAAGGATTACCATTTTGTACTATATCAACCGATGTAATGACTTTCATAGCCTTGATGTCATTTTTCCCCATTGTAACTACCCTTTTATATTCCTTTATCGTGAATTATTTTATTTTAGGCTATATAGCCTATGGCTTCCCCCCTTTAATTATTAATATAAACCAAACAACCCACAAAAAAAAAAATATATATATATATATGAATATGAAAAAAATTCAATTACATTTTTTTATTCAAAAACCATTTCTAATTAAAATAAAAAATCAATTAAAAAATCAATTAAAAATTATGAATAATTAAAACCAATTTTTATTTCTATATCTTATCTTACCCATTTATCAATTAGTGGCTATCTTACCACAACCCATCAGGAAAGTAAATGTAAGTTAGTCAACTTCAAAGCAATCCCAAAAACAAAGCCTTCTAACCTTACAACACTACAATTCCCATAACCCCCTTGCTCTATAAGCACCTAATTATCTTAATTTTACAGAATAATGTCAGTCCTCAATTCCCAACACAACTTAAATCAACCCAAGTGATGCAAATAGCCTCCAAAATGCAATTTTTAATGAAATAGTATTTGCCAAGCCTATGTGAAATTGTCATAACATCAAACATCCTGTAGGGGAAGATTTTGTAACAGACCAGTACCAAAACCCCTTGACTCGATCCTCTGTCGCGTCACGTGACGTGTACGTCAGCACCCCCTCTATTTCTCTCTCCATTGTTCCTCTCATATGACAAAAGAACAGAGACACAAAAAGATTTTTGTAGTTAATGCAATCACTGAGTTATTTCAACCATATTCAATATTCCTTCGTTTACATTCGCTTTAAGACTTAACTCAGGACTAAATAGATCGCTCAAAAACATTTTTATTTTATTTTAATCCGTCATTTAATTTAATTTATTACGTCAACATATACCTAATTTATAAATTCACTACATCCCAACAAATAGTTTCATTTTCAAACAGCAGCCGCTTTAAAACTATAAGATTCGTGTTAAAATCTCTCCTCTTTGTTCCCTCGTCTGTGTCTCTCTGTCTCCCCCTGCGACACAGCCCCACAGAAATATGACACTTTTCCCACAATCCCGTGTTGTAGTTTTAGTAAACAACGTTTTGTAGTTTAGTGCCGTAAACCAACCTCTCATAATCTCGTGCCATAAACTCCAACGTTTTGTAGTGTAGTGTCGTAAAATTAAACGCATGCGCAATACATTAAAAAATACTTTTTCACCGTGGAAGGGAGATTCTTAGATCTCTCCCCAACCCCAAATAGACGGTTAACAGTCCTGCTGTACCTCCGTTTTCCCCTCATAGTCAACAACATTTAACAGCGCTCACAAAACATAGAACCTGAATTACACAGACAAACATAATTTAAGAGGCTTTATCCCATCGCAGTGGACCTCCACGGTCACATGTTAGCATGCAGCATATTAGCATTTAGCATTAGCATTTAGCATTAGCCTGTATGCGCCATGTAGCATAAAAACAATGCACCTGACATTGCGTCTTTAATTACTTTTTCCTTTTTTCTAACTTTAGGCTGCCGTGAGTATGGATATTTTATGAGCGGTTACTCCCAAGCAGATATCCCGTCGGATAGAAGATGAGCAGCAACTTACAATAAATCTATAACCCAACCCCAGTCCCAGACTGACCTGACAACACCTAGCGCGTTACCAGGATTTTATGGCCCACCCTTCTGGGGTCGCCTCGTTCGTTCCGAGGGCTTATCCAATCCTGCAATGTCCTAACTTGTATACATATCTTGGCCCCGATTGTTCTTGACTTACTATTCAAGCAACACATCTCTATAAACAATCCATAAGCTCTACCCACTTTTGCGATGTTTTAAATTTTTTATAATGATTAGCCAGACCCCCAGTTATCAGCAATAACGCCACACGAGGCACATTTCGGTCGTAATGGTACATTTCTCCAGTGTACAATCACATAGCATCCAAACTAACAACTTCCAAAGCTGTGAGGAAAACTCACCCTTGTCTGGCCATGACTTCAAAATGAGTTAGCTTGGCGGCAACGAATGCAACAAAGAAGATTTGCAGACCAGCCCCACGTTGGGCGCCATTTGTCGTATCGGGTGAATGCTGGCAATTATTGCTGATAAACAAAGGAGTCCGCTCATACTGAACTTTGATCATAAGGTTTATTCATATCACAAGCTTTCATCATAAGTTACAGGTGACATGCCCACCCGGAGAGCGACGCCTCAGATTGCAATGGCCGCTCTGCCCTCTCCTTCGTTTTTCCCCCAGTATATATAATCTCCCCAAGATGTGGGTGGCTCCCTCTACTGTCCAATCCCCTGTCTACAACACACTTCCTGTCTGTTGTATGTGGCGTTACACTAAAACATTCCCTCTTGATACTAAAATCAACATTCTTTCAGTTCCACTTAAAAACATTTAACAAAGGCATAATCCTAATACACGACAGTGTCCTGAATAGGTACACAACGGTAGAAATATGCAATATCCTACTTTGCATATTTGGGTATTGTTCTACACACTGGTTATTATTCTAATGAGATCCGCCGCAAAAAAGATCACATTTGGTTGGTCCGGACAAGACCAAATCTGAACCAATCAGACGTCTCTGTTTAAAAAGTTTGGACATCACAGCACAGCACAGTAGAGCACAGTACAGCACAACACAGCACAGCACAGCAGAGTATAGACATCTATATTTCACAAGTGAGGACAGTACAGTAGAGTAGAGCACAGTTGAGAACAGTACAGTACAGAACAGTAGAGTAAAGTAAAGAAAAGTATATATGTTCAGTACAGTAGAGTACAGTACAATACAGTACATTATACTGCACTCTACTCTAGTGTGCTCTATGGTAACGTTACTGTACTGAACTCTACTTTACAGTACAGTACTGTACTATACTCTACTGTTCTGTACTGTACTGTTCTCAACTGTGCTCTACTGGACTGTACTGCGCTGACCTAACTTGTGAAATATAGACGTCTAAGATTGGATCAGATTTGGTGCAGCCAGGGCGGACTGACCAAATTTAAACTACTTTTCAACATCCATGGACGTCCAGTGCTCAGTGGGTGAGGATGCTTGTTACAGTAAATGGAAAGAGTGTAGGTGGTAGGTGTCAGTAAGAGCCAGGAGAGGTGACATTAACTGGAGAGAGAGAAAGAAAACAGTTAAGAGCTGAACATAACAGTATGCCGTGGAAGGGAGGACAGTAGAAGGTGACCCAACTGTGGTTTGTAACTACTATGATTTCCCATGGTAGCCAATTCAATTGCAGTAATTCCGTTACTGATTTTGGTAACAAAATCACAAGTTTTAATCACTTAATAATTCATAAACATACTTGATATCAGTAAAAACACTATAACTAATTGGTAGGTCTACCTTTCCTTGTTACTTCTGTGAACTTTCATTATCCTCCCTCCTTATAAACTAATGAGGGAGAGAAATTAGAAAATATCTTAAAGATATGTGGGTTTTTGGTAACGGAATTACAAGGCACATGGTAATGTTTCATAAACTTATAGAAGGCAAACATTTCTCCAACACAAATGATAAGTGTTGATATTAGTTGGCAGCCATTACACTTGGTTGTATTCTCGCGGGGCAGAAATCTCAGAGATCAATTGGGAAAATCTGATTTACCACCCCAAAATACCCCCGCACAACGTCTTCTTGCACCTCTAACGGATGGAAACTACAAGTACATTTTACATTTTAGTCATTTAGCAGACACTCTTATCCAGAGCGACTTACAGTTAATGAGTGCATACATTCTTTTTTTATACTGGCCCCCCGTGGGAATCAAACCCACAACCCTGGCGTTGCAAACGCCATGCTCTACCAACTGAGCTACACCCCTGCCGGCCATTCCCTCCCCTACCCTGGACGACGCTGGGCCAATTGTGCGCCGCCCCATGGGTCTCCCGGTCGCGGCCGGTTACGACAGAGCCTGGATTCGAACCAGGATCTCTAGTGGCACAGCTAGCACTGCGCTGCAGTGCCTTAGACCACTGCGCCACTCGGGGACTGTGTAATGGATGCGCTCAATGCAATGGCACTTGCAAATGTACAGTGCATTCGGAAAGTATTCAGACCCCTTGACTTTTTCCACATTTTGTTACGTTACAGCCATATTCTAAAATTGATTTCAATTGTAAAAATCCTCATCAGTCTACACACAATACCCCATAATGACAAAGCAAAAACAAGAATTTATGAAAAGTTATGAGAATAAAAACCGAAATACCGTATTTACATAAGTATTCAGACCCTTTGCTATGAGACTCGAAATTGAGCTCAGGTGCATCCTGTTTCCATTGATCATCCTTAAGATGTTTCTACAACTTGATTGGAGTCCACCTGTGGTAAATTCAATTCATTGGACATGATTTGGAAATGCACACACCTGTCTATATAAGGTCCCACAGTTGACAGTGCATGTCAGAGCAAAAACCAAGCCATGAGGTCGAAGGAATTGTCCATCGAGCTCCGAGACAGGATTGTGTCGAGGCACAGATCTGGGGAAGGGAACCAAAACATTTCTGCAGCATTGAAGGTCCCCAAGAACACAGTGGCCTACATCATTCTTAAATGTGAGAAGTTTGGAACCACCAACACTCTTCCTAGAGTGGGCCGCCGGGCCAAACTGAGAAATCGGGGGAAAGGGCCTCGCAGGGAGGTGACCAAGAACCCGATGGTCACTCTGACAGAGCTCCAGAGTTCCTCTGTGAAGCTGGGAGAACCTTCCAGAAGGACAACCATCTCTGCAGCACTCCACCAATCAGGCCTTTATGGTAGAGTAGCCAGACGGAAGCCACTCCTCAGTAAAAGGCACATGACAGCCCGCTTAGAGTTTGCCAAAAGGCACCTAAAGGACTCTCAGACCATGAGAAACAAGATTCTCTGGTCTGATGAAACCAAGATTGAACTCTTTGTCCTGAATGCCAAGAGTCACGTCTGGAGGAAACCTGGCACCATCCCTACGGTGAAGCATGGTGGCGTCAGCATCATGCTGTGGGGATGTTTTTCAGCGGCAGGGACTGGGAGACTAGTCAGGATCGAGGGAAAGATTAATGGAGCAAAGTACAGAGAGAGCCTTGATGAAAACCTGCTCCAGAGCACTCAGGACCTCAGACTGGGGTGAAGGTTCACCTTCCAACAGGACAACGACCCTAAGCACACAGCCAAGACAACGCAGGAGTGGCTTCGGGACAAGTCTCTGAATGTCCTTGAGTGGCCCAGAGCCCGGACTTGAACCTGATCTGGAGAGACCTGAAAATAGCTGTGCAGCGACGCTCCCCATCCAACCTGACAGAGCTTGAGAGGATCTGCAGAGAATAATGGGAGAAACTCCCCAAATACAGGTGTGCCAAGCTTGTAGCGTCATACCCAAGAAGACTCGAGGCTGTAATCGGTAAAGGGTCTGAATACTTATGTAAATAATTTTATATTTGCAAGACTCTCTAAAAACCTGTTTTTGCTTTGTCATTATGGCGTATTGTGTATAGATTGATGAGGGAAAAAACAATTTAATCAATTTTTAAATAAGTCTGTAACGTAACAATATGTGGAAAAAGTCAAGGGGTCTGAATACTTTCCGAATGCACTGTAGATCCTTCAAACACCCCCAAACAGGGAAACAGATCCCAATCAAAGGTGTTATCACGTGGTCCACTAAGGCAGTTATTTATCTTATAACTTGTCATTGGGGTAAAAATTATGTGGGCAAAACGAAGCGCTAACTAAAAGTAAGAATCTCTGAACATCGTAGCACCATTAGGTGCAAAATCTCGACGTACCCAGTTGCGGCCCACTTTTTTAAAGCGAACCACTATTTCATCCCTTCGCTGTATCGGCATCGAACACATCACCCTGCCTAGGAGAGGGGGTGACCTTGACAATTGATTGTGAAAACGAGAGGCCGCTTGGATCTTTAATTTAAAGACCCTTGCTCCCTTCGGTCTCAACGTAGAGTTTGATCTGAAGTCATTCTTGTATTTATTGTGTTTTTGCTATGCATTGCAAATAATGGTTGCAGGCCTATGTAGCCAAATTATATCAATGATCTTATGTTATCCATATATGCTTTTTTACATGTTCTATTTATATATCTAAATCAAACAATGAAATCAAGCCACAGCCGGCCATGATTACAGACACCTGTGTGTGTCCTTTCAATCTATATAAACTAGTGACCCGCGGTGTTTGTCATTATACCCTGATGAAGACAGCTTGTCTGTCGAAACGTTGGTTATAAAATTATTGCATCTGAGCTCCTAGAGTGTGTGGCTCTCCTTTTCTTTTTCAAGGGATTTGGTCACACAAAAGGACAGATGAAGGTGACATTGTTTCAGGTTGTTTAATACAGTAACAATGTGGCTCAAAGGAAACAGTACAATCCGTTACAGTAACTGGTAAAGACGCATCGATTAATTCAGGCTACAAGAGTCTAGACCCAATGACAATCGAAGAATGTCATTACACTTATTGGTGTTTTGTAAAAGATGTCTCTTTCCATTCATTTTTACATTTTTACATTTTTAGTCATTTAGCAGACGCTCTTATCCAGAGCGACTTACAGTTATGAATACATATGTTTTTATACTGGCCCCCCGTGGGAATCGAACCCACAACCCTGGCGTTGCAAACGCCATGCTCTATCAACTGAGCTACATCCCTGCCGGCCATTCCCTCCCCTACCCTGGACGACGCTGGGCCAATTGTGCGCCGCCCATGAGTCTCCCGGTCGCGGCCGGCTGCGACAGAGCCTGGATTCGAACCAGGATCTCTAGTGGCACAGTTAACACTGCGATGCAGTGCCTTAGACCACTGCGCCACTCAGGAGGCGCAAGCGCACAGTGCACTGTTTGGATGCTGGAATTATTTTGGAGTGGACGAACATGCGCAGGTAGCCTACTAGTACATTCTGAAGTGATTTGTTTGACAATAAGATGAAAACATCATGACTGGTTGTGTACACAGCAAATTAAAAGGTAATACACATTTTTATCATTAAATTACGTCTTTACTATTAGGCCCATAAAACATTTTTGTAGAAAAATTAGGAGGTCCCGTGAAAAAAATAGAGACCCCTCGAATCTCACAGTATAATTTGCACTCTGAAGTTTGGTAAAAGAGAGTGCACTATCCACTAAGCATTTACCAATGGCAATGTCTTTTGGACATATTTTTTTGGTCCTGTCCGGACATCTTGTTTTTGGTGCAGTTCGGACCTGGCTTGCTTTCAACATCTAAGGACGTTTATTTTTGGTCCAGTCCGACACAAGGCACTGGTGGCAGCATGGGACATCTGGGGGGAGGAACAGCAGAGGAACATCGAAATTACAACAATGACAGGACAAGTACAGTTTCACTGAATACTGTCTGTCTTACAGGACACCTTTAAACCTGACATACGTTGACCTTGATAAATGGGTCAGTCTACTGCTTTAGCAAAATCTGAGAGGGAGGGTCACTATACTGCAGAGTGGGGTTTAGCTTACCTTTACTCCAGCCAAGATGCCTGTGGTGGACACATTGAAGTCCAGGTAGGCCAACATCTCTGGGGTGGGAGGCTTGTAGATCTGAGGCTTGGCTACCATGGGTACCAAAAAACATTTCCACTGCATTTCAGCCCTGCCACAAAAGGACCAGCTGACATCATCTCAGTGATTCTCTCGTTAACACAGGTGAGTGTTGACGAGGACAAGGCTAGAGATCACTCTGTCATGCTGATTGAGTTAGAATAACAGACTGGAAGCTTTAAAAGGAGGGTGGTGCTTGAAATCATTGTTCTTTGTTAACCACTATAATAATACATGAATATTGGGGCGGCAGGTAGCTTAGTGGGTAAGAGCGTTGTGCCAGTAACCGAAAGGTCGCTGGTTCTAATCCTCGAGCCGACTAGGTGAAAAATCTGTCGATGTGCCCTTAAGCAAGGCACTTAACCCTAATTGCTCCTGTAAGTCGCTCTGGATAAGAGCGTCTGCTAAATGACTAAAATGTAAATGTAAATGTTACCTGCAAGGAAACACGTGCCGTCATCATTGCATTGCACAAAAAGGGCTTCACAGGTAAGGATATTGCTGCTAGTAAGATTGCACTTAAATCAACCATTTATCGGATCATCAAGAACTTCAAGGAGAGAGGTTCAATTGTTGTGAAGAAGGCGTCAGGGCGCCCAAGAAAGTCCAGCAAGCGCCAGGACCGTCTCCTAAAGTTGATTCAGCTGTGGGATCGGGGCACCACCAGTGCAGAGCTTGCTCAGGAATGGCAGCAGACAGGTGTGAGTGCATCTGCACACACAGTGAGGCAAAGACTTTTGGAGGATGGCCTGGTGTCAAGAAGGGCAGCAAAGAAGCCACTTATCTCCAGGAAAACATCAGGGACAGACTGATATTCTGCGAAAGGTACAGGGATTGGACTGCTGGGGACTGGGGTAAAGTCATTTTCTCTGATGACTCCCCTTTCCGATTGTTTGGGGCATCCGGAAAACACCTTGTCCGGAGAAGACAAGGTGAGCGCTACCATCAGTCCTGTGTCATGTCAACAGTAAAGCATCCTGAGACCATTCATGTGTGGGGTTACTTCTCAGCCAAGGGAGTGCGCTCACTCACAATTTTGCCTAAGAACACAGCCATGAATAAAGAACGGTACCAACACATCCTCCGACAGCAACTTCTCCCAACCATCCAAGAACAGTTTGGTGACGACCAATGCCTTTTCCAGCATGATGGAGCACCTTGCCATAAGGCAAAAGTGATAACTAAGTGGCACTGGGAACAAAACATTGAAATTTTGGGTCCATGGCCAGGAAACTCCCCAGACCTTAATCCCATTGAGAACTTGTGGTCGATCCTCAAGAGGCGGGTGGACAAACAAAAACCCACAAATCCTGACAAACTCCAAGCATTAATTATGCAAGAATGGGCTGCCATCAATCAGGATGTGGCCCAGAAGTTAATTGACAGCATGCCAGGGCGGATTGCAGAGGTCTTGAAAAAGAAGGGTCAACACTGCAAATATTGACTCTCTGCATAAACTTAATGTAATTGTCAATAAAAGCCTTTGACACTTATGGAATGCTTGTAATTATACTTAAGTATACCATAGTAACATCTGACAAAAATACCTCATAACACTGAAGCAGCGAACTTTGTGAAGACCAATACTTGTGTCATTCTCAAAACTTTTGACCACGACTGTATGGAGGGGAGTGTGTCAACATTTGTGTCTGTACCAATCAAACAAACGTAACTATAATACATGAATATTGTAAGCATGTATCAACTATGAAGAGTTTTGTTGTTGTTGTTGTTGTTGTTGTTGTTAGGCTCAGTATCTAATGTGTCATTTCAATTTGAGTGCAGGATTCTTCTGTTGGAGTGAAGAATTAATGTTTTTTATTCCATCGTTTGTAAAATAAGAAAACATTGAGTAATACAAGGATGATACCACAATATTCCATGATGACATGACAGAATATATATATATTTTAAACAAGGCAATGAATATTATTTTTTGCAGTTTTATTTTACACAGCAACAGGAAGCATGATAACACTGCAGTATGTGGACCAATGCCATAAAACAGACAACAACTGAGAAAACAGGTATGCAAGCATAACACTTGCTTGCTACTAATGATGAGATAATTATACTGGTAAAATATGATGATCATATGATACACGCCACTTCAATCTAAATGAAATGTTTGAGTCTCAACTAAAATATGATTTATGTGATCAAACTGAGTGGCCAATCCTCCATGATTAAAAACAAACACCGGATTTAGTTGAAATGATACCTTTCCACCTGTATTGTATTACTCATGAAAAGGCTTTAAGCCATCTCTAAATGTTCTCCTGGTCTATGCACAGTAACACACACACACTTAAGCCTAAACTTCTGGTAACCAGTAATAGGGATAGAACATCCAATGAAACAATGAACTCAGCCTTCTGGACCAAAGACTATTGTTATACACGACATAAGAATACAGAGGGAAAAGTTCAATAAAATGGTTGAAATTCCATTAAAACTACTTTTAAAAAGGCGTAATATATATTGCTGGTACATTTTAATTTTTTTAGAAAATATAAATTGTGCGACTGAAGCTTACAATACACTGCTGGCATTAGCGCCGCCGGTTTCCATGGAGACCTGACAGAACAGAGCCATCCATGGAGGCGCCATACGTGTGCTGTCAGAGACTCCCGAGAAATAAACAATTACGTGCCTCTACCTGCAAACACTACCACATCCCTTACACCAACTCTGTATGGCGTTCATCAAGGTGGAACGCTGCAGAGATCACTTGGTGGATGCAGACAGCAGCCAAAGTATAATATCAAACTGACACAGAGACAAATAAAGTGGCAGTGGGTGGGGACAGGGAGTGAGTGAGGAGAAGTTGTAGTGTCTAGTCTGGTCCAGCAGGAGGCAGGCTAAGCATTGCCTCAGATGACTTGGTCCAGGGCACGCAGCAGCTCCTCGCCCTGCAGCAGGTGCTGGCGACCCACCACGGGGGCGTTAACCTCACAGTCATACCGGGTCAGCTGTGGAAGGGTGAAGGGTGAGCCGCTTCCCTCCGAGGAGATGCCAAGCAGGCGGCTTGCCAGGTCTAAGAGAAACAAGAGAATATAAGGGACACTAGTGTCATTGTTCATGTAAATATGTAAAACATACAGTGCCTTCGTAAAGTATTCAGACCCCTTGACTTTTTCCACATTTTGTTAGGTTACAGCCTTATTCTAAAATTGATTAAATCGTTTTTTTCCCTTATCAATCTACACACAATACCCCATAATGACAAAGCAAAAACTGTTTAAGTTTTTGCTAATTTATCAAAATAAAAAAACTGAAATATGACATTTATGTAAGTATTCAGACCCTTTACTCAGTACTTTGTTGACGCACCTTTGACAGCGATTACAGCCTTTCTAAAAATCAGTTTTTGCTTTGTCATTATGGGGTATTGTGTGTAGATTGCTGAGGATTTTTAATTTATTTAATCCATTTTAGATTAAGGCTGTAACATAACAAAATGTGGAAAAGGTCAAGGGGTCAGAATACTTTCCGAAGGTACTGTACACATAAGCTTAATGCCAGGCCTTGGCTGTTGGGTGTTCCAGGACTAACTACCTGTAGGTAGGAGCAGTATGGTCCTGTTGGAGGGAGCCTCAGAGCTGCCCAGCTCAGACACCTTGAGCTTTTTACCCGGCCCAGGAGGGTCCTGGAGCAATGCCCCCTGAGAAAAACAACAGATTCAAATTAGCCCTCAATATGCCGAATGTTATCAAACAGAATATCTCTGCTAAATGTTATTTGTTTTTTACATGATAAAAACATTTCTAAAGGTCTTACACACACTTACTATTCCGACAGCCTGAGACAGAGACAACTTTCTCTTGCGCTGTGTGTTCTGGGTGGCCAGTGTCCTGAGAGAGATCTCTCTGTCCATCTGAGGCGCCCTAGAGCACAGAGAGTCACACACCATGTCAGTAGTCAGAAAACACTGATATGATTTAGTTTTGAGGAGAGGGTAAGTTGGAAGGAGTGTGTGTACGTGGTGGGACTTACCTCGTGGTGAGTAAGGAGGCAGAGCAAGAGCTAGCTGCCAGCTCCGGGGCTGGGGAAGCTGTCCGGATGCTTGGGCCACTAAAGGGGGAGCCAGGGTAGCTGTGGACATCCTGGGTGAGGTGCAGAGGAGAGCACAGAGGAGAGCTCTCTAGGGGTTGGGCTGGGTCACACGACAGTGGCTCCTCTGGGGACAGGGTGCGCAGCTGGAAGTCATCATCCATGGGGATGTATGGAGCCAACATCTCCAGGTCCAGGTCCTCCATGGCCTACAGGGGGAAACAATAACATATCTGTCAGATCAGACTTTCCCTGAATCAATTCATATCCTTTAAAAGACGTTTAGAATTCACGCAAGTTCGGGGAAGTGGTGGAATGGAATCACATCAATTACATCTCCACCTACAGTATTTAAACCACACAACAGCTGATTCGCTTTCATTCAGGTTCACCATTGTACCAGGATGGACGCGTCCCACTGCCACCCCAGCTTATTCCTTATATTGTTCACTACCTCCTCCAGCTACTGATAGTGTGTAATCCAAATTCATGAATATTTTCTGGTGACCACATGGATATTATAGAAAACTTACCAATTGTGAAAAAAAGTATTCCCCAGAGGTCAATTAGAATATCAAAAAAGCTAGTCTACCCACACGTATATGGGTCTTTTTTTATAAATAATGGGGCCAATGTGTGACATTGGGATCAACATTTCAAAATGGTTTGAAACAAAAAATAAAATTCATTTTCATGCAGTTCCACATGTGTACTTAAGAGGAATAAAAGTGAATGTATGCAAATTGACCCATTACTCCACCTATACAACATAGGGCTATACATTCTTTAAGCAGGGTTCATACAGACATTGTATGTTAAATTAAAATTCAAGAAATTTCAGGGACTTTTTCAAGCACTTAATTGTAATTTTCAAGGACCTCAATGTTATACAATTGTATAATTTATATAATTGTACATATAGGCCCTAATATAGAACATCTCCTACAAAAACTCAAAAATGAAGCCACAGATAATTATAAGGGAGCAGGAGAACTTATACATTGGCAACAATAATTACAACTTTTCAAGCACGAAATCTAGGAAATGTCTGATTTTCAAGGTAGGCCTATTCCAATACTTGAATTTCTGAAGTAGGCTACTTCAAGCCCCTTGTATTGTTTAAAATTGCAGGTCTAACATGGAAAACTAAATATCACATTATTTCATTACCAGATTATATTGTGAATAAGCCCACTAGGTTATTTCATTTGTTGTCATTATATCCAGAATAAATAATAGGAACAGCATTGGTGTTGCGCAATAGTCTATCCTACGCACAGTAGACTCAGTGTCCAATCCGAGGCACAAAAACATATGAAAACATGAACTCATTACCTTGCTGCTTTCTCTGTTAAATCTAACGAGAACCTGCTGTAAATCAATCAGACAACAGATTATCAATCTCAATTTGCTAGGGATATTAGATCCAACGTGGATCCAGGCACAACTGTCTTCACTGGCGTAACGAATAGGACACCAAAATATTCTGGACATTCCTCGCAAACACATTTTTTGCAGCTTCACAACAGCTGTTCGCCACTTGACTCTCATTCGGAAAATTAATTCCTGGATCAGATGATGATGTGTGAAAATATCACGGCGTACCTAATCAGCTGGATACCAAATGCGCATTCCAACAAGTTTTATGCATAATTATTGAAGAACCATGCTAATGGTTTCACCCCGTAACATAAGGAGACACAAAATGTTACTTAGTTACACTGCATTTCTGAGATCTCTATACAAATAAACTGTCCAACAGCTAGATCCAGGATTCAAGTTCATTGACTAATTTAACTGATTAATGCTTACTTAATATATGATATAACAACAACTTACACCAATTTTGGACAAATCCGTCAAGACACCAACCATGAGAAAGGGTTGAAAAATAGGTTTTAAATCAACTCGTGAATTTTATTGAATATAGTTATGATACCCCCTTATACCTTAATGTAATGACATGACAAAAATGGGCAGATTATTATCAATGACTTATCAACAGATGCAACAAGTTGTCCAGTGTAGGAAATCCTCCCTGGTACCCTAGTTTATAGAAGGACCCATATGCATTAGAATGTCTTAGCATTGATACTGTAGGTACCGTACCTGTGAGGTGAAAGGCGTCTTGGGCTCTGTGTCGATGGCAAACAGTCTTTCCACCAGGTCCAGTTTAAACGCAGCACTGATGTCAGAGTCCATTGGGAAACAGAAGTTCAGCGGGCTGTCAGGCTGCAGAGGACATTACATTGGTTAAAGACTAGATTTTGTGAACAGAAGTATTTTTGACGTAGCAACTTTCCATTGATTTCCTGATTGGCAGTTTTAAAAGTGGTCCGTCTGGACGTGGTATCCCTGCTCACCTCATTGGAGCTGTAGCTGCCTGGGGTCCTGGAGGAGTCTGGACCAGCCTTGGTGTCCACGGAGGTGCTGGGGACCAGGGGCTGCTCACTGGAGGGCAGCAGAGAGAGCGGCAGGGCCAGCTTATCACTGGTGGAGGGCAGCATCACATCGTTGTAGAGAGGCACCTCCTTCAGCAGGATGTCAGAGACTGCAGGGACAGTAAAAAGGGGGTCAGAATGAGTTTGGGTTAGGGTTGGGACCAGTAAAGTGTGACTATCACAAATTATAAAGTTCATTTTCTATTCAAAAGTAACTATCACACAGAGCTCCAGGCAGGGCAGGGTACTGACCGGGGCTGCTGAAGTCCAGGGAGATGATGGTGTCTCCTGCGGCCGGGGCCAGAAGGGTGAGGGCCTCTGGTTCCTCCTTCAGTCTGTCGTACAGGCTGGCCAGGGGCTGGGCCTCAACTGCCTGGGTGAACAGCTTGCTCACATCCACCTTCTCCTCCTTCAGGAGCACAGGGGACACCTCTGCCTCAGAGCTCTCCTCCTCTTCTTCCTCCTTCTCCTCCTCCTCCTCCTCCTCCTCCACCAGCTCCTTCTTTACAGGTCTCATGTCCTCCGTCTGCTCCAGAGACAGCACCATCTTCTCCTCCTCAATTCCACTGGAGGAAGAGGGAGACAAAAACAGTTAAATATCATGTCTTACTCCACCTTACAAAGTGAAAATCTGATTGATTGGTTGAGTCAGAACCCACTGGGGTCGGTCCACCAGACAGTTTAAAGCCCTGATCAAACTAGCCTCTATATAACACACTGTGTAGTCCATGACGGTACCTGAGCACAAAGTTGACACAGACAACACACTGGGGCTGGGAGTTCTTGTTGTTGTAGATAACAGTGGCCTGAGTCTCCACCCACACAAAGCCGCCTCTCTTAGCCAGCATGCGGTACTGGCCTGTGCTCACCTGGCCCTTCGCAAACACTGGAGAGACCCGAAGAAAGAAGAAGAGGGTGAGAAAAAAGGAAGAGGAAAGAGAGACTGCAAGTAGCTACCTAGTCTGTCAACATTGTATTATGTACTGAAGCATATTGCAAAGCATTGGGCATTTCCAGATTACGTGTCTGCTTTAAGGGCGAATACACTTTGCATTGTCATGTTTAGGTGGGGATGCTTACAGTTGTGATGGGTCTTAGTCAGGTGTTCTGAGTCCAGGGCATGGTAGTACTCATACACAGAGCGATTTAACAGGTCCTCTGGATCATAGCCCACCAGCTCAGTGATCCTGGACAACACAGAGATAGGGGACAGGTTAATCCTGCTGTTTACTGGAGTGCCATTAAACCTATTGGACACAAGGTGGCTCTGTGGCACTACATTTAGGAACTACATATTCTTTTATCACATCTTTGTGTGAATACAAGTCATTTAATTTTAAGGAAAAAATTCAACGCAACATATATTCTTACAACAATAGCCCTTATTCTTATATGGAGTATAGCTTTGTGTTAGATTCAGTATTCTTCTACTACATTATTCATGCTGATGCTGCAGTCAGCGGAATGGTAGGTCTCAGTCTCACCTCTCGTCACAGTAGGTGAACTTCATGTCCAGTGTGTGGCGGCTGAGGAAGGTCTTGGTGTCCAGCGGAGCCTCGATGTTGGAGGGGTGGGGGATGGGGTCACAGACCAACACCAGGTAGGAGACGGGCAGCTCCTTGTGCCCACAGGGGCTCTGCTCAGCTGGGGCTTCATGGACTCGCACATGGCCTGAGCAGTGGAGAACCTTCCAGGTGGCTGATTTGACATTGACAGTGCGCCCCCTGCTGGTGAGGGTACATTTCATCCGCAGGAAGAAGCTGCGCTCTGTGTTTGGTTCCTTGGATTTTTTAGAGATCCCTGAAAAGGCAGAGGAGGAGAGAGAACGTAAGACTGAGGTTAAGAAATAAAAATTACATTTAGTGTTGGTGTGATGTGCAAAAAAGGAATGGTGCCAGTGAAGCAGAGTGAATACCATGGGAAAAGACAGTAGCCCACTCTAATCACCCTGACCTCAGGACTGGAGTGGGAAATTATAACTGGTTCTGACAGGCTCTGACTTTTTTGCTTGAAGCTGCTAAATTCAGCCCCACACTACTTGTTACACTGATATTCCAGAGTGCTGTGTGCAGCAGAGTCTATTCTCAGTAGGAACCTTGAGTATGAGTGTGTTTTCACAGGGGTGTGTCTCACCAGTTCTGTGTACCAGCATCTCCTTTAGCTCCTCATGGTCACAGGGGTGTGTGTACTCAAACACACTAAGTCCTGTCAGGTCAAACTGAACATGGACAGAAGAGGAAGGACGTTTAGAAACACACAACATATTCATGCCAAGGGAAGAACAGCAAATACAGGTAAGTGCCAAAATAAAGGAAACCCCAACCAAAACCACTAAAGGGATAATCCACCCCCAAACCTATGATGAACAGTGTTACATAGTGTTAAATAACACTAATATGTGAAAACAAGTTTTGTGAACAAATGTTTCATTTCGTGGTTATAACAAGGTTGGTAGAAACATGTGAAAATCGTTTTTGGAAATCTATTGCATGTCAAATCAATCAATCAAATGTATTTATAAAGCCATTTTTACGTCAGCAGATGTCACAAAGTGCTATACAGAAACCCAGCCTAAAACCCCAAACAGCAAGCAATGCAGATGTAGAAGCACGGTGGCTAGGAAAAACTTCCTAGAAAGGCAGAAACCTAGGAAGAAACCTAGAGAGGAACCAGGCTCTGAGGGGTGGCCAGTCCCCTTCTGGCTGTGCAGGGTGGAGATTATAACAGTACATGGCCATTAAGGCCAGATTTTTCTCCAAGATGTTGAAACGTTCATAGGTGACCAGCAGGGTCAAATAATAATCACAGTGGTTGTAGAGGTTGCAACAGGTCAGTACTTCAGGAGTAAATCTCACTTGGCTTTTCATAGCCGGGCATTTAGAGGTTGAAATAGCAAGTGCGGCAGAGAGAGAGTTGAAAACAGCATGTCTGGGACAAGGTAGCACATCCGGTGAACAGGTCAGGGTTCCATAGCAGTGGGCAGAAGAGTTGAAACTGGAGCAGCAGCACAACCAGGTGGACTGGGGACAGCAAGGAGTCATCAGGCCAGGTAGTCCTGAGGCATGGTCCTAGGGCTCAGGTCCTCCGGGATGAGAGGGAGAAAACCCACAATGCAATGCTCTTTCTCTCTGGGCTGGCTGGCTGGCTAGCTAGGCAGCTAGCTAGCTAGAACATATAGCTACACACAATAATACCAAAGTCAATATCAGCATGTGAAGTAGCTAGCTAGCTGTAAAATCGCCTAAATAAAACTGCACTATCAATTTAGGAGTCTTACCGAGTTCAACTTGCAGTTCGTCCCGGTCACGGAGCTATAAACGGCATCTCTGCCCAGAGCGAGAGCAGAGTAACGTTGCTTTCCCACACAGATACTTTTGAGATGGGAAACTCCATTAGAATCGTATTAACACCCATTGTGTACGTTGTCCATAAGGTTGCGCGGGGCATTCTGGGTGATTCTGGGACAAGGAGAGCTCTCCTTCATGGAGTGAATGGGAGTCAATAGGGCGTGAACAATTAATTTTGTGAACAAGTACAATATTGCTAATATTTTCCAAGATAATTCACTTGTTCTCCATAATATCGTATAACTTTAGAATCGTGACATTACGTACTTTCGAGGAAAATAGGCAGGTTTCTCAACACATACCCTGACTTTAAGAAGGGATTGTGTGACGATTAGCTTAGCAACCACGTGACACAGCATGACAACGTGAATGCGATGGGTCGACAGTCAGTGGGTGGGCCGTTTCTCCATTCATTGTCCAATTGGATTCCTGTCTCCTCCTTTCTGTAATATCTCTGTTTCCCACAGACACAGGGTGCATTGCGACAAGGTACTTGAAGGAGAAACGGAGTTGAATAATTTGGTACACCATTTAGATTGAGCACATCTCAGCGAGATATATATACTTTGTCATGACAATATAAATGGATGGATGGGTTCTGGACAAGTATTCCCATACCATCTATTGGCTGATTTGGCGATCTGGAGTGCAGGTAATCGTTTTAAAACATTATGAAATGTGATCGTGTGTTATCCCCATCTCCAGTGATGAGAATTATGTAGCTATGACGCAATCCTACACGATATCCTGATTTTCACAGACGGACCACTTAGATGTTAAATCATGCGGAAATGTTTTATTTTACCCACTGACAGAACATAGGCTTTCACCAAAATGACAGGAATTTCATAATTTTATTGGGGGTGGATTATCCCTTTAATAGGGCGTTGGGCCACCACGAGCCAGAAGAGCTTCAAATGCACCTTGGCATAGATTCTACAAGTGTCTAGAACTTTATTGGAGGGATGCAACACCATTCTTACACAATAAATTCCATCACTTTATGTTTTGTTGATGGTGGAAAATGCTATCTTAGGCACCGCTCCAGAATCTCCAATAAGTGTTCAATTGGGTTGAGATCAGGTGACGGAGATGGCCATGGCATATGGTTTACATAGTTTTCATGCTCATCAAACCATTCCGTGACCACTCGTGCCCTGTTGTTATGATGTTTTCATAGTGTTGTGTGGGAACAGGTTAGAGTTAGTAGATAAGTGGCTTGGTGCCACAGAGTCTACATTCCATTATGTCAAAGGAGATTACTGATGTTTATGGTAGCATGATTGATGGATAGGACATATTGCCTTGGGGTACAAGAGAATAACATCAGAGAAGAGAGTGCCCACTGATGGTTAACAGATGTGGTTGAAGAAACGTGTAACAGAGGGTATATAAGTGAGATATGGTCTTTGTTCAGTAGGTATGGCAAGAGGCAAAGCTATGTCTGCTGTTATATCGAACCATGGTACCTTTTAAATACTTATATAAACTCCCCATCAAAAGTGTCTAAGTATATTCTTACATCATGAATTACTTGATACCCTAGAAACTCATCATAACAGATTGGCATCTAAACGAACAGGATACAGTTTACAGCCGAACTAACAGGTAAGCAGACTTTCATTTATTTGATTATGTCAAATTCTGCTCATCTGTGGTAAAGCTGAGCTGTAACGAACTTTTAAAATGCAATACTTTAGAGGGGGACGATGAGTGGTATTGAGTTATTTAGTGAGATGTAAGGAGAATTATCAAATTAGACAATAACATGGTGCTATGATTCAAAACAGGGTGTGTTAACAGTAATGAGTACAAAGACAAAAGAGAATACAGGAGTAGGTGTAGAACTTAGAGAGATGTGTTGTATCATCATTTGAATACCTTGGTAAAGAAAATTAAAGAAATAGGTTACGGACCTCTGATGTGTAGTATCATCATTAGATTTGAATACCTTGGTTAGGAGAGAAATGTTTTGTGAAAGACTCGGAGCAGATGCAATGTAACATAGTGAATCATAGCTACAGAATGGGGATTTGATTAAAGTATTTAATTACTAATACTTCATGAACTAATAGCAGTAATGAATGGCCAGTTTAGTAGACCGGTATCTGGAAAAACAGCCACCATTAAGAGTAAAGCAGAGCTTCATTTAACTCGAAGAGAGAAACAGGAAATGACGAAATTATTACAAACTAATCTGCATTTAGAATTAGTCTCTTGTAAAAGTAATAGATGTTAAGTAAATTAGGATTTTTCAATGGGGGACCAAATCTTGGCGATTTATCCGCATGGACAGATAATGAGTAAGGTTTTTTTTGTTTTTTTAAGGGATAAGTTATAGATAGCGCGAAAATATATCATTGACAATATCGCCGTAAGCAACACGAAATGGGATTTACATTATATGAAAGAGGCGTATAAAGCATGCGATTTAATGAGCGCACAATGGCAAGGAAATAAGTAATAAGGAGAAAAAGTCAGCTAACAAAGTTAAGTAATTGAATGGGACAACATGGGCTCTCTTATGAACAAAGAGTATAAAGTAATTTGAATCTGAAGGGTGCATAATAAGTTATAGAAATGGATTTGATAATTTGATATAAGTTTGGATAAGAAGTTGCGATATATAACAGAATTAGGTCATAGAATATCAAGGAGTGGTATGGATATTGTGATGCTGTTTTATAGAGTAGTGGAAAAGTGTATTTTCTGGACAGGCAGGGCAGTGTCCTGAAAATTACAGTCTATTGTTTTGGTCCGCTGGGAGAATGTTTGAAGAGGTTTGGGTGTCGATTGTGTATTGGTAAAAAAACAAAAACACGAAGGGATTCTTGGATGTGAGTACCTAGAAGTTTCTAACGTTATATAGGTATTAACTTGCTCACCCAAACGTACGTTATGGGTGGGAAAATAATGAATACGGGTTTTCTAAGTTTGTACCGTTGTTGGATCATGTGATAGAGAAGGTTTAAGGAATAAACCATAAGTAATTCTGACCATAAGTAATGTGGTTAAAGACGTAAGTATAATATTGTACAAAGCCAATTTAGGGTTTGCATTAAACTACTTATCAGTGTGGAGCTAAGGTGGTGAAGTGAAGGAACTTCATTTTGTATCAGATGGTAAGACGACAAACCATTGTAATTGCTCTATTTGTGGGATTTATTTGTCATTTCAATTAAATAGAGTAAAATCAGGTTTTCTGAGGATAATTCAACTGTTGGTGTGTGTTGCTTGAACGGATACTACAGAGTATTTGGTTTTGTGATATAGAATGGAAGGTTTGAAGCGTGCGTGGTTCAAATGGAAAGACTCACTTGTTTAACAGGAATAGCGAGACGATTGCATGGTGGTCTTTTTTTTTGCGTTGCCTATGGGTTTGCTAGATTAAAAAATTGAGAATGGTGTTGTAATGTCTATCCATAAATCGGATATTCATAGTATGGATGTAAATTAAATATATGCTGATCAACTACAGCAAGTGTTTGGTGTTACTTGTAGCCTACTTAGAAAGGACAGTTGCCTAGATCTGATGTATTCTAATAATGGTGGATTGATGGTTTCAGAAGAGCTGTGGCTATGATCTTAGTTGATAAAAGGGGAAATAGGATGTAGTTTACGACGCATAGAGAAGCGAATGTCTTATATTCATGGGAAGTGAAGTTAGGGATCTCAGAGAATAATAGGAATATTAAACAAACACTAGGGATAATGAAGCAGTGTTGGAAGGACGCAGAGTATGAAAGATAACATTGACTGAGGAATATAGCAACTTTTGGTTGAGGTTACTACAGAAGTATTATGGACATACTATCGTAATAGATAAACTGAACCAAACATAACGTTACTACAGCAATTTAGGATGGTTAATGTTGTTACGTTAGTTTTTAAACCCTACAATAGAGGTAAATGCAGAACGCTGTTTGAGAATGTGTTGTTTGGTCTGCTAGTAAAAATGGAAGAGTTTCCATGTTTTTGTTTGCAGGTGTTAGCCATTGGGGCTCGCTGAAACGTGAGGTGCGAACTAGTGGGTTTAGAGTGGTGACGTAACTTGGTCTGCGACATGGAAGTAGTTGTTTATCTTCATTTGCACGGACCGCAGATTTTGTGGAGCGACGGGTAATGGTGTTTCTAGGGTGATTGTTGTCGATGTGTGCAGAGGGTCCATGGTTCAAGCCCAGGTTGGGAAGAAAGCAAAACTTTTACATTGATGCTATGGACCTAGATCACTAGGTGAATTGATAACATTATAGGAAAGAGATTGTCTTACCAACTCATAGCATAACATAGTAATTAAAGTTGCATCTCTGTGAATAGATGTTTTGTTAGTTTTGACCATAACTTCACAATAATTTGTCATATGTTAAAGTACCGTTAGATGGAAAGTCAGCGGTAAAGAATGATAGCTAGAGGGTTTTCTGTGTTTGAAGGATAAGTAGGTTAATTGGGTAATGAGAAATGTTGAACTGGATTGTTTAAAGAAGAATAAGTAGGTTAATTGGGAGATGATGAGATGTTGAATTGGATTGTTTGAATAGAATGGGATTAAAAATAATGCTTTCTAGTAAGGTCTATGAAAATAGGTTATTAAGTAGTAGTGGTTTGTGGATAGAATTTACTAATGCCATGATTTAGTAAGAGGGTGAAAGAAAGTAGTGATAGTTAGGCTATACATTACCATACAGGGGTTATAGGTTTATAGTAGAAGGTGTGGTGAACTTAATGGAACGTGGTATTATCTGATGTGTTTTGAGTGGGAGTTTTTTTTCCAGGATTGATGGAAATCCCCTACAGTATATGTTAAGGGAAAGTAGGAGATAACGTATCAAACAACCTTTTTAATAGATGCCTGGGATAAAGAATTAATTGATTCCTTACGCAGAGTAATTGATTATATGGGTGAATTAATTAAATTTGACATTTATAGGGGTGACAGGAACAATATAAGGGGTAACTGTGGTCCCCTGTAGCTCAGTTGGTAGAGCATGGCGCTTGCAATGCCAGGGTTGTGGATTCGTTTCCCACAGGGGGCCAGTATGAAAATGTATGCACTCACTAACTGTAAGTCTCTCTGGATAAGAGCGTCTGCTAAATGACTAAAATGTAAAATGAAACAGGTATTTCCTATGTTGTTGATCAAGTAGCGATACTAGGATATATTGATATGGGATCACATGTAGCAGATTTAGCATTTCGATAATCATTGTGAGAATTACAGAGGATAAAGTGAAGAGTAATCAATTAAACATACTCATTGTATACTAACAGATATTTGAGTGGTTGTCATCTTTTGAGAGATTTTAGGTAATCTTCTTATGGAGTAGTTATGAGGAAATATATTGAAACAATCGATTATTGATGTGAAATAGAACAGTGTATATCTGTATCATGTTTTGTGTGTAATTACTATCTTTGGATTACTGATTGTAATTTAATGTTAATGAAATGTATACTTTCTCTTCCAGGAGAAAGGGTATTTCCTTATCTCTCATTGGAATGTTGCCCAGGGCTAAGGGGGGGAGGTTAGTAAATTTAAGCAGTTTTATACTTACAGTGGGGAGAACAATTATTTGATACACTGCCGATTGTGCATGTTTTCCTACTTACAAAGCATGTAGACGTCTGTAATTTTTATCATAGGTACACTTCAACTGTGAGAGACGGAATCTAAAACACAAATCCAGAAAATCACATTGTATGATTTTTAAGTAATTAATTTGCATTTTATTGCATGATATAAGTATTTGATACATCAGAAAAGCAGAACTTAATATTTGGTACAGAAACCTTTGTTTGCAATTACAGGGATCATACGTTTCCTGTAGGTCTTGACCAGGTTTGCACACACTGCAGCAGGGATTTTGGCCCACTCCTCCATACAGACCTTCTCCAGATCCTTCAGGTTTCGGGGCTGTCGCTGGGCAATACGGACTTTCAGTTCCCTCCAAAGATTTTCTATTGGGTTCAGGTCTGGAGACTGGCTAGGCCACTCCAGGACCTTGAGCTGCTTCTTACAGAGCCACTCCTTAGTTGCCCTGGCTGTGTGTTTCGGCTCGTTGTCATGCTGGAAGACCCAGCCACGACCCATCTTCAATGCTCTTACTGAGGGAAGGAGGTTGTTGGCCAAGATCTCGCGATACATGGCCCCATCCATCCTCCCCTCAATACGGTACAGTCGTCCTGTCCCCTTTGCAGAAAAGCATCCCCAAAGAATGATGTTTCCACCTCCATGCTTCACGGTTGGGATGGTGTTCTTGGGGTTGTACTCATCCTTCTTCTTCCTCCAAACACGGCGAGTGGAGTTTAGACCAAAAAGCTATATTTTTGTCTCATCAGACCACATGACCTTCTCCCATTCCTCCTCTGGGTCATCCAGATGGTCATTGGCAAACTTCAGACGGGCCTGGACATGCGCTGGCTTGAGCAGGGGGACCTTGCGTGCGCTGCAGGATTTTAATCCATGACGGCGTAGTGTGTTACTAATGGTTTTCTTTGAGACTGTGGTCCCAGCTCTCTTCAGGTCATTGACCAGGTCCTGCCGTGTAGTTCTGGGCTGATCCCTCACCTTCCTCATGATCATTGATGCCCCACGAGGTGAGATCTTGCATGGAGCCCCAGACCCCCAAAGAAATGCCACCCCACACCATGACTGACCCACCGCCAAACCGGTCATGCTGGAGGATGTTGCAGGAAGCAGAACGTTCTCCACGGCGTCTCCAGACTCTGTCACGTCTGTCACATGTGCTCAGTGTGAACCTGCTTTCATCTGTGAAGAGCACAGGGCGCCAGTGGCGAATTTGCCAATCTTGGTGTTCTCTGGGCAAATGCCTAATGTCCTGCACGGTGTTGGGCTGTAAGCACAACCCCCACCTGTGGACGTCGGGCCCTCATACCACCCTCATGGAGTCGGTTTCTGACCGTTTGAGCAGACACATGCACATTTGTGGCCTGCTGGAGGTCATTTTGCAGGGCTCTGGCAGTGCTCCTCCTGCTCCTCCTTGCACAAAGGCGGAGGTAGCAGTCCTGCTGCTGGGTTGTTGCCCTCCTACGGCCTCCTCCACGTCTCCTGATGTACTGGCCTGTCTCCTGGTAGCGCCTCCATGCTCTGGACACTACGCTGACAGACACAGCAAACCTTCTTGCCACAGCTCGCATTGATGTGCCATCCTGGATGAGCTGCACTACCTGAGCCACTTGTGTGGGTTGTAGACTCCGTCTCATGCTACCACTAGAGTGAAAGCACCGCCAGCATTCAAAAGTGACCAAAACATCAGCCAGGAAGCATAGGAACTGAGAAGTGGTCTGTGGTCACCACCTGCAAAACCAGTCCTTTATTGGGGGTGTCTTGCTAATTGCCTATAATGTCCACCTGTTGTCTATTCCATTTGCACAACAGCATGTGAAATGTATTGTCAATCAGTGTTGCTTCCTAAGTGGACAGTTTGATTTCACAGAAGTGTGATTGACTTGGAGTTACATTGTGTTGTTTAAGTGTTCCCTTTATTTTTTTGAGCAGTGTACAGTGGAGAGAACAAGTATTTGATACACTGCCGATTTTGCAGGTTTTCCTACTTACAAAGCATGTAGAGGTCTGTAATTTTTATCATAGGTACACTTCAACTGTGAGAGATGGAATCTAAAACAAAAATCCAGAAAATCACATTGTATGATTTTTAAGTAATTAATTTGCATTTTATTGCATGACATAAGTATTTGATACATCAGAAAAGCAGAACTTCATATTTGGTACAGAAACCATTGTTTGCAATTACAGAGATCATACGTTTCCTGTAGGTCTTGACCAGGTTTGCACACACTGCAGCAGGGATTTTGGCCCACTCCTCCATACAGACCTTCACCAGATCCTTCAGGTTTCGGGGCTGCCGCTGGGCAATACGGACTTTCAGCTCCCTCCAAAGATTTTCTATTGGGTTCAGGTCTGGAGACTGGCTAGGCCACTCCAGGACCTTGAGATGCTTCTTACGGAGCCACTCCTTAGTTGCCCTGGCTGTGTGTTTCGGCTCGTTGTCATGCTGGAAGACCCAGCCACGACCCATCTTCAATGCTCTTACTGAGGGAAGGAGGTTGTTGGCCAAGATCTCGCGATACATGGCCCCATCCATCCTCCCCTCAATACGGTGCAGTCGTCCTGTCCCCTTTGTAGAAAAGCATCCCCAAAGAATGATGTTTCCACCTCCATGCTTCACGGTTGGGATGGTGTTCTTGGGGTTGTACTCATCCTTCTTCTTCCTCCAAATACGGCGAGTGGAGTTTAGACCAAAAAGCTCTATTTTTGTCTCATCAGACCACATGGCCTTCTCCCATTCCTCCTCTGGATCATCCAGATGGTCATTGGCAAACTTCAGACGGGCCTGGACATGCGCTGGCTTGAGCAGGGGGACCTTGCGTGCGCTGCAGGATTTTAATCCATGACGGCGTAGTGTGTTACTAATTGTTTTCTTTGAGACTGTGGTCCCAGCTCTCTTCAGGTCATTGACCAGGTCCTGCCGTGTAGTTCTGGGCTGATCCCTCACCTTCCTCATGATCATTGATGCCCCACGAGGTGAGATCTTGCATGGAGCCCCAGACCGAGGGTGATTGACTGTCATCTTGAACTTCTTCCATTTTCTAATAATTGCGCCAACAGTTGTTGCCTTCTCACCAGCTGCTTGCCTATTGTCCTGTAGCCCATCCCAGCCTTGTGCAGGTCTACAATTTTATCCCTGATGTCCTTACACAGCTCTCTTGTCTTGGCCATTGTGGAGAGGTTGGAGTCTGTTTGATTGAGTGTGTGGACAGGTGTCTTTTATACAGGTAACGAGTTCAAACAGGTGCAGTTAATACAGGTAATGAGTGGAGAACAGGAGGGCTTCTTAAAGAAAAACTAACAGGTCTGTGAGAGCCGGGATTCTTACTGGTTGGTAGGTGATCAAATACTTATGTCATGCAATAAAATGCTAATTAATTACTTTAAAATCATACAATGTGATTTTCTGGATTTTTGTTTTAGATTCCGTCTCTCACAGTTGAAGTGTACCTATGATAAAAATTACAGACCTCTACATGCTTTGTAAGTAGGAAAACCTGCAAAATCGGCAGTGTATCAAATACTTGTTCTCCCCACTGTATATGATTAGGACCATGGAAAGGAAAGAGTGAAAGAGCTATCCCTGAATGAAGGATACCTGGAGCTAGTCAATTTTACTATTCTTGAATTACTTTAGGGGATATAATTAAGTTAAGGTATTATCAAAAGTTGTCATTTTAATTTCATTTATTATTTTGGTTTAACAAACAATGTCGTTGTTTTGTTCTTTAATACATGAATCACGATGTGAGTCATGTGTTAAAAAAAAGGGGGAAGTACTGATGGCATGAGGATCTTTGTTAAATATGCAAATTATATTTAGAATATGAGCAGTAGTAATTAATGTGTTATGGGTTAGATTAAATGTTTTAGGTGAAAATGTATTTGTGGTATAAGGCAGGATGTAGAGGAGTCATGTCTATGAAACTAGTGACTGCAACAAGATGCAAGAATGTGCACTTCCTAATCTCAAGGCTTTTCCTGACTGATAAGAAGACAGGGTAAAGTGGAATACTATGTCTCGCCTAACAATGTTCTGAAGACTTTCTTCCAAAAGGTGAAGGCTTCTCTGACAGAACTAAGAGGAGAATATGGGCATTTTCTGTGCATGGGAGACTGTGTGGCAGTAAACGACTACAGAAGTAAGAGCTGAAAATAATCTAGGTGGAGAGGTTAGTACTAGCTGGTGCTGGCTACCTCGATGGAGGGGAAAGTAGCAGAGAGAGATACCTGCATCTATGTGTCCCTCTGTAAGAGTATTCTAATTCAGAGGAGGAAGATGGCACTGCCACTGTGGAGCATTGTTTTTGTGTCTATGTCTGTGTGTCATTGCAGCAGTGAATCTCAACTCCCCTAGTGGTAAGATGCAAGAAGGACACACTACACAGAGCGATGTTAACAGAAATTGGGAAGTATATTAGAAATTGGTATTAAGAATAATTGTTAAAACATAATAATGTATCATGTAGTGAATGTTTATATGGATTTATTGGATTAGAAATGAAATCAATTAAACTGTTATGTTTTGTCTTGTAGTGAGGTAAATACAGATGGTGTCTTGATGCATAGTAGGGATAATTTGGCCTAGAATGGTGTGAACCTACATTTACATTTTAGTCATTTAGCAGACAGTCTTATCCAGAGCGACTTACAGGAGCAATTAGGGTTAAGTGCCTTGCTCAAGGGCACAGACAGATTTTTCACCTAGTCGAATCGGGGATTAGAACCAGCGACCTTTCGGTTACTGGCACAACGCTCTTAACCACTAAGCTACCTGCCGCCCCAAATACAAAGACACAACCTATGAACCGGCTGAAGATGACTATCAGAGGCGTTGAAGACATGCAACCGGTGTACAACAGCCAATCGAAGCTATCAACTGATTTTCTCATGTTTTTATATCAAGGGAGTGGGACAGGAGTCCACCATTGAGTGAGAATGGAGAAGGATATGTTCAAAGGCAACATTTCTAATGTTGTTGGTATAATGGACAAGACAATCACAGTTGAAGTAGGAAGTTTACATACACCTTAGCCAAACACATTTAAACTCAGTTTTTCACAATTCCTGACATTTAATCATAGTAAAATGTCCCTGTCTTAGGTCAGTTAGGATCACCACTTTATTTTAAGAATGTGAAATGTCATAATAATAGTAGAGAGAATGATTTATTTCAGCTTTTATTTATTTCATCACATTCCCAGTGTGTCAGAAGTTTACATACACTCAATTAGTATTTGGTGGCATTGCCTTTAAATTGTTTAACTTGGGTCAAACGTTTCGGGTAGCCTTCCACAAGCTTCCCACAATAAGTTGGGTGAATTTTGGTCCATTCCTCCTGACAGAGCTGGTGTAACTGAGTCAGGTTTGTAGGCCTCCTTACTCGCACACGCTTTTTCAGTTCTGTCCACAAATGTTCTATAGGATTGAGGTCAGGGCTTTGTGATGGCCACTCCAATACCTTGACTTTATTGTCCTTAAGCAATTTTGCCACAACTTTGGAAGTATGCTTGGGGTCATTGTCCATTTGGATGACCCATTTGCGACCAGGCTTTAACTTCCTGACTGATGTCTTGAGATGTTGCTTCAATATATCCACATTTCCTTCCTCATGATGCCATCTATTTTGTGAAGTGCACCAGTCCCTCCTGTAGCAAAGCACCCCCACAGCATGATGCTGCCACCCCCATGCTTCACGGTTGGGATGGTGTTCTTCGGCTTGCAAGCACCCCTTTTTCCTCCAAACATAACGACGGTCATTATGGCCAAACAGTTCTATTTTTGTTTCATCAGACCAGAGGACATTTCTCCAAAAAGTACGAAATGTGTCCCCATGTGCAGTTGCAAACCGTAGTCTGCCATTTTTATGGCGGTTTTGGAGCAGTGGCTTCTTCCTTGCTGAGCAGCATTTCAGGTTATGTCGATATAGGACTCGTTTTACTGTGGATTTGATACTTTTGTACCGGTTTCCTCCAGCATCTTCACAAGGTCCTGTTCTGGGATTGATTTGCACTTTTCGCACCAAAGTACGTTCATCTCTAGGAGACAGAACGCGTCTCCTTCCTGAGCGGTATGACGGCTGCGTGGTCCCATGGTGTTTATACTTGCGTACTATTGTTTGTACAGATGAACGTGGTACCTTCAGACGTTTGGAAATTGCTCCCAAGGATGAACCAGACTTGGAGGTCTACACATTTTTTTCTGAGGTCTTGGCTGATTTCTTTTTATTTTCCCATGATGTCAAGCAAAGAGGCAAGGAGCTTGAAGGTAGGCCTTGAAATACATCCACAGGTACACCTCCAATTGACTCAAATGATGTCAATTATCCTATCAGAAGCTTCTAAAGCCATGACATAATTTTCTGGAATTTTCCAAGCTGTCAACTTAGTGTATGTAAACTTCTGACCCACTGGAATTGTGATACAGTGAATTATAAGTGAAATAATCTGTCTGTAAACAATTGTTGGAAAAATTACTTGTGTCATGCACAAAGCAGATTTCCTAACTGACTTGCCAAAACTATAGGTTTGTTAACAAGAAATTTGTGGAGTGGTTGAAAAACGAGTTTTAATGACTCCAACCTAAGTGTGTGTAAACTTCCGACTTCAACTGTAGGTTGTAGATTTGGTGGTGACTCAGATGAGACATTGTAGTTGTGGCATTGTCATTGGCAATTCATTTTGAACTATGAAGCTGTCTGAAGAATATAATGAAGAGACGCCAGAAGATTTAAGTGCCGGGAGGAAAAAGGGGTTGTTTAGCTGTGTTGATAAAAAAATGGATTTATCCATATTTCAGAATTGGGGTAGTTGATATATACACTACTAAATTAATAGTATTAAGAATGCATTGAGATAATGATCTGTATTATCAGGATGAGGAAAATCATAATAGAATGATGGATGTTTATACTGTATGTTAATATAAGTGTACATTCTGACAGTTGTAATGGGTGATAAAGTTGAGGGTTTTAACTTTCATTGATAAGGACCAAGTGAATCATACTGTTTGACACATGGAAGTTAATGTGAGGATTGTGACTGATTGTGACAATCATGAATATGTTAATCAATTGGGTTAACGTATTAACATATTAGTCATTATATACATTTGAAGTATTGGGTGGTATTGATTTGGATGTTTAGAGTGGTACATATCTATGTTGCTAGGCAAGTACTTAATTGGTTGCTATCATGGAGTTTTGGTATTTCAGACATAGGAATGTTTATGCTATTTTCATCTGATCTGATTGTGGTTGAATTTTTCAATCCTAAATATTTCAAGGATGTACTGATTTAACAGGGAGTGAAAACAGAGTTATACTGTGTATGTCTTCTCAGGCATATTAGGAGAACAAAGTCAGAGTTCAACATTGTATCTTTTAACAATCATGGGTTTTCAAGAAATTGGGTCTGAGATGTCACTCATTAGACTATGTAAGTGATAATCATATAGCATTGGATGCTATTATAGTAGATAGAGGGGGAATGTCTGTGATTATATAGGGGATACATGTTGTACATGCTGGACAACAGGATTAGGAAGGTATTGGGAATTTAAATAAAGCTATGGGAAATATAAGAGACATACAGCATTGCTGAGTGGCGCAGTGGTCTAAGGCACTGCATCGCAGTGCTAGCTGTGCCACTAGAGATCCTGGTTCGAATCCAGGCTCTGTCATAGCCGGCCGCGACCGGGAGACCCATGGGGCGGCACACAATTGGCCCAGTGTCGTCTAGGGTAGGGAATGGCCGGCAGGGATGTAGCTCAGTTGGTAGAGCATGGCGTTTGCAACGCCAGGGTTGTGGGTTTGATTCCCACGGGGGGTATGAAAAAAAAAAAAAAAATGTATGAACTCTAACTGTAAGTCGCTCTGGATAAGAGCGTCTGCTAAATGACTAAAATGTAAAATGTAAATGTAATACAGGAAGGTATTAGGAGTATGAATAGAGATGTATCAGTCAATATTAATGCAAGGAGAGAAAGGACAAATGATTCATCTATATCTTATTCCAGTTTAGAGTACATTGATAATGTTGATTGAGGAATGTGGAATGTTAAGTTGGAAATGTATAACGTGAATTTTAAGGTTTACAGGATTGAAGATGTGGAAAGAAGACTCAGTCGATCAGATAGCGCCCCAAGTGACCAGAGAAAAGCTTGGGGTTCCTCTGAATGAAGATGGATGAAGAAGACTGACGTTATTTATATTTTGATATATTCATTTGAATATATTGTAATATCCATGTAACTTAGGAAGTGTCATGGATCTTTGTATTTGTGGGGATGATGTCATGATGTGCACCATTTATTTCTATGTTTGTTTTTTGGTAGCATAGTTTAGACTCTAGTCATCTATATATATATATATACTACTGATTGTAGAACAATTTATTTTATATCAAGATAGGTGAAGTGTTGCGGTTAAGTAATGTTATTACCACAAAAGAGAGATACTTTTTTGGGGGGATTGTTATGATGTTTTCATAGTGTTGTGTGGGAACAGGTTAGAGTTAGTAGATAAGTGGCTTAGTGCCACAGAGTCTACATTCCATTATATCAAAGGAGATTACTGATGTTTATGGTAGCATGATTGATGGATAGGACATATTGCCTTGGGGTACAAGAGAATAACATCAGAGAAGAGAGTGCCCACTGATGGTTAACAGATGTGGTTGAAGAAACGTGTAACAGAGGGTATATAAGTGAGATATGGTCTTTGTTCAGTAGTTGGGTATGGGAAGAGGCAAAGCTATGTCTGTTGTTATATTGAACCATGGTACCTATTAAATACTTATATAAACTCCCCATCAAAAGTGTCTAAGTATATTCTTACATCATGAATTACTTGATACCCTAGAAACTCATCATAACACCTGTGAATGGGGGCATTGTCATCCTATGGGGACATAGTCATGGTAGCCAAAATAATGGCCTGCCCAGCATTTTTATACATGACCCTAAGCATGATGGGATTTTAATTGCTTAATTAACTCAGGAACCACACCTGTGTGGAAGCACCTGCTTTCAATATACTTTGTATCCCTCATTTACTAAAGTGTTTCCATTATTTTGGCAGTTACATGTAGATCTGCATTCTTGATCGGTCTATCCTAGTCAGTTCTGTCTCTGACTAACGGGACACCAGACCTACCTGTGCCAGACCCAAGCACTTGTTGACATTCTCAGAGAGATAGATAATGTCCCCGTCCTCAGACAGCACCATGAGGAAGCCTTCCAGAGCCTTCAGATAGGAGCCATTCAGCTGGGAGTCCAGCTCACTCTCCTTCTGCTCCTCCTCATCATCTGGAAAAAGAGAGCGAGAGAGAGGGGGGAGGAGGTGAGAAAGAGAATAAGAAATAGAGGGAGGTAGCAGAAGGGACCGCGTGGCAGACACAGGGACATGAGAAAAGCAGGATATATGATTACTAGCCAACACACATGCTTGTAGGGCAGGGTACTGCAACAAACACAGAAACCCTAAAAGGCTCCGTTCACACAGGCAGCCCAATTCTGAATTTCTTTCAGAGCTGATCTGATTGGTCAATAGACCAATTAGTGAGAAAAAATATCAGAATTGGGCTGCTTGTCTAAACGCAGTCAAAAAGCAGAAAATAACCCCATACCTACTGTAAAATATGGTGGTGGATCTTTGATGTTATTGGGGCTATTTCGCTTCCACTGGTCCTGGGGCCCTTGTTAACTGTTTACACTTGTGGGAATTTGCCTATATGGATAGTAGGGCTGGGCAAAATGGCCAAACTATCAGATCACTGTATTTTTTATTTTTTTTTACTGTATGACGGTATTTGATACTTTTGAATAATACAAATTGTACATTTGCTTTATGAGTAATGCGTGACCCTAGGTGGCAACACATAGACCCATTAATAATTTAGAATGTATGTGTTGCCACCATAGGGTCACGCACTACTCATAAAGCAAATTTACAATTTTTATTATTCCAAAGTATCAAATACCGTCATACCGTGGAAAATTAGAAAAATACAGTGATGTGATATTTGGGCCATATCGCCCAGCCCTACGTGGCAATGTGGAAATGCAGAAATTGTTTAATTTAACAGTATAAAACAATCAGAATGGAGAAAGACCATTAATCATTTAGAATGTTTCTCCATTCTGATTGTTTTATACTGTTCAGTTAAACTTCAACCAAAAATAATTTTCTGCATTTCCACATTGCCACGTAGGGCTACACGATATTGGCAAAAAATCTAGACCTTATTTTAAACCAAATCTTGCAATTGCGATTTGACTTGCGATTTAGATCAAAACACTTGGGTGAACTGTTGGAATAGTTAGAATATAATAGTGGGCACTTTGAATACAGTGTTATTTGACATGAAAACTAATGAAAATGCCAGGGAGGACTTATTGTGACAGGGTAGAAACCAAAGTGTTGGTTAGTGTTTTTCTAGGGGACCCTATAAATCTTTGGCTACATTAAATGTTCTCTTAGCTACTTCATGTAGCTAACATATTTATGCTTCGCCTAATCCTCTTTGGTTTAGAAGATACTGTTGCACAAACATGCTGATTTAGGCCTACACCATCACTGGTATCAGGCTGTAGAACTAGCTACATTTGCGCTGACTCGGTACATTTATTAGCTAGCTAGCTAGCTAGCGATTAGCATTAGCGGCTAACACGATTTAGCCACAACTTGCTAAGAAAAGACAAACTAGCTGTTTGCAGATGTAAGAAACACAAACTAATAATGTAACTATAGAACGCTTGTGGATTTATATTAAGACGCAAAGTGGAAACAGCATAGTTGTCATCAACATTGTTGCATGTGCTGCATTGACCATGCAGACTGAACGCAAGTGTCTCATGGTCAAGCAACAACAAAAGCACTCCTTGAGTGACAGGGGGCGGGGCTAGGTCTGTGTGGAAAGCGGCATAGAGAGAGAGAGCGAGAGAGAGCATGGAGAGATTAATCAAGTAGCGGAGTAAATTATAAAAATGGTAATTAAACACGGCGTATCAAATTTAACAAACCAAACATTAAATATCGTTATAGAAAGTAAAGTAAAAACCCAAACCGGTCCGTGCATCAATACCGGTATATAGTCAAATACGGTATAGCACCCAGCCCTAATGGATAGGGCTAAATTGAAATGCTTCTTAAAGAAGAAATATGAAAACGCAAATGCATAACCATGGTAGCAATTGAAAGGGAATAGATAATTGGAAAATTATTAGACCAAAAGGTGAGTACACAACAGTTCACCTGACAAGACTGAATCCAAACATTAAACTGTTGATTTTATGTCCATTTTACATTTACTGTTCTTTTTGCCGCATTGGTGGATAAAAAAATACTCAGGATCAGTAACATGATAAGACTATTCCTGAAAAATGTTGGGTAGGTGCAACATCAAACAAAATGACAAGGGTTTGAGTGAGAGGACTAACTGGTGTCTCCAAGTAGCCACACACCTCTCCAAAGTGTGCACAGTTCCTAATGCAATTTCAATGCACTCAAAGAAGAGTCTTCAACTATAAGGTACTTTTTTGTTCTCCTAGCTGTGCCGTTGAGGAACTAGAGCAAGCACACTTGTAGTTGTTTTGTTTGGAATACAACCCTGCATCCCTGCCATCAGACAATTACTGTTGTTGTTTACGCAATCCAAAAACGGTCCATTATAAATCTCAATCTCAAAGTGTGGCTACACTTCGACGTCGTCACGCAACAGACGTCATCAGAGCGCGCAACAGAACCGTGTACTGCCTACACTCGGGTTTGTTGTTTTTATGAAATCGTTTTTAAATCATAGCTAAAGTTTGCATTGCTACTGATTCCGCGACGCGGTCAGCCTTTACGGCTGGGACCGCAAGTTTGTGTCCCAGATTCCTGGTTACCAACAACGACGAGACGACCTACAGAGAGGAGCAAGCTGAAAGTTGGATGTCTCTCATGGCTTCGCTCACCCCTGGATGTACCACCTGCCAGTACCTGATCCAGAGAGTCGCTGAGCTGGAGGGGAGAGTATCTGTCTTGCGCCAGATCAAGGAGGACGAGGAACTCCTGGTCTGTTCCACCCCTTCTGCTCCGCTTCAGGATGCCTGGATTGCTGTCCGGGGAGTAAAGCACTCCAGGAAACGGAATCCATCAAATGTTTCGGAAGTGCTACAATTGGGGAGGAGATTCAAGGTCCTGGAAGACCTGGAAGTGCATTCCAATCATACTGTACAGCAGGGGTGTCAAACGTCCGGCCCGCGGGCCGGATCAGGCCCGCAAACGGGTTTAATCCGGCCCACGAGATGATTTTGTAAAGTATAAAAATGCGCTGCAATTTTTCAATAAAATAAACTGTTGTTCCAATTGCATCCACTGGATGGCGCAATAGCAATTGTGTTAAACAAGCAAACTGTTTATACCGGGGCAGAGCAAGTAGGTCAAGCACGTGCAGCCAGTCCGGATGAGCTACTTTGTTTTGCCCGCAATATTTATTACGGCTTCTACTTTTAACATTATGTGCTTTGGCACCCTCATTGCCCCAATATGTCTCTGTCAAAAAAGAGAAAAGTGGACGCAGAGTGCAGAGTGTTCCAAGAAAAATTGTCATCCTTCTATTTATTCACGGAATTGAATGGGAAAGCTGTATGTTTGGTGTGTTCACAGCATGTTGCAGTGCTGAAAGAATATAACCTTCGTCGCCACTATGTGAGTCTTCATGCCGACAAATATGACAACTTTCAAGGACAGCGGAGAAGAGAGAAGGTGAATGAACTGTTGGCGGGTCTGAACAAACAGCAGTCTGTGTTTACTCACAGCCGAGACATCAGTGACGCTGCAGTGCAAGCTAGCTACCTCATTGCTAATGAAATCGCAGTGGCTTCAAAACCATTTAGTGAGGGTGAATTTGTAAAACATGCATGATGAAGGCAGCGGAGATTGTGTGCCCTGAAAAGCGTCAGGCTTTTGTAAATATCAGCCTGACAAGAAACACAGTTGCAGACAGGATTTCCGATCTTTCAGTGGATTTGGACAGCCAGTTGAAGCAAAAAGTAAAGTCATTTATTGCGTTTTCAGTTGCAATTGATGAAAGCACGGACATTACAGATGTTGCACAACTGGCCATTTTCATCCGCGGAGTTGATGACACATTGACCGTCACCGAGGAGTTTGTGGAGTTGGTGCCGATGACACATACAACGACAGCAACTGATATTTTTACCGCACTCGTCGGCGCGCTGGAAAGGGTCGGAGTGGACTGGTCCCGCGCTGTCAGCCTGGCTACAGATGGTGCGCCCTCAATGATCGGGAAAAAAGCAGGCGTTGTGACAAAGTTCAGAGAGAAAGTGCAATCTGCAAATGGAGGACGTGATTTTTGGACTTTTCACTGTATTTTGCACCAGGAGGCTTTGTGTTGCAAGTCATTAAAGATGGATAACGTCATGAAGGTGGTCATCCAAACTGTTAATTTCATCCGATCCAGAAGCCTGAATCACCGTCAGTTTGACAGCCTTCTCAGAGAGAAAGACCACATCTATGGCCTGCCATACCACACTGAGGTAAGATGGTTAAGCCGAGGTGCTGTGCTGAGGCGTTTCTTTGATTTACGAGACGAAATTGAACAGTTCATGGAAGAAAAGGGAAAACCAGTGTTAGAATTTCATTCCGCAGAAGGATGCAGGACATTGCATTTATGGTGGATGTTACAGAGCACCTGAATAACTTGAACAAACAGCTGCAAGGGCGCAACAAAGTTGTCACGCAGTATTATGACAGCATACGTTCTTTCAAGTTGAAGCTGTCATTGTGGGAGACGCAACTCGCCGGTGGTGATGCAGCTCACTTCCCGTGTCTGAAAAATGTGTGCGCAACCCAACATGTGGCAGACATGAAGCGGTTCAAAGATAAAATAACGGGACTGTTACGGGAGTTTGAGCAACGCTTTCAGATTTTTGGTGAACTAGAGAAAGACTTCAACGTTTTTTGCTCGCCATTCACCGTGAATCCCTCTTTTCTGCCCGTCAGCATCCAACTTGAAATAATAGACTTGCAGTGTGACTCGGATTTGAAGGGCAAATTTGCCGCAGCTGGCTTGGACACATTTTATCAGAATCTCTTGCCAGGTTACCCCAACTTGACAGCCCTCGCTGCAAAACTGTTGTGCATGTTTGGAACCACATATCTTTGTGAGCAAGTTCTCTGTAATGAGCATAAATAAAACAAAGCTACGCTCAAGGCTCACGCACAAGCACTTGAATCACATCCTGAAGTTGGCTGCCACTCAGGATGTGACGCCTGATATTGATGCGCTGGTGAAAGCTAAAAGATGCCAGGTATCAGGAGTCAAATAAACTATGCAACCCCACTTAAAGTGCTGCATGAGACACCCTGATATAGTTCTGTGATCTGTGATATACTTATGTTAATCACTGAGGCATTGTGTTTTTGTGTGTTATTTGTCCTCAGAACTTTCAAATAACTTGAGGTGTTTTATGATTAATAGTGATATTGTGCTTTTGGACACACTGTCCTCAGGCTCCAGCTTTATATGTTTTTATGTTGATGTGCTATTGTTTTTAATTTATTTTATTTGTATATTTAACCTATTCTTGACTCTGTGGTTCTTGCACTTGTTTGGGGAACAGGATTTCATTATTTTTATCTACATTTCTGCCTGAGAAATGACACCCTGATATAGTTCTGTGATCTGTGAAACAGTTCTGTTAATCACTGAGGCATTGTGTGTTTGTGTGTTCTTTTTCTTTAGAATTTTCAAATAAACTTGACGTGTTTTATGATTAATAGTGATGTTGTGCTTGTACTATTTTGGACACACTGTCCTCAGGCTCCAGCTTTATGTTTTATGTTGATCGTATTAAAACAATGAAAACAATCTGAAGTTGTTGTTTTTAAGTTATATATACCATGATTTTTCCGGTCCGGCCCACTTGGGAATATATTTTCCTCCATGTGGCCCCTGAGCTAAAATGAGTTTGACACCCCTGCTGTACATCTCTACTGCTGCCGTCTCACTCTCAGGTGGAAGTGCCCAAGCACACTCATCTGCTCTCCTTGCCTACCGCTAGGTCGTCAGTCTCAGCTGCTAGCCCCCCTCAACCTGCTAGGTGGCAGATCACCCGGGAGAGGCCCCGTCATTTACCCAATAAACCCATCTGTAGGCTAGGGGTGGGCGATATGAGCTAAAATTCATATCACGATATTTTCCACTGTCCAGACGATATCGATATGATATCACGATATATGACGTAAAAAAATATGAATCACATTTTAATATCCCTTCTTGGTTAAATTATATTAGTTAAGGAAAAATATGTATTTGAACCTTATATAACCAGAAAGAGTGAGGCATTGGACCGTATGGACCTGAAAAGTTTTTATTTGTATTGTGCAAACATGCATTCCGTAAACATGAGGTAGGTAGGCCTATATATATATATATATATATAAATTAGATATTAAGTAAAATTAAATAAAAAATAACAGGAGATAAAGAAAATAAGGTAATTACAAATTCAAATACGTGTGTTTGTTTTGGCTACGGTCCGTAGATATGTAAAAAACTAACCGTTTGAAACTAAACCTTTCAAGCCTCAACCATCAATTATCAACAATATCAACAAATCTTCACTAGAACTTTCTTCACAAGTTCCGTGCCAGGAATACCAGCATGTTGACTGTTTCTGGCTTTAGTGCTGCCCTGTGACATGTCACCACATTGCCCCCAGTGCTGAATGCCCTCTCAGAGGGGGCACTTGTGGCAGGGATGCATAAGTATTTCTTTGCCAGACAACTCACACGTGGAAAATTAGATCCGTGAAATCGCCACCACTCCAAAGGATCAGACTCGCTGTCTGCTGCCGTTGCCAGAATGTAGCTATTCAGCTCTTGCTCAATGATCTGCCTCTCTGAACATGAGGCAGGTGCACTGCTGGTCTGCTTAAAGAAGCTCCCAAGGCTCTTCTTGGGCTTCTTGCCTGATTGATGAGCAGTGGAAGCTTCTTTCTCCCTGTCAGTGTGATCCTCTGCAAGAGACGATTTTCCCAGGGCTGTGTTCTCCACCAGGAGGGCTTCGGTCTCTGAGGCAGCTCTCACCTTAAAAAATGAAAATAATTAAACTTTATTTGTATAGCACCTTTCATACATAAAATGCAGCCCAAAGTGCTTTACATTTGAAGCAATAAAACAAGAACAAATGAATAAATACCTTAATGTCCTCCAGTTTCTCAGCGGACATGTACCTGGTCTTGAACCTTGGATCTAGAAAGGTAGCCATGGAGAGCAGCTCATCTGTTGCAGGGTCAGTGTACTTGTTATTCAAGTAATCAAGAACCTTGATCTTGATCTCTTTGGTCAGTTCTGTATCGTCCTTGCTCAGATTTAGAACCTCTGCATTTAACAGATTGATGACAGGCTTCAAATAGGACACGCTCACATACGCTTCTCCTGACAGGGCATCTGTAAAGTCCTGGAGTGGCTTCAGTGCTGCTGTGACTGATTCCAAGACCTGGATGTCTTGCCAGGTAGGTACAAGGTGCCGTGTCTTTTTGTCCCCTGCCAGGACCTGTGTAATGGCCTTTTCCTGCTCCAGGACTCTTTCCATCATTTTCAGACGAGATCCCCACCTTGTCGGAGATTCTGTGATGAGCTTGTGCAGGGGCAGGCTTAGTTCATTCTGTGCTGTCATCAGGGCCTTCTGCTTTTTCCAGCTGTATGAGAACGTGCTAACCACCTTTTTGCAAACCCCTGTGGCCCGGGAAATCGCACACCCCTGTGGCCCGGGAGCGTTTTGGACACTCCTCTCTGGAAATTGGGAATAAGAAATCAAAATAATAGGGTGAAAAATAATCGAATCACAATACAATAATAATTAATAATAATGCATTTTTATATAGAAATCACAATACAATATAACTTTTAATCTTTGTTTGAGGATTTACGGCATTTACATTCAACTGTTACACATTTTACAAATCTGATGTGCTTAGATTTAGCCTACGGTACATGGCTGATGTGAGCTGTATTTTTTCTTAATAATAAGCATCATACAGGGTAGGCCTAGGCTACAGTCCTGAAACTTACCAATAGCATTGTGCAGCCTGTGTCCGAAACATCCAAGGTTTGCCCACTTGTTCAGCTGCAATGCCTTGATCATGTTCGATCCGCTGTCGGTCGTCATACAAACTTGACGCGACTCTTTTAATCCCCAGGACGACAGTATGTCCCTCAGCCCACCTGCAATTATTTCCCCGGTGTGGTCGTCTGGGAAATAAGACGTCTGTAGGCACTTACTTTTCAGTTTCCAGTCACCGTCTATGTAATGGATTGTGAGGCTTATATAAGGTTCTGTGGTACGACTTGACCATAGATCGGCAGTAGTGGAGAAGAATGGAATGTTATTTATCTCACTGTAAACTCTGTCCCAGCATTCTGTGTAAAGCTGTGGCAGGCATTTTTGGCTAAAATATTTGCGGCTCGGGATCTCATATCTTGGGTCCAGAGTTTGAATCAACTTTCTGAACCCCTCTTTCTCCACAGTTTGAATCGGTACCATGTCCTTCGCTATGTGATTTGTAATCGCAGCTGTGATGTCTATCCATTTTTTGCTCGTCTTCTCATAGCAAGTACCGGCAGCAAATGATGATATAATTGATTGTTGAGTGCGAGTCTGGCTTGTCTTCGGGCGAGCTCCTGGGCTTACTGTCTCACGCATTCTGGTGCATTGTTCATACTCACGGACATGTATGTTTTTTAAGTGATTGAACAGGTTGGTCGTGTTTCCACCTTTTGCTAAGACAACACGACGACACAACTTGCATAGGGTAGTGTTTTGGTCGGGGTCGGAGATTTTAAAGCCAAACCAGTTCCAAACAACAGAGGTGCCCCCTTTCTTCTTAACCAATTTATCCTCCTGCTCTTGAGCAACATCAATTTCTGTGTTTTCGCTCATCCTGGATTGTAAAGTTTTCCCCCAATAGTTAACCTGCCTCCTAACTGCAGCTGCCTGCACACTTCTTTGTTGCTAGCACTACATGCGTGCAACAAGTGCATGCGACGTGCGCTCATAAAAATAGGTCAACATATTAACATACATTCTTTTATTCGTAAGAACCAAGAAAGGTTGGATAAAAAAAAAAAAAAAAAGATGTAGCTACTTAGTACTATCACTCAGTTGAAATTTGGAACAAAAAAATATTGATGCAAAATTCGAATTTATGAATTCTGAATAAATCGCGGTATCCATGATATTGCTAAATCCATATCATGGCGCGGCACAATACCGGTTTTTACTATCAAACCGGTATATCGCCCACTCCTACTGTAGGCCTTCCGTTCTCGTGGTGGGTTCATCCATGGTCCGAAACGTTTCAATCCGGAAAGCTGAGACTTTCTGCTACCCTGGCGCTAGGATCCCTGACCTAAATTCCATGCTACCGCTACTTATTAGCAAGCACTCCGCCGCTTCAACTGTCATTGTCCATGTTGGGTCAAATGACATTAAACTCCAGCAGTCAGAGAAATTGAGAGACTATTTTAAAACATTGATAAATACGCTGCGTGTGTTGTTTCCGGTCCTTTTCCATCCCCACGCTACACGGATATGGTTTTTAGTCGTATATGCCAATTACACACCTGACTTAAGGGATACTGCTGCACGATGGGAATTCCTTTTGTGGATAACTTTGCAGCTTTTACAGACCGACCAGGTCTATTTCTTCGGGACAATTTACATCTTAACAGGTATGGCTCCAGCATCCTCTCCACCAACATGTCTCTTACTCTTGCCTCATGTAGAGCCTTTGATACCTGACGTTGTGTATTTTCGGGGGTTGACTTTTGGGATTGTACGCTCCCCTATCAGACTATGTTCAATGCTCCTCTCCCAGTTTCATTAATTAGTCCCTCAATTGCAAATATGGAACAAACTTCAGCTAACAACCTTTCTGCAATTCCTAGATTATTGTCCAATCACCGTATTGCGAATACTACTTACATGCAGAGAGGTATTGTTAGTAGTAATCTTGTCCCCATAAAATTGAGCTCTGTCAATAGCCCGAAAATGGTTTATTTCTCATTCAGTGCAGCTTCAGGTGCTACCTTGGATACTCCATCTGATATGAATTCCCGTAGCAATGGCATTGGAATAATTCATTTGAATGCTAGAAGCCTGATCCAAAAGTTGGACTTTATTTAAATGTTGGTCTCACAATCAAAATGTTGACGTACTGATTGTATCTGAATCGTGGCTGTGTGATTCTGTGCCTGATTCAGATGTTCAGTTGATTGGGTACAATATTTATAGAGCTGATAGAGTTGGTAGAGGTGGTGGTATCGCGATTTATGTAAAATGCTGCTTAAATGTTTGTGTCCATATCAACCTCTGTCCCAAAGCAATATGAATGTCTAGTTTTAAATGTGGTACTTGATAATAATGCTCATTTAACTCTAGCAGGGGTATATCGCCCCCCCCCCCCCTCAGCTCCTCCTTGTACTCTATGCAAATTGTCTGATATACTGTCTAACTATGCAAACTCTGAATTACTGATTTTGGGAGATTTTAACCTGGATTGGCTTTCACCAGTATCCGATAAATTAAAATATATTTGTACTGAGCTAAATCTAACTCAGCTGACAACTAAACCAACCCTTTTATCCTTGACTTATATCACTCTGAGCTTTTATCCACTTGCTGCTTTCTGGACCCGGTTTTAGCCCTTGCTTTTTTATCTTCTATTGTTACCTCTATGTCTGATAAACATGCCCCGCTTAAGAATCACAGAGTAAGAAACCGAACCAGTTCTTGGTTCTTATTTGTGACGCTTTTAATAAGCATTTCATCTCTGCTGGTTTTTTATTTGAAAAGAAAAGTGGCCATTGTGGTACTGGCCAGTTAGTTGATTTTTCGTCTTGCTTTTCAACTGTTACTCTGAAAAATGGTAACCCTGTTTTTAGTTTCCAGAAAATAACTGAAGCAGAGGTTCTAGCTGCCCTGTGTGCCATTGATACTAAGAAATCCTTAGGCGCTGACAATTTAGACCCGTACTTACTTAAGTGTGCTGCACCTATCACTGCTGGTTCAGTGACACACATTTTTTATCTAACATTAAGCACAGGAAATATCCCTAAGGTGTGGAAAGCAGCTTTTGTTCTGCCATTACATAAGGGAGGTGACGGTAGTGATTTGGATAACTATCGACCCATCTCTAGGCTCCCTTGTCTGGCAAAGATCCTAGAATCTATAGTCAACAAACAGTTACAATCTTTTCTTTCTGTTAACAGTATTTTTAGCCCCAATCAATCTGGTTTTAGATCTAAACACAGTACCACGTCGGCCACTATGCTTGTTGTAAATGATATTGCAAATGCCTTAGATGATAGAAAGCACTGTGCTGCGTTGTTTGTAGATTTGTCAAAAGCTTTTGACACTGTAGACCATGCTATCCTTTTGAGTAAGCTGTCATCTATAGGACTGGGCACTGATGCCTGTCGATGGTTTTATGACTATTTTAAAGATAGAACTCAGGCCGTCATGGTCGACAGGGTCAAGTCTGACCCCTTACAGTTACTTAAAGGGGTCCCTCAGGGTTCAATAATTGGCCCACTATTGTTCTCACATTATATAAACAACATTGGTGATGATGTCAGATATTGTAAATTCCATTTATATGCAGATGACACAGTGATGTACTCTATTGCTCCAACAGCGGACCAAGCTTTAATGCAGTTGGAGTCTGATTTTAGGATACTACAGGAGTCTCTTTTACAGCTTAAACTTGTTTTAAACGCTAAGAAAACAAATGTCATGTTTTTTTCTAGGTCTAAACTCTCAATTAGAAACACTTTTGTAATCACTAGCTTGGATGGTACTCAAATCAAACAGGTCTCTGCATATAAATACTTAGGGGTATGGTTAGATGATAGGCTTTCTTTTAAAAAACATGTTACTGAATTGGGAAAAAAGCTCAAATTCAAGATAGGGTTCCTTTACAGAAACAGGGCTTGTCTGTCCTCCGTAAATAGAAAACAAATTGTGCAGGCTACTTTTATATCCGTTTTAGATTATGGTGATATTATCTATATGCATGCATCGGCAAACACATTAAAAACCACTGGATGTTATTTACCATTGTGCACTCAGGTTTATCACGGGTGATAGTTACAAAACTCATCACTGTATCCTATATCAACATGTGGGTTGGGCCTCTCTATCTGTGAGGCGAGAGCAACATGCTCTCTTGTTTATTTATAAAGCACTTCTTTTAAAACTACCTCCATATATATCATCATTAATTTCCACTAGATATACTAATTTTAAAAACAGATCACAGATGTGGATTACATTAGAGACTTCTGTGGTCTCCCCAGAGTTGGGTAGGACTGCCTTCAGTTCCTTTGCACCTTATTTATGGAACAAACTGCAGATCGAACTTAAGTTAGACACTCTGGTGTCCCTTGCCCATTTTTAAAATGTTATGGAGGATCAATATGATGTTGTCTGTGATTGTTTCTGTTGAATTGTGTTTTTGTTTTGTATGTTTGAAATGTTCTTGTCTGTATGTCTAAAACTGTACATGTCAACATGTTTACACAGGGCACAGCCGTAAAAGAGATCCAGGTCTCAGTCTGTTTTTCCCTTTTAAAATAAAGATATAATAATAATAATAATAATATATAATATGCCATTTAGCAGACGCTTTTATCCAAAGCGACTTACAGTCATGCGTGCATACATTTTTGTGTACGGGTGGTCCCGGGGATCGAACCCACTACCTTGGCGTTACAAGCGCCGTGCTCTACCAGCTGAGCTACAGAGGACCACATAAAGATAAAAAATAAAGATAAAAAATAAAAATAAACATCTGGGTCAGGTGGCCAGGATTTGAAAGCTTGTTCTATTGCCAACATGACTACTGTAGCTATGTTATAAAATACGATCTTACAGTTTTAGGCTTTCATGTGGCAAATCAGAGAAACAGATCCTAATTTTGATGCGCATAGAAATTAGCCATGAGTGCGTTCAGGTGCATGTGCAACAGTGAATTTTCTTCACAATAAACAAACAAACATATGCTCATTCTGTTCAGAACAACCCAGGGTATGACGACACGTCATCTTGTAACTGTACATCAAACATAGAGATCATAAACGTTGACACTGTATGACATGGGTTTTATGATTTGGAAATGTGAAGTGCACATTGCTTGTATGACATCAAAGTGGTATTTATTATAATCCTCAATGTCTCATCTTTCACAATACATCGGAGTCATCTTAATTTATTGCATTTCCCTTCACTCAGACAATTTTTTTGTTTGTTGCAAAACCCTTACAGCGCTGTGAGGCGCAGAGCCAGAGCTCTGACGTCATGTACACTGCTAAAATAAATAAAGGGAACACTTAAACAACACAATGTAACTCCAAGTCAATCACACTTCTGTGAAATCAAACTGTCCACTTAGGAAGCAACACTGATTGACAATACATTTCACAGCAAGACACCCCCAATAAAGGACTGGTTTTGCAGGTGGTGACCACAGACCACTTCTCAGTTCCTATGCTTCCTGGCTGATGTTTTGGTCACTTTTGAATGCTGGCGGTGCTTTCACTCTAGTGGTAGCATGAGACGGAGTCTACAACCCATACAAGTGGCTCAGGTAGTGCAGCTCATCCAGGATGGCACATCAATGCGAGCTGTGGCAAGAAGGTTTGCTGTGTCTGTCAGCGTAGTGTCCAGAGCATGGAGGCGCTACCAGGAGACAGGCCAGTACATCAGGAGACGTGGAGGAGGCCGTAGGAGGGCAACAACCCAGCAGCAGGACTGCTACCTCCGCCTTTGTGCAAGGAGGAGCAGGAGGAGCACTGCCAGAGCCCTGCAAAATGACATCCAGCAGGCCACAAATGTGCATGTGTCTGCTCAAATGGTCAGAAACAGACTCCATGAGGGTGGTATGAGGGCCCGACGTCCACAGGTGGGGGTTGTGCTTACAGCCCAACACCGTGCAGGACGTTTGGCATTTGCCAGAGAACACCAAGATTGGAAAATTCGCCACTGGCGCCCTGTGCTCTTCACAGATGAAAGCAGGTTCACCCTGAGCACGTGACAGTCTGGAGACGCCGTGGAGAACGTTCTGCTGCCTGCAACATCCTCCAGCATGACCGGTTTGGCGGTGGGTCAGTCATGGTGTGGGGTGGCATTTCTTTGGGGGGCCAGACAGCCCTCCATGTGCTCGCCAGAGGTAGCCTGACTGCCATTAGGTACCGAGATGAGATCCTCAGACCCCTTGTGAGACCATATGCTGGTACGGTTGGCCCTGGGTTCCTCCTAATGCAAGACAATGCTAGACCTCATGTGGCTGGAGTGTGTCAGCAGTTCCTGCAAGAGGAAGGCATTGATGCTATGGACCGCCCGTTCCCCAGACCTGAATCCAATTGAGCACATCTGGGACATCATATCTCGCTCCATCCACCAACGCCACGTTGCACCACAGACTGTCCAGGAGTTGGCGGATGCTTTAGTCCAGGTCTGGGAGGAGATCCCTCAGGAGACCATCCGCCACCTCATCAGGAGCATGCCCAGGCATTGTAGGGAGGTCATACAGGCACATGTAGGCCACACACACTACTGAGCCTCATTTTGACTTGTTTTAAGGACATTACATCAAAGTTGGATCAGCCTGTAGTGTGGTTTTCCACTTTAATTTTGAGGGTGACTCCAAATCCAGACCTCCATGGGTTGATCAATTTGATTTCCATTGATAATTTTTGTGTGATTTTGTTGTCAGCACATTCAACTATGTCAATAAAAAAGTATTTAATAAGATTATTTCATTCATTCAGATCTAGGATGTGTTATTTTAGTGTTCCCTTTATTTTTTTGAGCAGTGTATATTAGGGCTGCACGATATGGGCAAAAAATCGAATTGCGATTTATTGTACCAAACATTTTGCGATTTTACTTGCGATTATAGATCAAAACACTTGGGTAAACTGTTGGAATCATAGAAATAGAATGATCATTCTAATTTTATGGCTGGAATACAGTGGGCACTTGGAATGTAGTTTTCTTTGGCATGACAATGAATGAAAAAGTAAGGAGGACATGGTTGTGAACCATGTGTTGGTCAGTGTCTCCCATGGTACCCTAATTAGATTTAAGTAGGTACATTCAGACAAAGATTTTAGAATATGATTTGCCTTTTCCTCTCTGATTAAGAACAAGCTGTTGCACAAACAATTCTGATATACTCTACCACTGGTACCAGCCTGTATTATAGCAAAGGTTTGTTATAATTCAGGGATGTGGATCGCTAGCTAGCTAGCGATTAGCATTAGGGGCTAACACACATTTTTTAGGCACATTTTAGGTTAAGACCAACTAACTAGCATTTTGCAGGGATCAAGTTAGACAAATGAATAGTATAATATAGAAAACATGGATTTATTTTAATAAGATTTGAATAAGCTGCATCGTTTTTGTTTGGAAAAACCTGTTGACCGCATGCTGTTTGGTCAATGAATGCATTACAGAGTGAATCTTGAGCATGAGGAACTGCCTGCTCGAGTGACAGGGGGCAGGGCTTGGTGTGTGTGTGGGATTGAGAAGTGTCCAAAAGAGGAGAGACCAAGAGAGAACTTACAGACGGCTAAGTGGCGTTTCAAAATATCACAGCCTCTTGTGATATGAATATTGCGAATGTCAATATCGCAATTCCGATTTAAATTAAATTAATCATGCAGGCCTAATGTATAGCATGTTACTGTACAAGTGCCCAAATGTGCCACTTCAACCACTACACGGGTACGAGTGTAAAGGGCTACGGTTAACGGCATCATGAACTTTACCCAGTACCAGGACATTTTAGCCAAAAACCTGGTTGCCTCTGCCAGGAGGCTGAAACTTGTCGACAAGTGGATATTCCAGCAAGACAATAACCCCAAGCACACATCAAAATCAACAAAGAAATGTTAACATTTTGCAATGGCCATCACAGTCTCCGGACTTGAAACCCATTGAACACCTGTGGTTTGAATTGAAGAGGACAGTCCATAAGCGCAGACGAGGACATCAAGGATCTGGAAGGATTCTGTATGGAGGAATGGTCTAAGATCCCTCCCAATGTGTTCTCCAACTCATAAAACATTTTAGAAAAAGGGTTGTTATCCTAGCAAGAGGAGGTATTGAAAGGTATTGAAAAACAGGGGTGTCAATAATTTTGACCCATCTTTTAAACAAAATCTCTTTCTATGAGCAATTGTGTTAGTATAAAAGAATATAAGTTCCCCTTTCTTTTCAGCATACAATATAGCTCAGTATTTGAATTATATATTTTATACGGTCATTTTTGCTTACATGGCATTTTTGCTCCTCTTTATCAAGTCAATAATTCAGACCCCACTGTATATTCTCCTGTCTGCAAGTTTATAGATCTCCCAGAGCAGTCCAGGCACTTTGGACCCTATCCGCCCCCCCACCACTCACCTCTGTCCCTCTAATTTGGACACTACCATATTCTTCTTCCTCACTCCCCAGGGGGTACTGACCTGTGCTCAGCAGTTTCCTCATGCGCAGATAGCTGATGGCCAGTCTCATGATAGAAGCCTTGTCCAGGTTGGAGGTGACACTGTGGGGCAGGGGCAGCTCCTGGGCCAGCTCGTAGAACACCTCAGACTCCTTCCCCCTCCGGTATCGCGCCGCATCCCGGGACTTCTCCTTCCTCCGCTCCGAGCTCACCCTGCTGTGGGAGACAGGCCGATCAACAAGATGCAAGTCAGAGCCCGGGCCAAACACACACACCACCATCCTTGTTGTCTGCCTGCCCACTCTGCGCACTAAGCCACTGGCAAGGCACAGTGTGGAAGGCTGCATCGGCTGGGGTCTGCAACAAGCTCTCAGTCCAGCCATCTCACCCTAGTAGGCTCATTTACATACGCTGGCCCTGCCTGCCGTCTTATTGGCAGTAAACCAAAGGAAGCACAGTGAGCCCCCATGGAGTGATTGGCTGGGAGTGGGGACTTGGTTGTGTGTGATACGCAGTAGATTCTCCACTCTGCCTGCTTGGTGCACTGCCAAGCCTCTCCACCTGCCAATGCTACAATCCTCCACTACTGAGGGACAGCGAGGAGGGACAGACAGGCCTCTTTTGGGACACATACACTTACATTAAAGACACACAGGCTACTGGACAAATGACAGCCTCCTAAAATTGTCCACTTCATGCAACAGCAACCATAGTATGAACAAAAGGAGCCACTTTTGAACCACGTGGAAAAACAATGCAGTCTCTGCTTCTCTAAGATCGGTCCCAAAGAGGTCCAGAAAACTAAGATAAATTCTGTACAAAATAGGCCACATTGCGATTCTCCATTGAGTGAGAGAATGTTAAAACATGTAGGCTAATATATTAGAGCTCAACTATACACTAACAAATATCCCCTGGGGAAAAAAACAAAACGAGCCTGCCGAATCAAAGACGACAATAAAACATCTCCTTTCAATCCCCTTCAGAGTTTCTTGTCAAATCAATATATATGCACTACCGGTCAAAGGTTTTAGAACACCTACTCATTCAAGGTTTATTTTTTATTTTTACTATTTTCTATATTGTAAAATAATAGTGATGACATCAAAACTATGAAAACACATATGGAATCATGTAGTAACCAAAAAAGTGATTAATAAATCAAAATATATTTTATATTTGAGATTCTTCAAAGTAGCCACCCTTTGCCTTGATGACAGCTTTGCACACTCTTGGCATTATCTCAACCAGCTTCACCTGGAATGCTTTTCCAACAGTCTTGAAGGAGTTCCCACATATGCTGAGCACTTGTTGGCTGCTTTTCCTTCACTCTGCGGTCCGACTCATCCCAAACCATCTCAATTTGGTTGAGGTCGGGGTATTGTGGAGGCAAGGTCATCTGCTGCAGCACTCCATCACTCTCCTTCTTGGTAAAACAGCCCTTACACAGCCTGGAGGTGTGTTGGGTCATTGTCCTGTTGAAAAACAAATGATAGTCCCACTAAGTCCAAACCAGATGGGATGGTGTATCGCTGCAGAATGCTGTGGTAGCCATGCTGGTTAAGTGTGCCTTGAATTCTAAATAAATCACAAAAAGTGTCACCAGCAAAGCACCCCCACACCATAACACATTTTTTACATTTTAGTCATTTAGCAGACGCTCTTATCCAGAGCGATTTACAGGAGCAATTAGGGTTACGTGCCTTGCTCAAGGGCACGTCGACAGATTTTTCACCTAGTCGGCTCGGGGATTAGAACCAGCGACCTTTCGGTTACTGGCACAATGCTCTTAACCACTAAGCTACCTGCCGCCCCTAACACCTCCTCCTCCATGCTTTACGGTGGGAAATACACATGGAGAGATCATCCGTTCACCCACACCGCGTCTCACAAAGACAAAGCGGTTGGAACCAAAAATCTCCAATTTGGACTCATCAGACCAAATGACACATTTCCACCGGTCTAATGTCCATTGCTCGTGTTTCTTGGCCCAAGCAGGTCTCTTCTTCTTATTGGTGTCCTTTAGTAGTGGTTTCTTTGCAGCAATTCGACCATGATGACCTGATTCACACAGTCTCCTCTGAACAGTTGATGTTGAGATGTGTCTGTTACTTGAACTCTGTGAAGCATTTATTTGGCCTGCAATTTCTGAGGCTGGTAACTCTAATGAACGTATCCTCTGCAGCAGAGGTAACTCTGGGTCTTCCATTCCTGTGGCAGTCCTCATGAGAGCCAGTTTCATCATAGCGCTTGATGGTTTTTGCAACTGCACTTGAAATAAACGTTCAAAGTTCTTGAAGTTGTCCGTATTGACAGACCTTCATGTCTTAAAGTAATGATGGACTGTCGTTTCTTTCGCTTATTTGAGCTGTTCTTGCCATAATATGGACTTGGTATTTTACCAAATAGGGCTATCTTCTGTATACCCCCCCTACCTTGTCACAACACAACTGATTGGCTCAAACGCATTAAGGAGGAAAGAAATTCCACAAATTAACTTTTAAGAAGACACAACTGTTAATTGAAATGCATTCCAGGTGACTACCTTATGAAGCTGGTTGAGAGAATGCCAAAATTGTGCAAAGCTGTAATCAAGGCAAAGGGTGGCTATTTGAAGAATATCAAATATAACATATATTTTGATTTGTTTAACACTTTTGGTTACTACGTGATTCTGTATATGTTATTTCATAGTTTTGATGTAGAAAATAGTACAAATAAAGAAACACCCTTGAATGAGTAGGTGTTCTAAAACTTTTGACTGGTTTTATCTCCCACATGTAATGTGAACACATGCTTGGCTTATTGTCTGTCTTGTCCAGATGTATTGAAGCATGTAGAGATTGTAGACACAAGTCAAGGCAATGACACCAATGCATACCAGAGGCTGCTGCTGAGTTGTGGTCTTAACCCTACAGACAGCAGCGTAAATCAAACAGAGTGCAGCGCTCTCCATGAAAATAAAGACGTCAGTAAAAAAGCCCTCCGAAACCTGAAACAATTGCAATTTATCTGTTATGGAGTTAGTCACATAATTATATTATTTGAGACTGTCTGTAAATCAGGAAAATGCATCAGCTACCTAATGGAATGTAATTTATTTAAATATAATTTACTACTAGCTTATATAGACTCGCACATTTCCTAACGTTTTTTAGAGTACAGAAACAAGTCCCTCCTAACAGTTAATGACAGAATCTGATCCACCTCAATGTACATGTCCACACACAAATGAGTAGCCTAGATGGAGGTCTGCTTTGCAACCCAAATATTTTGCATGATCAGTGAATGGGTCTGCAGGTTTTGCATCACGTGCATGCATGATGAGACTAACCCATGCATTCCCTCAACCTGAAGTCAAACTGACAGACAGGCAGTCAGTAGGTAGGTAGCAGTCTGACTTTCTGTCTGTGCCTATTTACCAAGCTGACAGACTGACTGTGCAGGTCAGGAGCTCAGTCAGCGGGGGCCAAATATTTACACTATCCTCAGTCAGCTCTCCCAGACCACATGAGGCCCTGACTGTCTGCCTTTCTGGGGTCTGAGTTTGAAAGCTGATCCTCTGTGTTATGCAACCAGTTCTGCATAGCGCCATCAACACACTTTCACCCTCCGCTACAGAGTCCTTCCTGGTCACTTGCCATAGCAACATATTTCAATAATCATTGCTTTCAACAAACCAACCACTGCTAAGTGAGGCAAAACATTTTTTAAATATATGAGTATCTAGGTCTTCACCTGTGGAAATCGGCCACATGAAGGTAAAATAAAATCTAAACGTATCTCTGTGCTATGTATTTGTATGGAATCTATTCTGATTTGACAGACAAGTATGGCTTATGCACAGAGAATACAGGAAATGTCTGGAAACCCTCAATCTGAAAAGTCCTGGTTTAGACTGAAGCACAAAAACTACAAAGTGAACTCTGTGCAGTACAAACAAAGCTACTACAGTATACAGGAATCTCCTGCTGCTGTTTTATTGGTGCATCACCCCCTCCACACTACAGACGGGAGGCTGTTCTTTTCTCTAAAAGCAGAAGGAACTGCCTTGATCCTCATCATTCATGAGAATCACAAATATGGGATGAAAACAGAACCCTTGATCTCAAAACAGAGGATAAAAGAGGCCACCATTTCATAACATCCCTATGCACATGCATGACTACCAGCATTCTGCATGTCATTTGCCTTGCAGATACAACAAATGTGCTAGTAAGGCCTACGCTGTATGTTGTTAGTTAGCCTTAAATTGCCCTGTTTTATAATAAAACACTCGCCATTATATAAGAAAGTAATTAAGATAAAGCTGAGTCATTCAAACAGGTAGACATGGGTCAAAAGACAGGTGTCGTATTCAGTGCTGTACAATTACCAATTTTATTGTTACCCCATTCCCTGACTGAATTATTAACACGGACTGAACTGGGGTGTATTCACTAGGAACCAATTTGTCCATTAGAACTCTCGTTTTCGTTGCAAAACACAACCGCTTGCAACGGTTTGAACCAATGACCACACCCCTGCTTTTACATGGAACTGTTTCGGGTGATCTGTCACTAGCATTCAGTGTAACAGAAAACATAGCCTCGGCTGTTGTGTTACATAACCTCTTCCAGGCTGTACCAGTGGACAGTAGAGCACTGTGCAAAACAACAAATTGTTTACAAACTATTCTAAGAATCTATTTTCAATGGAGCACATTGACAAATTCTTCATTTTCTTATTTCTGATCCCTCCAAATAATCTTGCAATCTCGAATAAATATTCATCTCTCAAACCCAAAATGATACATCTCAGACACATCACTCCAGGCTTTGGTTTGATGCTCTTGTGGAAATGAAGCTGATGAAATAGGTCCATCCTGTAGCTACAGAATTAGTACAGAACAGGATTTAAGAGCTTTTCAGGCAGCCAGCGGAATATCGACGAGTTCCCAGCCGAGTACACCACTTCTCCCTCTAGTCAATGCTATTAGCGCCTTCACACAAGAGGGCGACAGACGCCGGTGACCATAGCAACAAAATAAACAAACATTATCGACGTGAAAAAAATATCGCTTTAAAGCCACTGGCATGCATAAAAACATATCCTTACGTATGGGTGGTCCTCTGTAGCTCAATTGGTAGAGCATAGCGCTTGTAACGCCAGGGTAGTGGGTTCGATCCCCAGGACCACCCATACGTAAAAATGTATGCACACATGACTAAGTCGTGTTGGATAAAAGCGTCTGCTAAATGGCATATTATATTATTATATTTACATGCAACAGAAATGGATTCGAAAACTATTATTTTTATTGTTCAACGTGACTCTCTAAACTGATAGCGTTAGCAGGGTGACCACATTTAAAATACCCAAATGCGGGACAACAGGATGATTTTGCGGGACATTTGCTGGTGTAGCCAACATTAATAAAAACATTTGGCAGCACCCCCCCACACACAAATCCCCCTCTCGCTCATGGAGTAGTGCCAATTATTTAGGTGCCAGAGAGCAATCTAAATCTAAATTATAATTTCAACGCTTGTACCGACATTATAGAATAGGCATAAAATGCATTATCTGATCCCGGGCTGTGTTGCAGCCGGCCACGACCGGGAGACCCATGAGGCGGTGCACAATTGGCCCAGCGTCGTCCGGGTTAGGGGAGGGTTTGGCCGGCCGGGATGTCCTTGTCCCATCGCGCTCTAGCGACTCCTTGTGGAGGGCCGGGTGCATGCACGCTGACATGGTCGCCAGTTGTACGGTGTTTCCTCCGACACATTGGTGCAGCTGGCTTCCGGGTTAAGCGAGCAGTGTGTCAAGAAGCAGTGCGGCTTGGCAGGGTCGTGTTTCGGAGGATGCATGGCTCTCGACCTTCGCCTCTCCCGAGTCCGTACGGGAAATGCAGCGATGGGACATGAGTGTAACTACCAATTGGATATCACGAAATTGGGGAGAAAAAGGGGTAAAAAGTAAAAAAAAAAATATATATATATATGCATTCTCCAATTGCAACATCTGACTATGCCCACACATTTAAGATGTTTTTATACTTTAAATACACTCAAACAAGTTACCCATACCTTATTTCAAAATAGGCCATGGCATCATCAATGTCAACCGTGAATGATAATTCTTCACATTTTACCAGTGAAATGTCCAAATTGCGTCTACATGCCAATAATTTGATCTCAATCAGTTTCATGGGAATATGCATTTAGATCTTCTTGAATTACTGTTTAGTGAGCACATTAAAAGAAGATGGTGTTAAACTGTATATAGCCTTCCTGTATTTTGTTTCAATCAAAGCACATTCTGCCTTGTGGCGCGCATTGTTGAGTTTTGGCCGCATGATAATTTTACTATTTCAGCTACCATCCTACAATCTCATAAGAAATTAGGTGGTGTTTTTGGTGTAACAGTAATGCTATACTATGCTATTATATTTGGTTATGTTATGTAGAATAATAAATCATTACATGATCTTCCAAGATATTGATTCAGCTTTGATCTAAACACCATTGTGAGAAGTGGCAGAGCATGTTGCTGCGCAAAATGTGATGGAGAAACGAGAGACCACAAAATCTGGGAATACTATTTAATGAAGCTGCCAGTTGAGGACCTGTGAGGCGTCTGTTTCTCAAACTAGACACTAATGTATTTGTCCTCTTGCTCAGTTGTGCACCGGGGCCTCCCACTCCTCTTTCTATTCTGGTTAGAGCCAGTTTGCGCTGTTCTGTGAAGGGAGTAATACACAGCGTTGTACAAGATCTTCAGTTTCTTGGCAATTTCTCGCATGGAATAGCCTTCATTTCTCAGAACAAGAATAGAGTAACGAGTTTCAGAAGAAAGTTATTTGTTTCTGCCCATTTTGAGCCTGTAATTGAACCCACAATTGCAGATGCTCCAAATACTCAACTAGTCTCAAGAAGATCAGTTTTATTGCTTCTTTAATCAGCACAACAGTTTTCAGCTGTGCTAACATAATTGCAAAAGGGTTTTCTAATGATCAATTAGCCTTTTAAAATGATTAACTTGGATTAGCAAACACAACGTGCCATTGGAACACAGGACTGATGGTTGCTGATAATGGGCCTCTGTACGCCTATGTAGATATTCCATTAAAAATCAGCTTTTTCCAGCTACAATAGCCATTTACAACATTAATAATGTCTACACTATATTTCTGATCAATTTGTTGTTATTTTAATGGACAAAAAAATTGCTTTTCTTTTGAAAACAAGGACATTTCTAAGTGGCCCCAAACTTTTGAACGGTAGTGTATATATACATACATATGCGCAACGTGACTGCAAGAGACAAATGTCTGACACCCCGTCCGCCGCTAGCTGTCTGTCAGCGCCTTAAAGATAGCCCTATGCCTATGATAGAAAAAATATTTAAGACCACAGATGTGCAAAAAGCCCATGGATCATGAAAGACCCATACTTGCACACAAAAATGCTATCTTAAATAGATGTTTTGTTCGGTGGACAGGCTTTTTACTTAATTTGGCCTATGTACAAAAGAAAGTGCCAATTAAAGGCCTTTCCTGGCATCCAGTGAATTGCCGCACACTTTATGCCAGGAACTCCCATTGACGTCAGGCTCTCAGTGATTAAGAAGTGATACAGAAATAATAAGGTCACAGCAATCTGTGGACTGGCAAACACTTCAGAGTACTATAACATTAAAATAACCTTGACACTTTTTGCAATGGTTTTGCTTTCTGTTTTGGTATAAGAACCTGCGGAAAAGCAGTGTGAAATTGTTGTGAAAGTAGGCATAGAGAGCAAAACAGTATGTTGGATTAATTTCAGCAGTTTTAAGTAAGGTATATGGTAACAAATAAAAGCTCCCTCGCCGACGCAAACCTCATAACCTATTTAAGTATAAATGTCTAAATTCTACCCACATAGCCCCAGAGAATATTACACTGTAACAACAAAAGTAGTGGTCTACCATATAACAGCCTACATTGGTTCACACTGATACCACTAAATTGGCCTATGGCAACTAAACGATCTAAATTATTGAGGCGCCAAACAGTTTTAATTGAATTCTGAATATTTTAAGGAGCAACCACTAACAGCAGCATCTTCCAATAGATTGCAACACCTTTACAATGAAGGCCAGAGAATGGAGTTGACATACCTTGAAGTAAACGTGACAACTGGCTTTCTTGCCTGTTCTTGACTCAACATTTGCAAACCTCAAAAATACATATTTCAACAATTCATTAAAACGTTCATGATCTGCATTCAGCAACTCAAAAAAAAGTTCTCACTATCATTCCTGTGTATTCCGTGGTCGAACATGTCCCATACGTGATATGTCTCGGGACCAAGAAGGTCAAGGTGGGCAACAGGGCAAATCAAGTGACAGCAAGTGGACCCATATCTCGCGACCTTTTAACACACTGGCTGTCAGTGTCACTAGTTTACGGCAGCCTTATTAAAACGTTTGTTAGCTAGCTAACGTTAGTTCTAGAAATTAAAATATCGAGTCGTCTCTAACTAACAGTTACTGTAGCTGGCTAGGCTAGCTTTAGCTAGTTAACTAGTTACGCAAACGCCTCAAAATCTTAAACCAAGCAGAACGAAACACAACACATTACTTACCGTTACCTAGTAAAGTTAGCTAGCTAATCGGCTGGTTAGCTAGAGGCTAACGTACCTTTTCTTTTCTGGGACAACTCCTGTGTCCATTTTCAGAACGACTGACTTCTTTTGAGCCTCAGCCAAGAAGATACCAAACTGTGTGTCGGGCCCGTACAAAAACAAGCGAAAATTCACGTAGCTAGTCAAATTAAATCCGTTAATTGTGTTTTCATAAGTTGTTGATGAATGCAATTCGGAGAGGTCAAGCCTCCATCGCTGAAACTTAAGTCAAAACATGAGTGCAGAAGAATGTGTTTTAATTCCTTCGAAATGGCATGAGGTGCCACGCTAGAGGTTGCTTGGAACAACGTTGTAGCTAGTTAGCTTAGCAGCTAGGTCAAATACCGTACAGTATGAAGATAGGTAGAAACTGCTTCTCCAATAGAAATCCCCGATCACACTTGTTGGCTAGCTAAGCTCATGCGTAGAAACATGTCATTACAGGTCTAATGGTAGTCTCGCGCCGAACTGCGCATGTGCAGGCCGTCAACTCCTTCGATATTAAGTTGTTTTTGACGAAAATTAAAACATGTCCGTTTGTCACTTTCATGAGGTTGGAGTAATAACATGTTTAACTACTTAAGACATTGTCTCGAATCTAGGTTGTGCCTTTAGATTTCGAGAAAATGAACAACTAACGAATAATTTTTCACTTCTTTCATTGACTTCTCAAACCCCGGGCTGGTTCCCGGAAGTCTCACGATGTCGCGCCTCTGGGTTTAGAAACTCTGTGGCCTTCCATTTTTTCTTTGCCTTTTCGGGAGCGCGCGCAATCACATGCCTCTCTACCGGCGGTGCGCACGAGCTCTATGGTACTGTAACTGTACATTCCATTCGTTTGGTTTCTCTTCTTTACACCAAAGTTGTCTGAACTGCTATCATTGTAATGTAAGCATGACACATTTACCAGATCTGTATGTCATTTCCCTCACAAATTCAATTAAAGAGTAACAGCAAATAATCTCAGTTCAATCTACACAAAGTAATAAAACATGAGCATTTCCATCAATTTTACAATGAGAAGTTAAGCATTTTTTACCAAAAAGTTTTTAGGCCTATGGTTCAAGAGTGGTGGGTTATGGCAGTATTACCACTCCAAACTCAAACTCTTTCCAAGTAAATATTACCAAATACAGTTGAAGGCTTTCTTTGCACCGCTGAGGATGTGTTGTAATTCATGACTATCGCCCTGTAGCACTCACCTCTGTCATCATTAAGTGCTTTGAGAGACTAGTCAAGGATCATATCACCTCTACCTTACCTGTCACCCTAGACCCACTTCAATTTGCTTACCGCCCCAATAGATCCACAGACGATGCAATCGCCATCACACTGCACACTACCCTATCCCATCTGGACAAGAGGAATACCTATGTAAGAATGCTGTTCATTGACTATAGCTCAGCATTCAACACCATAGTACCCTCCAAGCTCATCATTAAGCTCGAGGCCCTGGGTCTGAACCCCGCCCTGTGCAACTGGGTCCTGGACTTCCTGACGGGCCGCCCCCAGGTGGTGAAGGTAGGAAACAACATCTCCACTTCGCTGATCCTCAACACTGGGGCCCCACAAGGGTGCGTGCTCAGCCCCCTCCTGTACTCCCTGTTCACCCATGACTGCGTGGCCAAGCACGCCTCCAACTCAATCATCAAGATTGCAGACGACACAACAGTAGTAGGCTTGATTACCAACAATGACGAGACCGCCTACAGGGAGGAGGTGAGGGCTCTGGGAGTGTGGTGCCAGGAAAATAACCTCTCACTCAACGTCAACAAAACAAAGGAGATGATCGTGGACTTCAGGAAACAGCAGAGGGTGCACCTCCCTATCCACATCGACGGGACCGCAGTGGAGAAGGTGGAAAGCTTCAAGTTCCTTGACGTACACCTCACTGACAAACTGAAATGGTCCACCCACGCAGACAGTGTGGTGAAGAAGGCGCAACAGAGCCTCTTCAACCTCAGGAGGCTGAAGAAAGATAGCTTGGCACCTAAAACCCTCACAAACTTTTACAGATGCACAATTGAGAGCATCTTGTTGGGCTGTATCACCGCCTGGTACTGCACCGCCCGCAACCGCAGGGCTCTCCAGAGGGTGGTGCGGTCTGCCGAATGCATTACCGGGGGCAAACTACCCACCCTCCAAGACACCTACAGCACCCGATGTCACAGGAAGGACAAAAAGATCCCCAAGGACATCAACCACCCGAGCCACTGCCTGTTCACCCCGCTATCATTCAGAAGGTGAGGTCAGTGCAGGTGCATCAAAGCTGGGACCGAGAGAATGAAAAACAGCTTCTATCTCAAGGCCATCAGACTGTTAAATAGCCATCACTAGCACATTAGAGGCTGCTGCTGCCTATTGAAATCACTGGCCACTTTAAGAAATGGAACACTAGTCACTTTAGTAATGTTTACATATCTTGCACTACTCATCTCATATGTATATATTGTATTCTATTCTATAATATTCTACTGTATCTTAGTCCATGCCGCTTTGTCATTGCTTGTCCATATATGTATATATTCTTAAATTCCATTCCTTACTAGATTTGTGTTTATTGGGTATATGTTGTGAAATTGTTAGATATTACTTGTTAGATATTTCTGCACTGTCTGAGCTAGAAGCACAAGCATTTCTCTACACCCGCAATAACATCTGCTAAACATGTGTATGTGACAAATAACATTTGATTTGATTTGATGTCTCATAAGTTTGATTATTATTTTTGCTGCCTGGAAAGCAGCAGATGTGTTTCCCGGAATATGTTGGCTCAACTAGGTGACACGACGTTAGAGAAATTAGGGAATACTGATGCTCAAATACTACAAGAAGTGGCCCCAACATGAAAGTAGTCCTGGTTCATCCACGTCATTTGCTGTGTGGGGTAGATGCCATATTGAGGCCTGTGCCATAATGCTTTTAGCCAGTTTGAATAGTCCCCTCCAGATCATCAATCAGCCAGGACAGAGGAAGTAAACTGAGATCCAATCAGCTGTTGCAGAGTCACCACCTGCAGCAATCAGAGCTAGTGTATAATGGCAGTTTGGACAAGGGTCATATGTCTATCCACTCCAGGGGTGGCTGGTGGGAGGAGCTATAGGAGGACTAGCTCATTGTAATAGCTGGAATGGAGTAAATGGAACAGTATCAAACGTATGGAAACCAAAGGTTTCACTCCGTTCCATTTATTCCATTCCATCCATTTCAATGAGCCCATCTTCCTCTAGCTCCTCTCACCAGCCTCCACTGATCCACTCAGAACAGGCCCTGGGAAAAGCTGCTGGACTGAGAGGCATAGGGAGGTAAACAAATACAGGCAAAGAGTCAAGTGGTTTAACCAAATGTCCACACCAGTGCTCAAATTGCTATGGGTGGACGAATGCGGTTTTATAGTAAAGCGATGTCATTTAACTGTAAAAACGTATGACCTTTTAATGTGCCATGAACACAACCAGTCATGATGTTTTTATCTGATTGTCAAACAAATCACTTCAAAAAGTAGGTTACCTTCGCACGTTCATCCAAAATAATTCCAGTATCTGAACAGTGCACTGTGAACCTGCCAACTTTCCTTCAATTCGCAAGTGGCTAAAACTATCTCAACGGAGAAAGCATCCGAGCAAGGCAAAACAGCACCCCTCTGTCTTACTATATGTATCTGATACTGTCTGGCCAAAAGCAGTATGACATGCCATACTTTTTCAGGCCAGACATCAGATACATGGGTTACACATGCATGTCCTCTGACTCTGCCTCAACGATGGCAGTATTAAATCAAATCAAATCAAATTGTATTGGCCACATGCGCCGAATACAACAGGTGCAGACATTACAGTGAAATGCTTACTTACAGCCCTTAACCAACAGTGCATTTATTATTTACAAAAAAGTAAAATAAAACAACAACAAAAAAAGTGTTGAGAAAAAAAGAGCAGAAGTAAAATAAAATAACAGTAGGGAGGCTATATATACAGGGGGGTACTGGTGCAGAGTCAATGTGCAGGGGCACCGGCTAGTTGAGGTAGTTGAAGTAATATGTACATGTGGGTAGAGTTAAAGTGACTATGCATAAATCATTAACAGAGTAGCAGCAGCGTAAAAAGATGGGGTGGGGGGGCAGTGCAAATAGTCCGGGTAGCCATGATTAGCTGTTCAGGAGTCTTATGGCTTGGGGGTAGAAGCTGTTGAGAAGTCTTTTGGACCTAGACTTGGCACTCCGGTACCGCTTGCCGTGCGGTAGCAGAGAGAACAGTCTATGACAAGGGTGGCTGGAGTCTTTGACAATTTTGAGGGCCTTCCTCTGACACCGCCTGGTATAGACGTCCTGGATGGCAGGAAGCTTGGCCCCAGTGATGTACTGGGCCGTACGCACTACCCTCTGTAGTGCCTTGCGGTCGGAGGCCAAGCAGTTGCCATATCAGACAGTGATGCAACCAGTCAGGATGCTCTCGATGGTGCAGCTGTAGAATTTTTTGAGGATCTGAGGACCCATGCCGAATCTTTTCAGTCTCCTGAGGGGGAATAGGCTTTGTCGTGCCCTCTTCACGACTGTCTTGGTGTGTTTGGACCATGATAGTTCGTTGGTGATGTGGACACCAAGGAACTTGAAGCTCTCAACCTGTTCCACTACAGCCCCGTCGATGAGAATGGGGGCGTGCTCAGTCCTCTTTTTTTTCCTGTAGTCCACAATCATCTCCTTTGTCTTGGTCACGTTGAGGGAGAGGTTGTTATCCTGGCACCACACGGCCAGGTCTCTGACCTCCTCCCTATAGGCTGTCTCATCGTTGTCAGTGATCAGGCCTACCACTGTTGTGTTGTCTGCAAACTTAATGATGGTGTTGGAGTCGTGCCTGGCCATGCAGTCATGGGTGAACAGGGAGTACAGGAGGGGACTGAGCACGCACCCCTGAGGGGCCCCCGTGTTGAGGATCAGTGTGGCAGATGTGTTGTTACCTACCCTTACCACCTGGGGGCGGCCCGTCAGGAAATCCAGGATCCAGTTGCAGAGGGAGGTGTTTAGTCCCAGGATCCTTAGCTTAGTGATGAGCTTTGAGGGCACTATGGTGTTGAATGCTGAGCTGTAGTCAATGAATAGCATTCTCACGTAGGTGTTCCTCTTGTCCAGGTGGGAAAGGGCAGTGTGGAGTGCAATAGAGATTGCATCATCTGTGGATCTGTTGGGGCGGTATGCAAATTGGAGTTGGTCTAGGGTTTCTGGGATAATGGTGTTGATGTGAGCCATGACCAGCCTTTCAAAGCACTTCATGGCTACAGACGTCAGTGCTACGGGTCGGTAGTCATTTAGGCAGGTTATCTTAGTGTCCTTGGGCACGGGGACTATGGTGGTCTGCTTGAAACATGTGGGTATTACAGACTCAGTCAGGGACATGTTGAAAATGTCAGTGAAGACACTTGCCAGTTGGTCAGCACATGCTCGGAGTACACGTCCTGGTAATCCGTCTGGCCCTGCGGCCTTGTGAATGTTGACCTGCTTAAAAGTCTTACTCACATCGGCTACGGAGAGCGTGATCACATAGTCATCCGGAACAGCTGGTGCTCTCATGCATGCTTCAGTGTTGCTTGCCTCGAAGCGAGCATAGAAGTGGTTTTGCTCGTCTGGTAGGCTTGTGTCACTGGGAAGCTCGCGGCTGTGCTTCCCTTTGTAGTCTGTAATAGTTTTCAAGCCCTGCCACATCCGACGAGCGTCAGAGCCGGTGTAGTACGATTCAATCTTAGTCCTGTATTGACTCTTTGCCTGTTTGATGGTTCGTCGGAGGGCATAGCGGGATTTCTTATAAGCGTCCAGGTTAGAGTCCCGCTCCTTGAAAGCGGCAGCTCTACCCTTTAGCTCAGTGCGGATGTTTCCTGTAATCCATGGCTTCTGGTTGGGGTATGTACGTACGGTCACTGTGGGGACGACATCATCGATGCACTTATTGATGAAGCCAGTGACTGATGTGGAGTACTCCTCAATGCTATCTGAAGAATCCCGGAACATGTTCCAGTCTGTGCTAGCAAAACAGTCCTGTAGCTTAGCATCTGCGTCATCTGACCACTTTTTTATTAACCGAGTCATAGGTGCTTCCTGCTTTAGTTTTTGCTTATAAGCAGGAATCAGGAGGATAGAGTTATGGTCAGATTTGCCAAATGGAGGGCGAGGGAGAGCTTTGTATGCGTCTCTGTGTGTAAAGGTGGTCTAGAGTTTTTTTTCCTCTGGTTGCACATTTAACATGCTGGTAGAAATTAGGTAGAACGGATTTAAGTTTCCCTGCATTAAAGTCCCCGGCCACTAGGAGCGCTGCCTCTGGATGAGCGTTTTCCTGTTGACTTATGGCCTAATACAGCTCATTCAGTGCAATCTTAATGCCAGCATTGGTTTGTGGTGGTAAATAGACAGCTATGAAAAATATAGATGAAAACTCTCTTGGTAAATAGTGTGGTCTACAGCTTATCATAAGATACTCTACCTCAGGCGAGCAAAACCTCGAGACTTCCTTAGTATTTGATTTTGTGCACCAGCTGTTGTTTACAAATATACACAGACCGCCACCCCTTGTCTTACCAGAGTCAGCCGTTCTATCCTGCCGATGTAGCGTATAGCCCGCTAGCTGTATGTTATCCATGTCGTCGTTCAGCCACGACTCGGTGAAACATAAGGTATTACAGTTTTTAATGTCCCGTTGATAGGATAACCGTAATCTTAGGTCATCCAATTTATTTTCCAATGATTGAAGATTGGCTAATAGGATTGATGGGAGCGGCAGTTTACTCACTCGCCGTCGGATTCTTACAAGGCACCCCGACCTACGTCCACGATATCTCCGTCTCTTCCTCATGCGAATGACGGGGATTTGAGCCTTGTCGGGTGTCTGTAGGATATCCTTTGCGGCCGCCTCGTTGAAGAAAAATTATTAGTCCAATACGAGGTGAGTAATCGCTGTCCTGATATCCAGAAGCTCTTTTTGGTTATAAGAGACGATGGCAGAAACATTATGTACAAAATAAATTACAAATAACGCGGAAAAACACACATAATAGTACAATTGGTTAGAGGGCTGTAAAACGGCAGCCATCTTCTCCGGCGCCATTAATTCCAATATTATCAGCAGCACCTGTCTTTTTACTAAAGAAATGAGTTAACTATGGTACTTTTTCTGTTTAAATTAAATCTTCTTTCTGTTTATTTTCTCTGCCCCTCTCTGAAAGCACCTCTTTGCTGCAGCTTAATTTAAATGAAAGTCACGTTTGCAATCATTTCGAGTGAAACAATGCACAGGAACTCTGTCAGGGTGGAATAGTCTGTGGGTGATTAATGACACTTGTTTCTACTGTTATGAAAAAAACTTGGATTATATTAATATTGATATGAAATAAATGTATATGTATGGAAATCAATTATGGTCTATTATCAATTATTATTCGGCTGTATGGATTCATTTACTTTTTTGGAGGCCTTTTTAGTCAACAATGTGGCCTCTTTCACCTGGGAAAAACCCTACTCCTTCCCCATTTACTTTGCAACTTTGAAGCTTCCCACATATTTTGCTGCTGCTGAACCATCCTGCTGAAGCAAAACAGAATGGGAGTGATGAACTGAGCAGCCCACGACAGCGGGTCGTTTGTCAATGTCTGATTAAACCAGATTAGTATGTTGCACTGGTGCCTCCCGAGATCAATGCCTTGAGCTGAACTGATGTTCCAGTAAATCATAGAATAAAGAAGATAGAGGTGGGATTATGTGAGTTTAGTGCTGGCAGGGTTTTACTGGGATATCGAGAAGGGATTGAAAGTTCTCATTCATCCAAATGTTTCAGCGACTTTAACCTCTACGGGATCGGTGTCCCGTATATGGGACGGTTGAGCTAACGTGCGCTAATGTGATTAGCATGACTGTTGTAAGTAACAGCAAACTTTCCAGGACATAGACATGTCTTATATGGGCAGAAAGCTTAAATTCTTGTTAATCTAACTGCACTGTCCAATTTACAGTAGCTATTACAGTGAAAGAATACCATGATATTGTTTGAGGAGAGTGCACAACAACAAAAAACGTATCATGGCAATTGGTTTGATACATTCACCTCTGAAGGTAAATAATGTACTTACATTCAGTAATCTTGCTCTGATTTGTCATCCTAAGGGTCCCAGAGATAAAATGTAGCATCGTTTTGTTTGATAAAATCAATTTTTATATTCAAATGTAGGAACTGGATTCTACAGTTTGAACCCCTGCTGTCTCTGGCTCCACACTCACCCCGCCCGGCCTGGCCATCTAGATGTGTGAAAGTTAGTGTATAAGCTAATGATCCATCATGTATGACATTCCTGGGAATGTGTAAACTTACATGTTGTATTACCATATCATTTTTGTATGTTCTCTATAGTTATGTACTTGAAAATGTATCAATTGACCAATTCGGCACATTTGGGCAGATACAAAATAGTCTAGTGTTGCAATGCTTCACTAGATCAATCAGAAACTGAAAGTGGCCAAAATCTAAATTGCGCCTAAACTGCAATATTATATTGTGACCTTTCTCTTAAATTTCAAAGATGATTGAAAAAATAATAATAATAGAAAACGCATGTTTTTTTGGTTGTATTATCTTTTACCAGATCTAATGTTTTATATTCTCCTACATTAATTTCACATTTCCACAAACTTCAAAGTGTTTCCTTTCAAATGGTATCAAGAATATGCATATCCTTGCTTCAGGTCCTGTGCTACAGGCAGTTAGATTTGGGTATGTCATTTTAGGCGAAAATGGAAAAAAAGGGTCCGTTCCTTAAGAGGTTAAATTTTGAGCCGTGTGAGGCATCCTCTTTCAATTGAAAAAAGTTGACATAAGGCATATGTGTCTTTGTAGCACAGGCTAGTGGGACATTACTTGTTTTCAGACAATGCTACTTTTATATCTTAGGAATTTCTTCCAGTGACTCTAGTAATGAGTCTGAAGACTTTCAGTGCTAAATGGCAGGAAGTTCCCATCCTATCGGAACATGTCAGTGCACATCTCCGGGTCAAGAGCATCCAGCAGGTTCAACACAGGGCAGCAAATTGTTTCTACTGCCTGCTAGGATTTCCTTCAACGTCAGAGAAGTGTTGTTTTCAAACCCATCTTCCATCTCCTAGACCAGCTGCTTATTAGCACAATGCTTGGCCAACGTCTGAGTCTCTCTTTCAACGAACAGTAACTTCACCTTCCTGTAGCTATCAGAGGCGACAGACATGACATTAGCTATTTCTTGTCTGTGACGACAGTAAGAATGTAAGATATATAGTAAATGATGGCTCAAACAGAGGATGGATCTTTATGGTTAGGGTTGCAACTGCATTTTCCTTCTCTCTCTCACTATCTCTCTCAGGAGATCCATAAAGCAACATATGAATAATAATCTGATGCAGTCTCTTATTTATTTGAAGGGGTAATATTTGGTGTTAGCTCTAGGCTGGTGTTCCATCATTTCAGACAATGGTCATTGGAGAGAATTTCCCCATTACCTTCATTACCTTTACAGCATTGAAAAAAACATTCATCGTGCTGGCAGCCTCAAGCCTGTCTATCAGCCTGTCTGCCCACAAATGAGGAATGTTTAATTTCAGAAAGATTCTGAGTGTGTGTGAGAGAGTGTGTCTGGGGGGACTAAAAAAAATGGCATTCATTAATTGTTGAAGGACAGGGATCACAAAGAACTGGATAAAACAAAACTAGAGAATTTAGGTATTGGCAGTTAAAGCACACCTTTTAATCCATATCAACACTCATTTAAAAAACATATGCTTTTGACCATTAGGATGTTCTTTATTGGTTTTTGTCCTTGTCGGACATCTGCTACAGTGCCTTGCAAAAGTATTCATCCCCCTTGACGTTGTTCCTATTTTGTTGCATTACAACCTGTAATTTAAATAGATTTTTCATGTAATGGACATACACAAAATAGTCAAAATTGGTGAGGTGAAATGAAAAAAATAACTTGTTTCAAAAAATTCTACAAAATAAATAACGGAAAAGTGGTGCATGTATTCACCCCCTTTGCTATGAAGCCCCTAAATAAGATCTGGTGCAACCAATTACCGTCAGAAGTCACATAATTAGTTAAATAAAGTCCACCTGTGTGCAATCTAAGTGTCACATTTTCTCAGTATATATACACCTGTTCTGAAAGGCCCCAGAGTCTGCAACACCATTAAGCAAGGGGCACCACCAAGCAAGCGGCACCATGAAGACCAAGGAGCTCTCCAAACAGGTCAGGGACAAAGTTGTGGAGAAGTACAGATCAGGGTTGTGTTATAAAAAAATATCAGAAACTTTGAACATCCCACGGAGCACCATTAAATCCATTATTAAAAAATTGAAAGAATATGGCACCACAACAAACCTGCCAAGAGAGGGCCGCCCACCAAAACTCACAGACTAGGCAAGGAGGGCATTAATCAGAGAGGCAACAAAGAGACCAAAGATAACCATGAAGGAGCTGCAAAGCTCCACAGCGGAGATTGGAGTATCTGTCCATAGGACCACTTTAAGCCGTATACTCCACAGAGCTAGGCTTTACGGAAGAGTGGCCAGAAAAAATAGTTATGTACGCTCAAGTTCTGTTTTTTTGTCTTATGTCTTGTTTGTTTCACAATCACAAATATTTTGCATCTTCAAAGTGGTAGGCATGTTGTGTAAATCAAATGATACAAACCCCCAAAAAATCAATTTTAATTCCAGGTTGTAAGGCAACAAAATAGGAAAAATGCCAAGGGGGGTGGATACTTTCGCAAGCCACTGTATGTTGTGTAGTAAGCTGTTAGTAGGCGATGTGCCTCACCCTAATAATTTGGTCCCTTTCCCCCCTCATAACTTAGCCTACTGTTCTGACTTGGTGGTGCATATTTAGCCTATAGCCTGTTTTAGAGAAATGTAATCATAGAAAATTGTAAGAGCTTTCATTGTCTGCTTATATGTCCACTTTATTTATCCTATGGTTCTGACTTGGTGTACAGGGAGAATACTGTAAGAACGGTCCATGTTCTGAATTCTGTCGCTGTACATTTCAAAAGTGCTGAACAAATAGTTATATTGACTTTGTCCGTCCTAGCTCGTTCATTAATGTCTTAATCGAAATGACGGATTGCCTCTTATCCGCTCGTCGTTCCCTTATGCCATAGTTTGTACATCTCAATTGTCAGTAGAAACCACATTTGTTTAAGCAAGTCAGCCAAATCAGCTATGTTTTTTTAAAGGCAGTAAATGAGGATGAATGAACTGTTTCACTGCCAGACAAGGCTCCGCTGATAGCCAGGTGTAGCAGTGGTAAGGATTCACTCCATGGTGCTGAAAAGAAAGCTCTGCTGTTGGGACAGCTTTATGTAGGCCCTAACAGTTTGTGGGCACCGTTTGTCACCGTTATAGTGCAATGAATGTATTGTTTAGTGTTGTGTAGTGGTTTTGCTGGCATGCATTAAAAAATATATATATATATTGTCCCACTGGTCACAGCATTGAACAAGATGTATGTCAAGTTAATAAAGACACAAACAGAAAATTCCCATTAGTTCAAAAATTGCTTGTATTTATCTTGAAGGAACCGTAGGAAAATTCATCTTTCTGTATCAGGGGACACATTTCCATTAACATTGCTTTGCATTTCAGTCAACCAAAGTTTGTAAGATCAGTAATACACTTTGAGCAAGATTACAAGTCAGAACTGTCCCATGTTTTCCAAAGGTGACAGGAAGGAGCATGGAAAAATAGAGAATCTCTGATTAAAATCAGACCTCATTGAGCAACCTCTCTCTGTCTCAACACAGAACCAGTTAGTCATATCCCACAGTGACGAGACAGTGATGTCATATCCCACAGTGCCAAGACGAAGTTACGCAACAATCCTGCTGCAAGAATTTAATTGAGAATGTCAGAAGCTGGAGATGTTTTACAGTGATACAGTAAGAGTCCATATGATCCAATACAGCCCCAATCAGTAAGTCACCATCTGCCTCTTTCACAGCAGCACAGTGAATCCTCATGAGTCCTCATGTATCTGGAAGTCAGCCTCTTCCACTCAAACTGCCTCCCCATTGGGCAAAAGTAGAAGTCAGTAGGGTCAGAGAGAAGGGGTCAAGAGTCAAAGGGGCCAAGGCAGAAAGGGGGAGGTATGACAGAGAGCACCATGAAAAGTCTGTGGGTGCTGGGGTGTCACACAGGGCCTCCTAGTCATCCAGCAGCTCAGGAGCAGTGAAGGAGAAGTTGTGGAACTCGTCTTGGTTGACGGAGGGAAGGAGGTCCTCAATGGGCGTCAGGGTGGGCTCCTCCTGGGTGAAGTCTGGGTCAAAGTTGTTCACGTCCTCTGCAGTTTTCTGGAAGTGAAGTATTGGTTAGACAGGATTGGAGGTACAATAACACAAAATATCAGTGAGAGGTCCTGTAAATACTTTGGGGTAACTGCAAACAGATACAGTGAGGGGAAAAAAGTATTTGATCCCCTGCTGATTTTGTAAGTTTGCCCACTGACAAAGACATGATCAGTCTATAATTTTAATGGTAGGTTTATTTGAACAGTGAGAGACAGAATAACAACAAAAAAATCCAGAAAAACGCATGTCAAAAATGTTATAAATTGATTTGCATTTTTATGAGGGAAATAAGTATTTGACCCCTCTGCAAAACATGACTTAGTACTTGGTGGCAAAACCCTTGTTGGCAATCACAGAGGTCAGATGTTTCTTGTAGTTGGCCACCAGGTTTGCACACATCTCAGGAGGGTTTTTGTCCCACTCCTCTTTGCAGATCTTCTCCAAGTCATTAAGGTTTCGAACCTGACGTTTGGCAACTCGAACCTTCAGCTCCCTCCACAGATTTTCTATGGGATTAAGGTCTGGAGACTGGCTAGACCCCTCCAGGACCTTAATGTGCTTCTTCTTGAGCCACTCCTTTGTTGCCTTGGCCGTGTGTTTTGGGTCATTGTCATGCTGGAATACCCATCCACGACCATTTCAATGCCCTGGCTGAGGGAAGGAGGTTCTCACCCAAGATTTGACGGTACATGGCCCCGTCCATCGTCCCTTTGATGAGGTGAAGTTGTCCTGTCCCCTTAGCAGAAAAACACCCCCAAAGCATAATGTTTCCACCTCCATGTTTGACGGTGGGGATGGTGTTTTTGGGGTCATAGGCAGCATTCCTCCTCCTCCAAACACGGCGAGTTGAGTTGATGCCAAAGAGCTCCATTTTGGTCTCATCTGACCACAACACTTTCACCCAGTTCTCCTCTGAATCATTCAGATGTTCATTGGCAAACTTCAGACGGGCCTGTATATGTGCTTTCTTGAGCAGGGGGACCTTGCAGGCGCTGCAGGATTTCAGTCCTTCATGGCGTAGTGTGTTACCAATTGTTTTCTTGGTGACTATGGTCCCAGCTGCCTTGAGATCATTGACAAGATCCTCCCGTGTAGTTCTGGGCTGATTCCTCACCGTTCTCATGATCTTTGCAACTCCACGAGGTGAGACTTGCATGGAGCCCCAGGCCAAGGGAGATTGACAGTTATTTTGTGTTTCTTCCAATTGCGAATAATCGCACCACCTGTTGTCACCTTCTCACCAAGCTGCTTGCCGATTGTCTTGTAGCCCATTCCAGCCTTGTGTAGGTCTACAATCTTGTCCCTGACATCCTTGGAGAGCTCTTTGGTCTTGGCCATGGTGGAGAGTTTGGAATCTGATTGATTGATTGCTTCTGTGGACAGGTGTCTTTTATACAGGTAACAAACTGAGATTAGGGGCACTCCCTTTAAGAGTGTGCTCCTAATCTCAGCTCATTACCTGTACAAAAGACACCTGGGAGCCAGAAATCTTTCTGATTGAGAGGGGGTCAAATACTTATTTCCCTCATTAAAATGCAAATCAATTTATAACATTTTTGACATGCGTTTTTCTGGATTTTTTTGTTGTGATTCTGTCTCTCACTGTTCAAATAAACCTACCATTAAAATTATAGACTGATCATTTCTTTGTCAGTGGACAAACGTACAAAATCAGCAGGGGATTAAATACTTTTTTCCCCTCACTGTACCGCCTTCCATGTCTTTCATAACCCAGGCCACTACCTACCATACTGTAATACAATGGTTAAGAGAGTAAAACTGGGTGTGTATTATAAATGGTAAGATAAGACAGAGGTAGGTATTACAATTCTACTGTAATGTCTACTGTAAACAGTTTTTAATGACATCAATCATGTGTATCAGGTGTGTGTGTGTGTGTGTCTATCAGGTGTGTGTGTGTGTGTGTGCCTCACGATGCGGGGTTTGAAGGGCGGCTCCAGCTCCCTGCGGTTCAGCTTGTCCCAGTCGATTCCAGTGAAGAAGGCATGGCTAGTCACAGCATTCTCCCCACCCTCTTCCGCCATGCAGCCTAGACGCCGGGCTGGGTTCTTAGTCAGGAACTGTGGAGAGAACAGAAATATAATCGCATATGAGAAGTAAATAAAAGTAAAATATAATAATGTTTGTTAATGAAGTATAATAATTTGAATGTGGCTCATAATTTGACTGTTGAGATTTGCTCACCAACGTCTGATGTTGTCGGGTTAGAGCAGCCGAGGGGAAGTCAAAGAAAACACAACAAAATTCAACAAAAAACAGTCTTCTTGAGGATTCCAGAGGAACAAATTAATGTTTTGGACCGCTGTGTTGGCTGAGGAGTCTATGGGGCTAGCAGTGACATTCCCAATCAGCCAAAACTAATGAGCAGCCCTCCCTCTCCAATGATGAATGGGACCAGATTCACCCCAAGATTAATAGGCCTTGCCACACCAGACCCAAACACAGTTAACAGAACATTAATACTCTCCCTTCCGTGACGGCTACAAGTCCCTCCCCCGCCCAGCACTACATTTTTGGCTAGAAAGTCCAAGCTGCTTGATGAGGATTCCATGAGAGTGCTAGCCACTGCCCTCATTCAATGCCATTTTGAATATGCTAGTACTCCATACAGCCCAGAATAAGCTGATCAGGGTAGTATTGAAGGTGAGTCCACGTACTCACATAGGCAGGAGCTGCTTTCAGGAACTCAACTGGCTGCCTGTTGAGGCTAGGGTGTCCCAGATTAGACTGGGTTTGGTTTACAGGAGTATTTATGGTTCTGCGCCCAGATATCTAACTGATTACTTTCCCAATGTTAGGGATGCACACAATAACAGCACTAGATCAGGTGTTGCTAATGTGTGCTTATACAGGTTCAAGAGTAACGCTGGGAAAGGTACTTTCTTGTATACTGGGTCCTCAGAGTGGAATGAGTGGCCTCTGCCCATAAAAACGACATCTTCTCTGGGCAGTTTTAAAAATAAAAAACCTGTCTGATGTCTTCTGTGCCAATTTGAATGTACCTTACGATGTAACTGCAATAAGATACATGTTCTTATTTTTAGTTTTTATGTTTTATTATCTCGCTGTCATACTGTGTGCAACCGTGTTGGATCTTGCCTAGCCATCTTGTGGAAATATGTCCTAGACCAGGGTTCTTCAATTCCGGTCCTGGAGGGCCAAAACACTTCTGTTTTTGATTTCTACCTGGTAGTTAATTGCACTCACCTGGTGTCCCAGGTCTGAATTAGCCCCTGATTAGAAGGAGATGATGAAAAACAGAGGTGTTTCGGCCCTCCAGGACCGGAATTGAAGAACCCTGTCCTAGACTTTGTGTGTTATCCTCGATTTTACTAATGTGCATGTTTGGCTTTTCAAGTTTTTGTGTGCTTGTTTTTTTTAAATGGCTGAATTAATAAACTAAACAAAAAAAAGCCCTCCCTTCGGCAAATCAGATCATGCCTCTATTCTGCTCCTCCCCACCTATAGGTAGGAATTTAAATAAGAAGCTCCTGTGGTAAGGACTGTTCAATGTTGGTCTGACCAATCGGAATCTATGCTTCAAGATTGTTTTGATCACACGAACTGGGAAATGTTCCAGGTCGCCTCTGAGAATAGTATTGACGTATACACTAACTCGGTGACTGGGTTAATTAGGAAGTACATAGAGGATGTTGTTCCCACTGTGACGATTAGAACTTATCCAAACCAAAAACCGTGGATAGATGGCAGCATTCGCGGGAACATGGACGTGTACAAACAGATCAGCTACGACCTCTGTAAGGCAATCAGAGACAAAATGACAGTACAGGGACAAAGTGGAGTCGCAATTTAACGGCTCAGACACGAGACGTACAGTGCCCTCAAAGTATTCACACCCATTGACTTTTTCCAAATGTTGTAAGTGTTACAAAGTGGGATTAAAATGAATTGAATTGTCCTTTTTTGTAAACGATCTACACAATATACTCTAATGTCAAGCCAGCCATGTCGCGGACACCTACGCCTTGCTCCCGGACGAACTAAACACCTTCTTCACCTGCTGCGAGGAAAACAACATTGAGCAGCCGACACAGGCCCCGACGCTCACGAGAACTGTGTGCTCTCGTTCTCCATTGCCGATAAGAGTAAGCCATTTAATTGTGTAAACCTTAGCATTGCATCCCAAACTGCGTACTCAGAGCATGTGCAGAACAGCTGGCTGGAGTGTTTACGGACATATTCAATCTCTCCATATCCCAGTCTGTTGTCCCCACTTGCTTCAAGAAAGCGAAGGTAACTGAACTAAATGACTATCGCCCCGTAGCACTCACTTCTGTCATCATGAAGTGCTTTGAGAGGTTAGTTAACAACTATATTACCTCCACCTTACCAGACACCCTAGACCCACTACAATTTGCATATCGCCCCAACAGATCCACGGACGACGCAATCGCCATTGCACTACACATGGCCCTATCCCACCTGGACAAGAGAAATACCTATGCAAGAATGCTGTTCATCGACTACAGCTCAGCCTTCAACTCCATAGTACCCTCCAAGCTCATCACTAAGCTGAGTCCTGGACTTCCTGAGGGGTCGAGCCCAAGCGGTGAAGGTAGGCAACAACACCTCTGCCACACTGATCCTCAACACGGGGGCCCCACAGGGGTGTGTGCTCAGCCCCCTCCTGTACTCCCTGTTCACCCATGACTGCGTGGCCACGCACGTCTCCAACTCAATCATAAAGTTTTCTGACGACCCAACAGTGGTAGGCCTGATTACCAACAACGATGAGACTGCCTACAGGGAGGAAGTGAGAGCCCTGGCAGAGTGGTGCCAGGGAAATAATCTCTCCCTCAACATCAACAAAACGAAGGAGCTGATTGTGGACTACAGGGGACAGCAGAGAGAGCATGCCCCATCCACATCAACAGGGCCGCAGTGGAGAGGGTCAATAGCATCAAGTTCCTCGGTGTGCACATCACTGACAACCTGAAAAATGGTCCATTCACACAGAAAGGATGGTGAAGAAGGCACAACTGCGCCTCTTCAACCTCGGGAGGCTGAAGAAATTTGGCTTGGCCCCTAAGACCCTCACGAACTTCCACAGATGCACCATTGAGAGCATCCGGTTGGGCTGCATCATAGCCTGGTACGGCAATTGCAGAGTGGTCCATTCAGCCCAACGCATCACCGGGGCCACACTGCCTGCCCTCCAGGACATCTACAGTTACCATCTAGAAGTCAGAGAGAGTACAGGTGCATCAAAGCTGAGACCGAGAGACTGAGAAACAGCTTCTATCTCCAGGCCATCAGACTGTTAAACAGTCACCACCAGCCGGCCTCCGCACAGTACCCTGCCCTGAACCTTAGAGACTGTTGCCCTATGTACACTACCAGTCAAAAGTTTGGACAAACCTACTCATTCAAGGGTTTTTCTTAATTTTAGCTATTTTTTACATTGTAGAATAATAGTGAAGACATCAAAACTATGAAATAACACATATGGAATCATGTAGTAAACAAGTGTTAGACAAATCAAATCAAAATGATGAAAATGTATGCACTCACTAACTAAGTCGCTCTGGATAAGAGCGTCTGCTAAATGACTAAAATGTAATGTAAAATGTCAAATATATTTTATATTTGATTTTCTTCAAATAGCCACCCTTTGCCTTGATGACAGCTTTGCACACTCTTAGCATTCTCACAAATAGCTTCACCTGGAATGCTTGTCCAACAGTCTTGAAGGAGTTCCCACATATGCTGAGCACTTGTTGGCTGCTTTTTCGTCACTCTGCGGTCCGACTCATCCCAAACCATCTCAAATTGGGTTGAGGTCAGGGGATTGTGGAGGCAAGGTCATCTGATGCAGCACTCCATCACTCTCCTTCTTGGTAAAATAGCCCTTAGACAGCCTAGAGGTGTGTTGGGTCATTGTCCTGTTGAAAAACAAATGATAGTCCCACTAAGCCCAAACCAGATGGGATGGCGTATCGCTGTAGAATGCTGTGGTAGCCATGCTGGTTAAGTGTGCCTTGAATTCTAAATAAATCACAGACAGTGTCACCAGCAAAGCACCCCCACACCATAACACCTCCTCCTCCATGCTTTATGGTGGGAAATACACATGTGGAGATCATCCGTTCACCCACACCGCGTCTCACAGACACAGTGGTTTGAACCTAAAATCTCCAATTTTGACTCCAGACCAAAGGACAAATTTCCACCGGTCTGATGTCCATTGCTCGTGTTTCTTGGCCCAAGCAGGTCTCTTCTTATTATTGGTGTCCTTTAGTAGTGGTTTCTTTACAGCAGTTCGACCATGAAGGCCTGATTCACACAGTCCCCTCTGAACAGTTGATGTTGAGATGCGTCTGTTACTTGAACTCTGTGAAGCATTTATTTGGGCAGCAATTTCTGAGGCTGATAACTCTAATGAACTTAATCCTCTGAAGCAGAGGTAACTCTGGGTCTTCCATTCTTGTGGCCGTCCTCATGAGAGACAGTTTTATCATAGCGCTTGATGGTTTTTGCAACTGCACTTGAAGAAACTTTCAAAGTTCTTGAAATGTTCCGTATTGACTGACCTTCATGTCTTAAAGTAAATGTAAAATGTAAATGTAATGATGGACTGTCGTTTCTCTTTGATTATTTGAGCTGTTCTTGCCATAATATGGACTTGGTCTTTTACCAAATAGGGCTATCTTCTGTATACCCCCCCCCCCTACCTTGTCACAACACAACTGATTAGCTCAAACGCATTAAGAAATTCCACAAATTATCTTTTAAGAAGGCACACCTGTTAATTGAAATGCATTCCAGGTGACTACCTCATCAAATCAAATCAACATTTATTTGTCACATACACGTGTTTTGCAGGTGTAGCGAAATGCTTGTGCTTCTAGCTCCGACAGTGCAGTAATATCTAACAATTTCACAACATATACCCAATACACACAAATTGGAATTTTAGAATATATACATAAATGGACAAGCAATGACAGAGCGGCATGGACTAAGATACAGTAGAATATTATAGAATAGTATACAGTATGTACATATGAGATGAGTAGTGCAAGATATGTAAACATTATTAAAGTGACTAGTGTTCCATTTCTTAAAGTGGCCAGTGATTTCAATAGGCAGCAGCAGCCTCTAATGTGCTAGTGATGGCTATTTAACAGTCTGATGGCCTTGAGATAGAAGCTGTTTTTAATTCTCTTGGTCCTAGCTTTGATGCACCTGTACTGACCTCGCCTTCTAGATGATAGCGGGGTGAACAGGCAGTGGCTCGGGTGGTTGATGTCCTTGATGATCTTTTTGGCCTTCCTGTGACATCGGGTGCTGTAGGGGTCTTGGAGGGCGGGTAGTTTACACACGGTAATGCGTTCGGCAGACCGCACCACCCTCTGGAGAGCCCTGCGGTTGCGGGCGGTGCAGTTGCCGTACCAGGCGGTGATACAGCCCGACAGGATGCTCTCAATTGTGCATCTGTAAAAAATTGTGAGGGTTTTAGGTGCCAAGCCAAATTTCTTCAGCCTCCTGAGGTTGAAGAGGCTCTGTTGCGCCTTCTTCACCACACTGTCTGCGTGGGTGGACCATTTCAGTTTGTCAGTGATGTGTACGCCAAGAAACTTGAAGCTTTCTACCTTCTCCACTGCGGTCCCGTCGATGTGGATAGGGGGGTGCACCCTCTGCTGTTTCCTGAAGTCCACGATCATCTCCTTTGTTTTGTTGACGTTGAGAGAGAGATTATTTTCCTGGCACCACACTCCCAGAGCGCTCACCTCCTCCCTGTAGGCGGTCTCGTCATTGTTGGTAATCAAGCCTACACTGTCGTCTGCAAACTTGATGATTGAGTTGGAGGCGTACTTGGCCATGCAGTCATGGGTGAACAGGGAGTACAGGAGGGGGCTGAGCACGCTCCCTTGTGGGGCCCCAGTGTTGAGGATCAGCAAAGTGGAGATGTTGTTTTCCTACCTTCACCACCTGGGGGCGGCCCGTCAGGAAGTCCAGGACCCAGTTGCACAGGGTGGGGTTCAGACCCAGGGCCTCAAGCTTAATGATGGGCTTGGAGGGTACTATGGTGTTAAATGCTGAGCTATAGTCTATGAACAGCATTCTTACATAGGAAGGGAGGAGCAAAATGGAGTCGTGGTCAGATTTGCCGAAAGGAGGGCGGGGGAGGGCCTTATAACCATCCCGGAAGTTCGAATAGCAATGGTCAAGGATTTTAGCAGCGCGAATACAACAGTTGATATGTTGATAGAACTTCGGCAGCCTAGTCCTCAAATTTGCTTTGTTAAAATCCCTGGCTACAATAAATGCAGCCTCAGGATATGTGGTTTCCAGTTTGCATAAAGTCCAGTGAAGTTCTTTGAGGGCCGTCGCGGTATTGGCTTGAGGGGGGATATACACGGCCGTGACTATAACCAAAAAAATTATCTTGGGAGATAATACGGTCAGAATTTGATTGTGAGGTATTCTAGGTCAGGTGAACAGAAGGACTTCACAAAGTTCCTGTATGTTACTACAATTACACCATGAGTCGTTAATCATGAAACACACACCTCCGCCCTTCTGCTTCCCGGAGAGATATTTATTCCTGTCTGCGCGATGAACTGAGAACCCATCTGGCTGGACCGATTTCGACAGAATATCCCCAGAGAGCCATGTTTCTGTGAAACAAAGTCAGGTGCCAGGTCGCAGTTGTAAATGAGAACTTGTTCTCAACTGGCTTACCTGGTTAAATAAAGGTTAAAAAAAAGAAAAAAAAAGTATATTACAGGCCTTGATGTCTCTCTGGAAAGAAATCCTTGCCCGGAGCTCGTCGAGCTTGTTAACCAGAGACTGAACATTAGCAAGTAGTATACTTGGAAGCGGTGGGTGGTGTGCGCGCCTCCTAATTCGAGGGTTGAGGATGGTTGAGAGAATGCCAAGAGTCTGCAAAGCCGTCATCAAGACAAAGGGTGGCTATTTGAAGGATCTCAAATAATAAAATATATTTTGATTTGTTTAACACTTTTTTGGTTACTACATGATTCCATATGTGTAACTTCATAGTTTTGATGTCTTTATTATTATTCTACAATGTAGAAAATCGTAAAAAGAAAGAAAAACCCTGGAATGAGTAGGTGTGTCCAAACTTTTGACTGGTACTGTACATAGATTCATTGAACACTGGTCACTTTAATAATGTTTAGATACGGTTTCACCCACTTTATGTGTATATACTGTATTCAAGTCACGACTCATCCTATATAATTTTTTATTTAAATTTTTTATTTGTGTATAATTTTTTTTGCTAGGTACTACTGCTCTGCTGAAGCTAGAAACACAAGCATTTCGCTGCACCTGCGATAACATCTACAAATCTGTGTACGCAACCAATAAACTTTGATTTGAGACTAGACCACAATTAAGGTGACACTTAATCAAAGCCACACTCTTAATCACCCCAGAGCCATTACATTTTTTCTACCCGTTTTGTTTTTTCTAACACAATAGTTCACAAGGAGAGGAGAAGAGAAGAGGGGAGAGTAGACACAAGATGAGGCCAGGAGAGAAGGGTAGAGGAGCAGAGGAAATGGGTCAGTCAGTTCATGATGGGACAGAAACAAATGCACTATGTAATTCCCTCCTCAACTGACCACAAAATGGAAATTGGGAAATCCTATTTGAGTCTATCATATTTTACACTGGCTCCACCAGGCCTGTGCCATCCACTCTGTCAGGCCTGAGAACTAAACTCTGCAGACAGACACCATGCAGGGAACAAGACTACTATATCAGATAAAGAGACATGCAAAGAAATGGGACACTGAGACACATTTACCCCGCTCTTATTTTCCAGTCAAATATGAGGTGGGAAAATGTCCACCTCAGCATCTCAACTGTCAAATAACAAACAATGTGCTCTCTGTTTGAAGAACCAGTCCCAGGGCTCAAACATGCAGGACGTTGCTTGCAGGAAGTTGAACCCTGGTGAGCGAGCAGCTTTCGGTATAAATAGAGCAGCGCGTTAAAACCACTCAACTGTTGAAAGCCTCTGGATGTGACGACACGAGCTAGCCTTTACATAACATGATGTGTCGCTAGGAGCAAAATCAGTGGCTGAGGCCAGGGCTCTGCTGCTTCCTGAAGTATGTTTGGATAACAACACTGTAGAGGAGGGAGGTGGAGGAGCAGAGGAGAGGAGGCAGCGTTATTTATAGCCAGAGCAGTGGTGGGGTAGTGGACTATAGTTATGTAAGCGAGAGAGAGCACTGTGTGTCATACAATAGGACCCGACCCAAATTATTTATTATCCACCCCGATGCGCTGACCAAAATCCAGCCCCAAACCCCTCCAACCTGAGGGCTTATATTATTTTTCAGCCCTGAGATCATTGGTGGCCACAGATGTCTGGGTGCCAGTTCTGTTTGCGTGGAAGTGTTACATACATACATTACATTGCTGCTACTGCTTCTCTCTACATGGTGGTCTATAATGTTGATATTCTATTATGCAAACCGCTGACTGGTAGGCTAATGGTACTTAATGTTTTTTCCCCACAAAGCTCTAAATATACATCTGTACATAGATAGATTGGCATTCTTGGTATATATGAGCAAAACAGGCTGTGAAAAAAATGTATTGTTTAAAATATTCACAAAAATCATTGAAATAAAAAATTAATTATCATAAAACAAATATTTTTTCTCAAATATGTGTGCCACAATTATTGGCACCCCTTCATGCAATACTTTGTGCAACCTCCCTTTGCCAAGACAACAGCTCTGAGTCTTCTCCTATAATGCATAATGAGGTTGGAGAACACATGGCAAGGGATCTGAGACCATTCCTTCATACAGAATCTCTCTAGATCCTTCAGATTCCGAGGTCCACGCTTGTAGACTCTCCTCTTCAGCTCATCCCACAGGTTTTCTATGGGGTTTAGGTCAGGGGACTGGGATGGCCATGGAAAAACCATGATTCTATGGTCAGTGAACTATTTTTGTGTTGATTTTGAGGTGTGATCATTGTCCTGCTGGAAGATCCAACCACGGCCCAGTTTAAGCTTCCTAGCAGAGGCAGTCAGGTTTTGATTTAATATCTGCTGGTACATGATGGAGTCCATGATACCATGTATCCTAACAAGTTGTCCAGGGAACTTTGGAAGAAAAACAGCCCCACATCAAAGATCCACCACCGTACTTCACAGTGGGGATGAGGTACTTTTCTGCATGGCTATCTTTCTGTCTACGCCAAACCCACCTCTGGTGTTTGTTTCCAAAAAGCTCTATTTTGATCTCATCTGACCATAGAACCTGGTCCCATTGAAAGTTCCAGTAACATTTGGCAAACTGTAGGCGCTTGAGTTTGTTGTTTGATGACAGCAAAGGCTTTATTATGGCAACCCTCCTAAACAACTTGTGGTTATGTAGGTGGCGTCTGATCGTAGTTTTGGAGACTTTCTGACCCCAAGACCCAACTAACGTCTGAAATTCTCCAGCTGTGATCCTTGGAGATTTTTTGGCCACTCTAACCATCCTCTTCACTGTGCGTGGGGTCAATATAGACACACGTCCTCTTCCAGGCCGATTGTTTACATCTCCAGTTGCATTAAACTTCTTAATTATTGCCGTGATAGTGGAAATGGGCATTTTCAACCTTTGAGCTATGTTCTTATAGCCATTTCCTGATTTGTGCCGCTCAACAACCTTTTGTCGCACATCATTACTGTATTCTCAGGTCTTTCCCATAGTGATGGATGACTATGGGAACTTGGCCTGTGTGTCACCTCATATTTATACCCCAGTGAAACAGGAAGTCATGGCTTACCACTTAAGTGAACTTCACTCAGGTGAACTTAAAAATGTAAAATACGAATGGGAATATACTTCAGTTAGATTTTACTCATAAGAATTTCTAGGGGTGCCAATACATTTTCTATTTATTTATACTAATACAATTGCTGAGAGAAATATATTTTGTTCAACAAGTAGTATATATATATTTTTTTAAAGGTAGGGGTCAAAATGATTGACACCCCAAAAGATTTGTAGAAATAAAGTAGTCTAAAGTTTAGTATTTGGTCCCATATTCCTAGCAGGCATTGACTACATCAAGCTTGTGATTCTATACTGAACAAAAAATATAAACGCAACATGTTTAATGAGCTGAAATAAAAGATCCCAGAAATGTTCCGTATGCACAAAAAAGCTTATTTCTCTCATATTTTGTGCACAAATTTGTTTACATCCCTATTATTGAGCATTTCTCCTTTGCCAAGATAATCCATCCTCAGACAGGTGTGGCATATCAAGAAGCTGATTAAACAGCATGATCATTACACAGGTGCACCTTGTGCTGGGGACAATAAAAGGCCACTTTAAAATGTGCAGTTTTGTCACACAACACAGATGTCTCAAGTTGAGGGAGTGTGCAATTGGCATGCTGACTGCAGGAATGTCCACCAGAGCTGTAGCCAGAGAATTGAATGTTCATTTCTCTACCATAAGAGAATTTGGCAGTACGTCCAACCGGCCTCACAACCACAAACAACGTGTAACCACGCCAGCCCAGGACCTCCACATCCGGCTTCTTCACCTGGAGGATCGTCTGAGACCAGCCACCTGGACTGCTAATGAAACTGAGGAGTATTTCTGTCTGTAATAAAGCCCTTTTGTGGGGAAAAACTAATTCTGATTGGCTGGGCCTGGCTCCCCAACACGTTTGTACAGTGCCAAGCTTGATGTAGCCATTGCGTGCTAGGAATATGGGACCAAATCCTAAACTTTTGACTACTTTTTTTATAACAATCTTTAGGTGTGTCAATCATTTTGACCCCTTACGTTTTTGAGAAAAAATCTCTTTCTCTGAGCAATTTTATTAATATAATTTCCCAATTTTTTTATGCATACAACATAGCTCAGTATTTTAATTATTTATTTTATACAATCATTATTGCGCATATTTATCAAGGGTGTCAATAATTTTGGACCCCACTGTACATTCTCTGATGTAAACAATATAAAGGCCTCTGTAACATGAACAGCTTTGACTGTTATTGACATGATTAACAGTGGTCATTCAGGACAGATAGATGAGCTCCAGATTAAGGCTGTACTTACAGCTTTCAGGAGATTGACTGCATCAGCACTCAGCCAGGATGCATAGATAATCTCCTCATTCAGGATGGACTCAAACAGGTCGTCCTCGTTCTCCGCCTCGAATGGGGCGTGGCCAGACAGCATCTCGTAGAGCAGCACCCCGAGAGCCCACCAGTCCACAGACGGCCCATACAGCATCTCCTGAAGGATCTGGGTACCCACAACACATCACATTAAACCACATTACACACCATAGTAGAGAGCTTCTACAATACATCACCTGGAGTTTTACTAAATGTAACACCACACTCCAGAGCCAAGACCAGTCCTTGAGTTTAGCTGCTTTTCATTGGGATATACTAAGGACTGAGTGTTGGGGATGGCAATGAAGCCATACATCAAAATCAGACTAAATGCTTTCCGTACAAACACATGCACACTCCACATTCATAAACTCACTAATTTATATACAAACCAAGGACCCCTCTCTTGGTGCATTTTGAGGTGGGGATTTAAAGACTGTTGGCAAACAGAGCCTGTGAGAGGCAGATGGAGCTCTCCTGACAGAACTGAAATGGTTTCAGGTGGCCAACCCAACATAGGTGTGTTATCTAGCTGCTAACCACCAGGGAGGCTTGACTAGAAGACCAGTGTTAACAGTATTGGTATTCAGAGTGGTGGGGTGATGTAGTGGGGCTGGCTCCTAAAGAATGTGAACTCCAATGACCTTCGAAAGAATGATGGGAGACCAATGATTCATGATTCCCATTGGTGTAAAGAATGCAATCTTAGAGCAGAGGAAGGGGTGTATGAGTCGAGGGGGGTAAACTGACCTCTGGGGCGATGTAGTCAGGAGTCCCACAGAAGGTGCCCGTGGCCACACCTTCAAACATGCCCTCCTTGCACATGCCGAAATCAGCCAGCTTACAGTGTCCATCCTTATCAAGGAGCACATTGTCCAATTTAAGATCCCTGGAAAACATAACAACACCTCATTACAGACCTGCAGACTCCTAAACACATACATCTGTACTTCAAAACATTTTTTGCCAACTATTCAACTATTATTTCCAGTATGTTCCCCATTACCAGTGAGTCAGCAAATACTGCTATATTTAATTTTGTGACTGCTAAACTATCCTACTCTAACCCCTTTGAGAGTTGTTGCTAAAATATGTCTGTGAGGTGAAATAGTATGGTGAGTTAGACCACACGAGGACAGTGACCAATTGTAGGACCAGGAGACACAGAGGAGAACTGAACAGAGAGCTACTGTTGGCCAGGACACTGACCAATGACTGGCAGCAGAGAGGAGTCTGTCACAGTCATACGACAGAGCCTAATGGGGAAGGGGGATGAGAAGGGGAACGTCTGGGCTGCAGTGTCAATATTGACCAGTCCCAAAAAAATGTGGACAACTTCAAACAGACATTAATAAAATATGCTGGGGTTGGGCTCTTGTCGCTCTGGTATCTTTGAAGTTTGTCTAGCGTCTTTGAATTAGCACTGTAACGAGGAGAAGCAATACTTTTTAAATCAGGAGAAGCAATAAGGTAGGAACAGAGCAGAGTCATTAGTAATTTCCTGCATAATGAATCACTAAATTGTCTGGTGTCTGTCTCCATCTCTATTGGAGGCCCCACCTCCTCCCCACTAAGGCCTTTGGAGCCTTGGCTGTTTGAGAGACAGATTAACCCAGCCAATAGCGATAATCTGAGATCAGGTGACACAGCAGTGATGTCGTGCCACCGAGGTGTTCGACGGGCATGGCTGAGTTAGCAGGTAAAGGTGAGGTAATGACTTAATGTGTAGGTCGTGTGTGTATGTGTGAGAGGGATGGAGGGAAAGACAGGGGGAGAGAAAGAGAAAGAGAGTGAAGCCACACACAGACACACGTTAATGGAAGTATAGTGTGGTTGGTTTAATCTGGTGTTTCCTGTCCTGACTGACTGTAAACTTGTTGTGTAACACTGACTCAGTTCCTAATGGTGCCTCTGGCTCACGGCAAAACAAACACAGGCCAAAAAAAGTTTAGTATTTGGTCCCATATTCCTAGCACGCATTGACTCTGTCAAGCTTGTGATTCTATACTGAAAAAATATATAAATTACATTCCTGTTAGTGAGAATTTCTCCTTTGCCAAGATAATCCATCCACCTGACAGGTGTGGCATATCAAGAAGCTGATTAAACAGCATGATCATTACACAGGTGCACCTTGTGCTTGGGACAATAAAAGGCCACTCTAAAATGTGTAGTTTTGTCACACAACACAATGCCAGAGATATCAAAAATGTTGAGGGAGCGTGCAATTGGCATGTTGGCTGCAGGAATATCCACCAGAGTGGTTGCCAGATAATTAAATGTTCATTTCTCTACCATAAGCCACCTCCAATGTCGTTTTAGAGAATTTGGCAGTATGTCCAACCGGCCTCACAACCGCAGACCACTTGTATGGCGTTGTGTGGGTGAGCAGTTTGCTGGGGCACTCTGTTCAACGTTGTGAACAGAGTGCCCCATGGTGGCGGTGGGGTTATGGTATGGGCAGGCATAAGCTACGGATAATGAACACAACTGCATTTTATCGATGGCAATTTGAATGCACAAAAATACCGTAACGAGATCCTGAGGCCAATTGTGAGACCTATTTGTTTAAGGTATCTGTGACCAACAGATACATATCTTTATTCCCAGTCATGTGAAATGCATAGATTAGGTCCTAATGAATTTATTTCAATTGACTGAGTTCCTCATATGAACTGTAACTCCGTAAAATCTATGAAATTGTTGCATGTTGCATTTTTGTTCAGTATAAAAGCACAACCAAATTCCAATAGAAAAACAATATGTCTGATTTTTGGTTTAGTTGTCATCTAAATGTGTTATCACTGCGCTATCAACCATTTAAAAGCACAACAAAGTTCAAATTTGAATACCATGTCAGATATTTAATGTGTTATGTGCTTCATCTAATAGCACAACCAAATGACCTGGGTTGCAGTTGAGATTACATTAAAAGTACATGGTGCAAGTGATCAATGCTGTTCAAGATTCTGTGCAGATTATTAAAGCAACTGTGAAGATCTTCACAGACCTGCGACCTTTGCATGCTATCTTGAACATGCACGCTTGGTTACATAAGATATTTACAGTTACAGTAGGCTAACCTCAAAATGTGGCCATAGATGTGTTACTCATTTTAAGGTTGAATAAATACTGTTACATTACCTTATTACACAAATATTATTGAATTGTGTTTGGTTGACAACGCAACCAAATATCAACATTTAAAGGATATATAATGCTTGGATAGTTTCATCTGGGCCACTGGCTTAATCTCATTCTATAACTTCTTTGTTGTTGTGGTTGGAGACGTGAATCCAACACATAATTTGTTAACAAGTTAATAGGCTATTTACTGTATTGCAAAAGTGATATTGAATTGTGTTTGGTAATCAAATTTCAGTTTGTCTTCAAATTAATAATTTAATATCCCACTGGGCACAAATTGGTTGAATCAACGTTTTTTCAATGTCATTTTTCAATGTTTTGTGACGTGGAATGTACGTGGAAAATACATTGAATTTGAAATTGTTGTTTTAAGGGTGAAATCTGAACCACAGGATTATGTCATCATGGTAACCAATTCTTAACATAGATAAACCTTATATAAAATACGTTGAATTTGTACCTTTTGAAACAACGTTATATCCACCATCAGAAAGAAAAAACTATAGGAGAGTTGATACAGTTGAAGTCGGAAGTTTACATACACTTAAGGTTGGAGTCATTAAAACTCGTTTTTCAACCACTGCACAAATTTCTTGTTAACAAAATATAGTTTTGGCAAGTCGGTTAGGACATCTACTTTGTGCATGACAAGTAATTTTTCCAACAATTGTTTACAGACAGATTATTTCACTGTATCACAATTCCAGTGGGTCAGAAGTTTACATACACTAAATTAACTGTGCCTTTAAACAGCTTGGAAAATTCCAGAAAATGATGTCATGGCTTTAGAAGCTTCTGATAGGCTAATTGACATCATTTGAGTCAATTGGAGGTGTACCTGTGGATGTATTTCAAGGCCTACCTTCAAACTCAGTGCCTCTTTGCTTGACATCATGGGAAAATCAAAAGAAATCAGCCTAGACCTCCACAAGTCTGGTTCATCCTTGGGAGCAATTTCCAAATGCCTGAAGGTACCACGCTCATCTGTACAAACAATAGTACGCAAGTATAAACACCGTGGGACCACGCAGCCGTCATACCACTCAGGAAGGAGACGCGTTCTGTCTCCTAGAGATGAATGTACAAGAACAACAGCAAAGGACCTTGTGAAGATCCTGGAGGAAACCGGTACAAAAGTATCTACAGTGAGGGAAAAAAATATTTAATCCCCTTCTGATTTTGTACGTTTGCCCACTGACAAAGAAATTATCAGTCTATAATTTTAATGGTAGGTTTATTTGAACAGTGAGAGACAGAATAACAATAAAATAATCCAGAAAAACGCATGTCAAGAATGTTATAAATTGATTTGCATTTTAATGAGGGAAATAAGTATTTGACCCCCTCTCAATCAGAAAGATTACTGGCTCCCAGGTGTCTTTTATACAGGTAACGAGCTGAGATTAGGAGCACACTCTTAAAGGGAGTGCTCCTAATCTCAGTTTGTTACCTGTATAAAAGACACCTGTCCACAGAAGCAATCAATCAATCAGATTCCAAACTCTCCACCATGGCCAAGACCAAAGAGCTCTCCAAGGATGTCAGGGACAAGATTGTAGACCTACACAAGGCTGGAATGGGCTACAAGACCACCGCCGAGCAGCTTGGTGAGAAGGTGACAACAGTTGGTGCGATTATTCGCAAATGGAATAAACACAAAATAACTGTCAATCTCCCTCGGCCTGGGGCTCCATGCAAGATCTCACCTCGTGGAGCTGCAATGATCCTGTAAACGGTGAGGAATCAGCCCAGAACTACACGGGAGGATCTTGTCATTGATCTCAAGGCAGCTGGGACCATAGTCACCAAGAAAACAATTGGTAACACACTACGCCGTGAAGAAATGAAATCCTGCAGCGCCCGCAAGGTCCCCCTGCTCAAGAAAGCACATATACAGGCCCGTCTGAAGTTTGCCAATGAACATCTGAATGATTCAGAGGAGAACTGGGTGAAAGTGTTGTGGTCAGATGAGACCAAAATGGAGCTCTTTGGCATCAACTCAACTCGCCGTGTTTGAACCCCAAGAACACCATCCCCACCGTCAAACATGGAGGTGGAAACATTATGCTTTGGGGGTGTTTTTCTGCTAAGGGGACAGGACAACTTCACCGCATCAAAGGGACGATGGACGGGGCCATGTACCGTCAAATCTTGGGTGTGAACCTCCTTCCCTCAGCCAGGGTGTTGAAAATGGGTCGTGGATGGGTATTCCAGCATGACAATGACCCAAAACACACGGCCAAGGCAACAAAGGAGTGGCTCAAGAAGAAGCACATTAAGGTCCTGGAGTGGCCTAGCCAGTCTCCAGATCTTAATCCAATAGAAAATCTGTGGAGGGAGCTGAAGGATTCGAGTTGCCAAACATCAGCCTCGAAACCTTAATGACTTGGAGAAGATCTGCAAAGAGGAGTGGGACAAAATCCCTCCTGAGATGTGTGATTGCCAACAAGGGTTTTGCTACCAAGTACTAAGTCATGTTTTGCAGAGGGGTCAAATACGTATTTCCCTCCTTAAAATGCAAATCAATTCATAACATTTTTGACATGCGTTTTTCTGGATTTTGTTGTTGTTATTCTGTCTCTCACTGTTCAAATAAACCTACCATTAAAATTATAGACTGATCATTTCTTTGTCAGTGGGCAAACGTACAAAATCAGCAGGGGATCAAATACTTTTTTCCCTCACTGTATATCCACAGTAAAACGAGTCCTATATCGACATAACCTGAAAGGCCGCTCAGCAAGGAAGAAGCCACTGCTCCAAAACCACCATAAAAAAGCCAGACTACGGTTTGCAACTGCACATGGGGACAAATATCTTACTTTTTGGAGAAATGTCCTCTGGTCTGATGAAACAAAAATAGAACTGTTTGGCCATAATGACCATCATTATGTTTGGAGGAAAAGGGGGTGGCTTGCAAGCCGAAGAACACATTTTTAACATTGTTAGTCATTTAGCAGACGCTCTTATCCAGAGCGACTTACAGTTAGTGAGTGCATACATTTCATTTTTTTCAACACCATCCCAACTGTGAAGAACAGGGGTGGCAGCATCATGCTGTGGTGGTGCATTGCTGCAGGAGGGACTGGTGCACTTCACAAAATAGATGGCAACATGAGGAAGGAAAATTATGTGGATATATTGAAGCAACATCTCAAGACATCAATCAGGAAGTTAAAGCTTGGTCGCAAATGGGTCTTCCAAATGGACAATGACCCCAAGCATACTTCCAAAGTTGTGGCAAAATGGCTTAAGGACAACAAAGTCAAGGTGTCAAGGTATTGGAGTGGCCATCACAAAGCCCTGACCTCAAGCCTATAGAAAATGTGTGGGCAGAACTGAAAAAGCGTGTGCGAGCAAGGAGGCCTACAAACCTGACTCAGTTACACCAGCTCTGTCAGGAGAAATGGGCCAAAATTCACCCAACTTATTGTGGGAAGCTTGTGGAAGGCTACCCGAAACGTTTGACCCAAGTTAAACAATTTAAAGGCAATGCTACCAAATACTAATTGAGTGTATGTAAACTTCTGACCCACTGGGAATGTGATGAAAGAAATAAAAGCTGAAATAAATCATTCTCTCTACTATTATTCTGAAATTTCACATTCTTAAAATAAAGTGGTGATCCTAACTGACCTAAGACAGGGAATTTTTACTAGGATTAAAATGTCAGGAATTGTGAAAAACTGAGTTTAAATGTATTTGGCTAAGGTGTATGTAAACTTCCGACTTCAACTGTGTATCTACAGCTATCCATTTGGTCTCCCATCCAAGGCTTTAACCAAACCCAGCCCTGCTTAGCATTAATATTTGTCACTGACTACTACCAATGTGCTATCGTGAGAATGATTATTGAGAGACCTCTTAATAACTAAATAGATTCACTGTTGCTATCAAAGTCATTCCAAAGGGTAGGTTTAACAAAACAAATTAAATGTAAGCATACTTTATAACTCATACAGTATATCGTCAATGATACTATTTAGGCCTATACAGCATTTGCAAAGTCATCAACGGCTTTTGTTTCAATTCAACCCAGGGTTTAATAAAGAAATTGACAATACATATACACTACCAGTCAAAAGTTTAGACACACCTACTCATTCAAGGGTTTTTCTTTATTTTTACATTGTAGAAAAATAGTGAAGACATCAAAATTATGAAATAACACATATGGAATCATGTAGTAGCCAAAAAAGTTTTAAACAAATCACAAATTAACTTTTAAGAAGGCACACCTGTTAATTGAAATGCATTCCAGGTGAGTACCTCATGAAGCTGGTTGAGAGAATGCCAAGAGTGTGCAAAGCTGTCATCAAGGCTGGCTATTTGAAGAATCTCAAATATAAAATATATTTTGATTTGTTTAACCCTTTTTTGGTTACTACATGATTCAATATGTGTTATTTCATAGTTCTGATGTTTTCACTATTATTCTACAATGTAGAAAATAGTAAAAGTAAAGAAAAACACTTGAATGAGTAGGTGTGCCCAAACTTTTGACTGGTACTGTAGACCTAGGGTTTCAAGCTTTGGTTGATTTGAAATGTAATCTTCAAGATAATAATTGATATGTTGGATTCACGTCTCCATCTCAACCAAAAATCTAAGTTAAAGAATAGGACTAAATCAAATCAAACTTTGATATGATTTGATTTAGTACGATTCTTTAACTTACATTTTTGGTTGAGTTGGAAACATATCAATTATTAATTTGTAGACAAACTGGATATTGAATTATGTTTGGTTGTCAACGCAACCAAATATTAACATTTGAAGGAGATGCATCTTCTGCTTTGATAGTTCCATCTGTGCCACTAACAGTCTGGCTTTAATTCCAGTTTGTCTACAAATTAATAATTGTTAGGGGCCTCCCGAGTGGCGCAGCGGTCTAAGGCACTGCAGTGCTTGAGGCGTCACTACAGATCTGGGTTTGATCCCGGACTGTGTCGCAGCCGGCCACGCCTGGGAGACCCATGAGGCGACACACAATTGGCCCAGCGTCGTCCGGGTTAGGGGAGGGTTTGGCCGGCCTGAATGTCCTTGTCCCATCGCGCTGTGGCGGGCCGGGCGCATGCATGCTGACACGGTCGCCAGTTGTATGGTGTTTCCTCCGACACATTGGTGCGGCTAGTTTCCGGGTTAAGTGGGCAGTGTGTCAAGAAGCAGGGTCGTGTTTCGGAGGACGCATGGCTCTCGACCTTCGCCTCTCCCGAGTCCGTATGGGAGTTGCAGCGATGGGACAAGACTAACTACCAATTGGATATCACAAAAAAGGGGGGTAAAATTATATATTTTTTAAATAATTGTTATGTTGAATTCATGTCTCCATCTCAACCCAAAATCAAAGTTAAAGAATAGGACTAAATCAAATTAAACTTCAAATGCACTTTAAATAAAGTGTGATTTAATCCTATTCTTTAACTTTGATTCTTGGTTGAGATGGAGACGTGAATCCAACATATCAATTATTAATTTGTAGACAAACTGGAATTAATGCCAGACTAAGTCAATGGTACAGATGAAACTATCTCCTTCAAAATGTTGATATTTGGTTGCGTTGACAACCAAACAATTCAATATCGAGTTTGTCTACAAATTAATAATTGATATGTTGGATTTACGTCGCCATCTCAAACAAGTCAATGAATAGAACTAAATCGAATCAAACTTTACATGCAGTTTAAATAAAAGTATGATTTGATTTAGTCCTATTTTTGGTTGAGATGGAGATGTGAATCAAACATATTAATCATTAACTTGAAGATTACATTTGAAATCAACCAAAGCTTGAAACCCTAGGCCTATATGTATTGTCTCCCACGTGGCGCAGTGGTCTAAAGCTGTGCCACTGGAGATCCTGGTTCGAGTCCAGGCTCTGTCGCAGCCGGCCGCAACCAGGAGACCCATGGGCGGCGCACAATTGGTCCAGCGTCGTCCAAGGTAGGGGACGGTTTGGCCGGCAGGGATGTGGGTTCGTTTCCCACGGGGGGCCAGTATAAAAAAATAAAATAATAAGTATGCATTCACTAACTGTAAGTCGCTCTGGATAAGAGCGTCTGCTAAACGACTAAAACGTAATGTAATGTCTATTTTTTGTTGAACCCTGGGTTGAATGGAAACAATAGCTGTTGATGACTTTGCAAATGCTATATAGGCCTAAATAGTATCATTGATGAGATGACTTATAAAAGTGTGGCTACATTTACATTTGCTCTGTTAAACCTATCCTTTGGAATGACTTCAATAGCAGTGAATATATTTACTTATTAAGAGCTCTCAATAATAGTTCTCACAATAGCACATTGGTAGTAGTCAGTGACAAATATAAACGCTATGCTGGGCTTGGTTAAAACCCTGGAGACCAAATGAATAGCTGTAGATCAACTCTCCAGTGCTGCCCAGAAATGTAAAAAAAATATATAAAGTTGAAGATCTGATGTTGTTTCAAATTCAACATATATGTTACACCAGGTTTGTCTATGTTGGAAATTGGTTACAATGATGACATAATCCTGTGGTTGAAATTTCACCCTCAAAACAACAGTTTACGTTGATGACTTTTTTCAAATCCAATGTATTTACCACGTAGATTCCACGTCACAATACGTTCACACAACGTTGATTCAAACAGTTTGTGACCAGTGGGTGGTGGGGTTTTCAGGCTTGAGTCCAATGACACACCGTTTTACTCTGAGAGTTACCCTCCACTTAATCACAAACCCTAATAAATGCACTGTTGGTTAAGGGCTGTAAGTAAGCATTTCACTGTAATGTCTGCACCTGTTGTATTCGGCGCATGTGACCAATACAATTTGATTTGATTTGATTAACTGCTTCCTGTCCTCTGGTTTATTTCAGTTTTTGTTTTGCTCTCTACTCCAACCTCAGTCTCTACCTCCTCCACTTACTTCCTCTTCATCACTTCCAGTGAGAGGCACGGCCGGGCAGTGAATCTAGCGTAGATATTAGAGACATTAGACCTTGGTCTATGAGATGTAGGTCATTATCACAGTGTGGTCATGACCTTGGGGTCAAACTGCCATGCTGGAAACATCTCAGTGCACTCAATGTCTGCCGCATGCTGACTTGCTGATCTGCTGTGAATCACATCTCCAACTGGTGATTGGGTAACAGCTGCAGCCGTAGAGAGAGGAACCAAGTGCTTCCCTATAATACAGGAGCGGGAAGTACTAGTAGAGGGAGAAGTTGGTGACGTACTGACACCCAAACTATTTACATATTAGTGGTTTGTTAGTTTCTGTGTGGTTCTGGACTTCAACCATGTAAGAATGACTAACAGCACAGTCAGCAAACCTAAAGAGATTAAGAACTAGTCAAGACGCATTCAAGAAAAACACTAAAATGCATGTTTTCTCCAAGGAGGGGACCTTGTGGTCTGTAACATGTTGACATCAGGTACTACTAGCTCTAGTCTTTGATTTAAGACAATTCTGTTGCTCCATTTTATTGCCCCTGATAGGCTGATAATATGAGCCCTTTACCTCGAGGTGAAAGAGCATGAGGAAGAGATACAGTAGTTAAGACACGAGATAGTGATTAGTTTACATAATACACTTGGGCTACATCTGGGGCCATATGTTGAGAAGTCAGCACAAGTTCTTTAGTACTGTTATAAAGCAAGACCTGGAGTACTAGGTTTAGGCTATTTCCAGGAAAAGACGTTAGCTCATCACATCAATCTAGCGGTCATACTATGTGGCGCAGACATGGAGGGCTACCTAAATATAAACTCAACACCTTTATTAACATGAGGTTTGGCAGAGAGACGGTTGTGTTGGCCATCACGGTAAGTGGACAACAACCCTGTAAAAAGACTATTAAAAGACCACACACACACAAATCTAGATGGATTAAAACCAGTCACCTGCCACTTTGGCATCACTTCAATGAAAAGGTTAGCAGTCTCTATATAAGAGCATGCGATTGTGTGTGTGTGTGTGTGTGTGTGTGTGTGTGTGTGTGTGTGTGTGTGTGCGTGTGCGTGCGTGTGTGTGTGATGTACCTGTAGATGATGCCCTTGCTGTGCAGGAACATGAGTGCAGAGGTGATCTCGGCGGTGTAGAAGCGAGCACGGCCCTCCTCAAACTTCCTGGACTTCTGGATGTGGAACATGAGGTCGCCCCCGTTGACAAACTCCATCACAAAGAACAGGCGGTCCTGCAACATAGAGACAATGGTTCCTTTCTTACATACACAACAATTAATCCCAACTTTCTCTGCAACAGCTCTACATGTTCGATGACATACCAAGTTTCTTACGTCAAGGAGGAAGTGGCGTCAAACTCTTGTCTATTACTCGTACATTCCACGAGCCCATATAGCAGATTCATGTGGCTGACACTGCAGAGCCACAACTCCATGATACCAATGGGAAAATACACTGTGTAAATACATAAATCCTTTTTCTCATTACAGGTTAGGCACCCGCATGTTCCAGAATATGGGAGCAGGAAAAAACCCTTCCCTGTGGAACACGTAGTGCAGTACTGTCTGGGTCATAAATGCACCAGACATGACTAGCCAGCAGAAGGTTGAAAAGACCCTGTGTTCTGTTCAACTACAGCACACTAGGTAGGTAGAGACTATAGTGCCCTTACTGTGTTTATCTACTGAGCATGTCTTAGATTAACTTGATGTCATTGGTAAGATATTGACAAGTAACCCAACTATATTAGTCATGGATATGAATCGTGTAGAGAGGCTCTGAGAGAGATGAGGTACAGCTACAATGTGCATTGTTAAGATCTGAAGTACTGTAACCCCCTCAAAGAAGACAGAACTATGGAGTGAAGATAGTGTGTGGTCTAGGGGCAGCCGATATATACATAGTAAGCTGTGTCTAGGAGCCAGAATAAACACATCACTCAACCTCACTCAACGCTGCTCGATTTTGATCCACATTGAAGTAGACAAGCGAGGGTTCAAACAACTAAAGCAGAGCAGGCTCTGGGTGGGAGAATAGCTCTGGTATCCAGAGGGTCATTCACACTGTGCTTCCTACATCACACTCTCAACTTAACCTCTCACACTCAGATAACGTTAGGGCACTGCTGCCCTCAACAGGACAATCTAGGCATTACAGCAAAATATTTATTGTGGGACTGCAGTCAACAGTAATGTAAGAATGTGTGTGTGTGTCTCACCGGTGTCTGAAAGCAGCAGTAGAGCTGAGTGAGGTAGGGGTGGCAGCCAGCCAGTGACAGCACTCTCTTCTCTGTCATAGTGCACTCAACATCATCATCCTGCAGAATTATGTCCTTCTTCAGCACCTTAACTGCAAACACCCGCTCACTGCTGTTCAACCGAGCCAGCATCACCTGAAATAAGAATAAACCACACACACGTAAAATTATCCAACTCTAAACCCTCACACAGTCCATGGTGGTATCGCTCTATAGTGGTTGTCTCACCTTGCCGAAGCTGCCCTTGCCCAACACCTGAAGGAAGGTGAAGTCAGAGATACCCAGCAGTCTGGTCTGCTGCTGAGGGTTTCCACTCTCCCTCCTCACACTGAGGGCCCGCTCCTGGCCCTGCCCTCCAGAGGACTGGGGGACAACAGGATGAGCATTTAACTACAGAGTATGTATGTAATGTATGCCAAGATTGTGCAAAGCTGTCATCAAGGCAAAGGGTGGCTATTTGAATAATATATTTTGATTTGTTTAACGCTTTTTTGGTTACTACATGATTCCATATGTGTTATTTCATAGTTTGATGTCTTCACTATTATTCTACAATGTAGAAAATAGTAAAAATAAAGAAAAACCCTTGAATGAGTAGGTGTTCTTCTTTGGACTGGTAGTGTATGTGTGTGTATCAGTGGAGGCTGCTGAGGGGAGAACGGCTCATAATAATGTCTGGAACAGAGCAAATGGAATGGCATGAAACACATGGAAACCATTTGTTTGATGTATTTGATACCATTCCACTAATTCCGGTCCAGCATTATCACAAGCCTGTCCTCCCTAATTAAGGTGCCACCAACCTCCTGTGGTGTGTATGTGTGGATTAATTTGGCTCGCTCTCTTTATCGCTTCCTCTCCCTCTCCCCTTCCCCCTCTCTCTCGCTCTCCCCCTCTCTCTCGCTTGCCCCCTCTCTCATCCTCTAGTTAGCGTACCAGTGAGTTGCGTTTGGAGAGCCCCCCGGCCTGCAGGCCCATCTCTGCCAGCCTGTTGGCCAGCTCCACACTGTTGACCCCACAGCTGGGTGCTACGTTGCCCTTACAGCGGATGTGTACATTCATTTTACAGACTGCAGAGGACAGACAGGAAGTAAAGGTTAATAAGCCATGAAAATGGAATACCTGCCTATAAACATCAGAGAGAGAGAGAGAGAGAGAGAGAGAGAGAGAGAGAGAGAGAGAGAGAGAGAGAGAGAGAGAGAGAGAGAGAGAGAGAGAGAGAGAGAGAGAGAGAGAGAGAGAGAGAGAGAGAGAGAGAGAATATAAGAAATGAGAGAAATAATCTTACTCTTGCAGTGTAGACCCTGTCTGACAAGGCCCCACAGTAGAGAACCACAGTGGTCACAGAAGGTGGGAGCCTTAAAGTTGTGGATGTTAAACTTATGGGGGACGTTGATACTGAAGCCTTGGTTGGTGGTCTGTGAATGAGAATTCATCAGAATGTCATCACATTGACTCAGTGCTGTAAAGTACTTAAGTAAAAATACTTTAAAGTACTACTTATGTCGTTTTTGGGGGGTATCTGTACTTTACTTTACTATTTACATTTATGGCAACTTTTACATCACTACATTCCTAAAGAAAATAATGTACTTTTTCCTTCATATATTTTCCCTGACACCCAAAGGTACTCGTTACATTTTGACAGGAAAATGGTCCAATTCCCACACTTATCAAGACAACATCCCTGGTCATCCCTACTGCCTCTGATCTGGCGGACTCACTAAACACAAATGCTTTGTTTGTAAATTATGTCTGAGTGTTGGAGTGTGCCCCTGGCTATCTGTAAATTTAGAAAAAAATATACAAGAAAATTGTGCCGTCTGGTTTGCTTAATATAAGGAAGTTGAAATTATTTATACTTTTACTTTTGATCCTTAAGTACATTTGAGCAATTCCATTTACTTTTGATACTTAAGTATATTTAAAACCAAATACTTGTACTTTTACTCAAGTAGTATTTTACTGAGCGACTTTCACTTTTACTTTAATCATTTTCTATCAAAGTATCTTTACTTTTACTCAAGTATGACAATTGAGTACTTTTTCCACCACTGCATTGACCTAGGTTTGAATGAGGGACTGAATGTAAATACTGCATGTTATAAACCACACAGCCAACAGGTAGCAGTGTGTGCTCAAGCAAACCATCATATGGCATCATGTTATTATGCCACTTCTCACAACAGAAAAACATTTCTGCACATACTCAGACATGTGTCAATCTGTTTAGTTCTTATTTTTCATCAGTAGTATGGTTTGTCCATATGTGTAATAGACCGTGACATGAAAACCAGATTTTCAGCCTGCATTGAAGTTTTATGTTCCCTATAATGCCTTTAATGTACTTGTAGAATATGTGTGATAATACAGACGAAGGATCTTAATTTGAGCCAGTTTGCTACAGCAGAAAAATAATCCTGCAGCAACAGGAAATGTGAATTATTATGTGGATTATAATTAATGGACATTTTTGTAGGGGTTGATAAATGTAACGGAAAATCAAGTCTGACATTTCAAAGTGGAAATTACAAACTTCAGAAGCCTTTTTAAACCTGCATTGCTGGAAAGTTATCCTGCAACAGGGTGATCAAATTAAGATCCTACATCTGTATTCAGTAGCTTGATGTTGTTGGCCCACACCTTTCTGCCTCACTGAACAACTCAACACAAACAGCATCCGGGGCAGGGTCCCTGGCCGACACAGTTGATGAATAAAGATCTGTTTATCATACGTCTACGTCTTAAGGCTGTCTATTTATCATACATCTACGTCTGAGGACCATTTGACTGGATCTGTGTCTATCAGCACAATGCACCTGTAGAACAGCCTATTTTGACTCTGGAATCCCCCGGATATTCGTCATAGTGTATTTCAGTTGCAAAGACAACTTTTTGACTTTGCATTGTCAGAACACATTCCATTGATGAGAAGGTGATTTTTGGAGTATTCAGGGATGGGTGTCATAGTGATGACATGACAGAGCTGTTACAGCGATATTGTAGTGTAATAGGGGTATGGTGTTAAAGGTCAAATGGCTAGTCTCTGTATGTTGTCTCACCGGCTCCTTGACAGGCTTCTTCATGCGTGGACACACCGTGACAACCAACTGATGACATCGCTTGTGAACCACACAAGTGCATACTGGGAAGCAGACAGAGATAGAATCAAAACAACAATCAAACCATGTCTTTCATTAAGAGAGCCGTTAAGTGTGAAAGAAACCTTGACAAAGGCATCATTTTCCTGCTGAAACACTGGTGATTTCTGAGAAAGAGCATGTGGCTGAATTATTTGAGATGGAGGCCAGGCACTGTGAGATTATCTGGGTTTTGGTTCAGCAGCTCAATAATAAAACAGGCCGTGTGAGAGAGCTCAGTCTCTGTGGCGTAGCATTGACTTCCTGTCTGAGTGGGCTGGTGGTCACAGAAATGGTGTGAATAAGAGTGAGAGAAAAGAGAGACTGGTGGTTTGAGCAGAAAGAAAGACCCAAGAAAGAGAACAGTGAAAAGGAGAAAAAGGGTCACTCACCTTGGCATTGGTAGCCCTGCTTCCCAAATACACCCCTGTAACAGAAGACCTGACAGTCAGGAATCATGCAAAGCATACTGTTTACATAATACATATATTGTAATGGGCTGTTTCTATTATAAACAATCGACAATACTATCACTATATGTGTAACACGTTAGATGAACTCTCTGAGGTGAGGGCAGTAGAGTGTGTGTGGGCTTGTATTACTATCCTTGTGGGAACCGGAAATCCCCAAGTCTCTACAAGGATAGTAAATCAAGGAACATTCTCCTAAATACTATTTTAAACTTAGGGGTTAGGTTTAGGGTTACAATTAGGGTTAGGGTTAAGGGTACCTGAATGGGAAATACATTTTAGGTCCGCTCAAGGATAGTAAAACATATGTTGTGTGTGTGTGTGTGTGTGTGTCCTTACCAGATGAACTCTTTGCAGTGGAAGCAGAAGGTAGGCTGCCGTAGAAAGGTGGACATGAACTTGTGTCCGTTGACCTGGTGAATTTTGCGTTTCACCGCCCCCTGCCTCTTCCTGTTGAACTGCTTAAACACCTTCGCATTCCCTGTGGCGTCATCTGAGAACAGGGGAAGAGAATGGGATGGGATGGGGGTCAGACAGACATGTTCAAATGAGTCAACACAATCATATCCAGTATTGGTGCGTGGGTAAAATCACCAGGGAAACCAATCCAGGACAAAACGACCATATTACAACCTACAGTGGGGAGAACAAGTATTTGATACACTGCCGATTTTGCAGGTTTTCCTACTTACAAAGCATGTAGAGGTCTGTAATTTTTTATCATAGGTACACTTCAACTGTGAGAGACGGAATCTAAAACAAAAATCCAGAAAATCACATTGTATGATTTTTAAGTAATTAATTTGCATTTTATTGCATGACATAAGTATTTGATCACCTACCAACCAGTAAGAATTCCGGCTCTCACAGACCTGTTCGTTTTTCTTTAAGAAGCCCTCCTGTTCTCCACTCATTACCTGTATTAACTGCACCTGTTTGAACTCGTTAACTGTATAAAAGACACCTGTCCACACACTCAATCAAACAGACTCCAAGCTCTCCACAATGGCCAAGACCAGAGAGCTGTGTAAGGACATCAGGGATAAAATTGTAGACCTGCACAAGGCTGGGATGGGCTACAGGACAATAGGCAAGCAGCTTGGTGAGAAGGCAACAACTGTTGGCGCAATTATTAGAAAATGGAAGAAGTTCAAGATGACGGTCAATCACCCTCGGTCTGGGGGTCTATGCAAGATCTCACCTCGTGGGGCATCAATGATCATGAGGAAGGTGAGGGATCAGCCCAGAACTACACGGCAGGACCTGGTCAATGACCTGAAGAGAGCTGGGACCACAGTCTCAAAGAAAACCATTAGTAACACACTACGCCATCATGGATTAAAATCCTGCAGCGCACGCAAGGTCCCCCTGCTCAATAATATAATAATAATAATAATATGCCATTTAGCAGACGCTTTTATCCAAAGCGACTTACAGTCATGCGTGCATACATTTTTTGTGTGTATGGGTGGTCCCGGGGATCGAACCCACTACCTTGGCGTTACAAGCGCCGTGCTCTACCAGCTGAGCTACAGAGGACCTCAAGCCAGCGCATGTCCAGGCCCGTCTGAAGTTTGCCAATGACCATCTGGATGATCCAGAGGAGGAATGGGAGAAGGTCATGTGGTCTGATGAGACAAAAATAGAGCTTTTTGGTCTAAACTCCACTCGCCGTGTTTGGAGGAAGAAGAAGGATGAGTACAACCCCAAGAACACCATCCCAACCGTGAAGAATGGAGGTGGAAACATCATTCTTTGGGGATGCATTTCTGCAAAGGGGACAGGACGACGGCACCGTATTGAGTGGAGGATGGATGGGGCCATGTATCGCGAGATCTTGGCCAACAACCTCCTTCCCTCAGTAAGAGCATTGAAGATGGGTCGTGGCTGGGTCTTCCAGCATGACAACGACCCGAAACACACAGCCAGGGCAACTAAGGAGTGGCTCCGTAAGAAGCATCTCAAGGTCCTGGAGTGGCCTAGCCAGTCTCCAGACCTGAACCCAATAGAAAATCTTTGGAGGGAGCTGAAAGTCCGTATTGTCCAGCGACAGCCCCGAAACCTGAAGGATCTGGAGAAGGTCTGTATGGAGGAGTGGGCCAAAATCCCTGCTGCAGTGTGTGCAAACCTGGTCAAGACCTACAGGAAACGTATGATCTCTGTAATTGCAAACAAAGGTTTCTGTACCAAATATTAAGTTCTGCTTTTCTGATGTATCAAATACTTATGTCATGCAATAAAATGTAAATTCATTACTTAAAAATCATACAATGTGATTTTCTGGATTTTTGTTTTAGATTCCGTCTCTCACAGTTGAAGTGTACCTATGATAAAAATTACAGACCTCTACATGCTTTGTAAGTAGGAAAACCTGCAAAATCGGCAGTGTATCAAATACTTGTTCTCCCCACTGTATGTGTTGTGATAATTGCGCTGATTGCTCTATAACCTGTTAGTTCATATGCCTTACCACTGTGATATATAGGCCTAAGGCCCAAGGCAATAAGAAGACACAGTGGAAGAATAAATTCAACCACACATTTATTTCATTACAAAACCGGACAGATGTTGCTGTCCGGTTTTGTAATGAAATAAATGTGTGGTTGAATTTATTCTTCCACTGTGAAGTCCACAAAACATATTGCATGTAACAAACAGTTACATGACCTACAGCACGGTCGAGCAAGGTAATGTTTCCGACATTTCCGCACTACTAAACAACTATTTATTTTGAAACACAGAGACTTACCGCAAGTCGCAAAGAAAACAGGAGCTGCCTCCACTATTCCAGCACCATTTCAATTTCAATATCATCTAATTACCTATGCTTAGTCTAATAGAGAGACAACTACACTGAACAAAAATATAACACAACATGTAAAGTGTTGGTCTCATGTTTCATTTGCTGAAATAAAAGATCCCAGAAATGTTCCATACGCACAAAAAACGTATTTCTCTCAAATTGTGTGCACAAATTTGATTACCTCCCTGTTAGTGAGCATTTATCCTTTGCCAAGATAATCCATCCACTTTACAGGTGTGGCATATCAAGAAGCTGATTAAACAGCATGATTAATACACAGGTGCACCTTGTACAGGGGACAATAAAAGGCCACTAAAATGTGCAGTTTTGTCACACAACACGATGTCTCAAGTTGAGGGAGTGTGTAATTGACATGCTGACTGCAGGAATGTCCAACAGAGCTGTTGCCAAAGATTTGAATTTTAATTTCTCTACCACCGGAGAACAATACAATGAGATGAAGCAATTCAAGTTTTCTTCTGTTAGTAATGACGATTGGCTTGTGATGTGAATGGTCTGAAGCCAAATCCAAACTGGCTTCCCTTGACACTTTTTGGTGCACCAGGACCATTCACAGCTGAGCTCACTACGTTTAGCTCAATGCTGATTGGCTATTATTTTATGTGTTTTTTTTATCAACGGAGGCCAAATGCTCGCTAGCTATGGACGGCAACAATGTCATACTCTTTCTGACCAGACAGCATCAGATAGATACGCTACACATACTGAGACAGAGGGGTGCTGTTTCCTTCGTTCGGATGCTTTCTCTGGTGAGATATGTTCAGCCTCTTGCGAATTGAAGGACATTTATGAAACACAGAAAGACAAAATATAAATTATTTTGATTATTTTTTTCTTTGTCAATTTTTGGGGGAAACCTGGTTTCCCTTGGCACCCATGAATACACGCCACTGATCATATTACGTATGGTATCATGGACGAGTGCGTGCATGCATGCGTGAGTGTGTATGTCTGTGTGTGTTTGTCTAGAGTAATCTTTGAGCTATTGTTATATTTGTGAGGTGCTAAAACCACATATGAACAGCGGAAACTTGCATGTTGTAGAGTCCCGACAACCATGAGAGAGATGGTGGAGTACTACACTGAGAATAGCACTCAATTGTCAGCTATTGAATGATGTTTGATATGCTTCCCACAACAAATGGATCGAACCTCTCTAAATTATTCATGACCTATTCCAATTGTACTCGTATACTCTCTACAAATTAAATATTATTATTATTATTATAATAATAATATCAGGGAAGTGATCTTTAGAATGGAGAGGTTTATGAATGATATTATGATAAAGTGAGAGAAACGTGCAGAGCTAAGTGCAATTTTGATTTAAACAGTATATAGGTCAGATGCAGTTCAGATAAGGTCTTGATGATTTTCAGTGGCGATTAAACCATGACAGAGCACTATACAAACTGCTAGAGGGGAGTATGTTTGTCAGACAGAGAATGAAGGAAAAAATATGAATGATTAAAGCAACAATGTTCTATCTGAAAGGATACAAAGAAGATAGGATTCCCATCAGTCAAAGCATCGACAGCATGTCTTACAGTAAGTCAGTCACAGGCATGCACAAACGCACAGACACACACGCAACCAGGTTTTTGTGACGCTGAATGTCTGTTTCTGACAGCATGTTAGTTATCAGCTGCATCAGGGGCTGTGTTGAAGCTGACAGACAGACAAACACACAGACAGACAGACTTTTAACTTTAGAGGGAGGAGGGACTTACTGTACATATGTCGAATAGAACAAAATGTTACTGAATATTTAAGGAGTTGAAAGAATGCGTGCCATCTGAGTGTAAGAGAAAAAGATAGGAACAGAGAGGGAGGTAGAGAGATAGTATTGCCATCTATGGATGAAATAGATAGAGGGTTAGTGTGAGATACAGTGAAAAACCCTTACCATCAATGAAGGAGCCATTGAGTACTATGAGTATGTACACCTTGCCCTCTGGCTCCAGGTCCACCTGCACACAAACACACACAGGAGACGTTAGACTAGACTATTTAAAGGCACAGGACAGTCAAAAATGTGATTTTCCTGTGTTTTATATACATTTCCACACTATGAGGTTGGAATATTACAGTGAAATTGTGAAAATGATGATTAAGTCCTTTTAGTTTAAGAGCCGTTTGAAAAGACAGCCTGAAATTTCTGCCTGTTTTGGTGGGATTAAGTTTTGGCCTGCCTGGTGACATCACCAGTTAATAGACCACTAAGAAAGAGAGTTCCAAACCTCTGCCTAGAACAGCTAGTTTTTGGTTTTCCCCTCCCCACTCAGACCACTCCCAGACAGTCCTAGCAAAAATCTTGCTTGAGAAATTTCTATTTGTTTCTTTTTGACCATTTCATTCAAAACAATCAATCACAGGAGGGTTCTTAATTGTTACCCAGAAATGATTTGATATTGAGATTAAAAACGGCTGCATTATTAGGTCTTTGTTTAACATACCGGTATGTAGCATGTAGGTGTGTGTTGAGCAATGTGGTGGAGAGACTAGAGAGCAGGTCCAGCTGGTTTACCTAGCTCCATTAAATGACACCCTGCTCCAGTCAAAATAACACCCATCTCACACAGGCATAAGTATAAAGAAGACATACACACAGAGACAGACAATAGACATAATAAGACTGACAGAGACCAAAAGGTCGGTATGAGGCCCACAGTGAGAAACCTGAAAGAGCTCCACTGTGCTGAGGAGGCCATGCACAAACCACTAAATGGAAACTGAGGTTACTTACAGCCAGGCGCGTAACTTGCAGGGGGGACGGCGGGAGTAATGACCGCCCCAATATTAGAAACAGTTCAATTTGACCCCCCGTTAATATCCTACCATGATTAGTTTGATTGATTGGAAAACATGTCCCCACTGTAAAGCAGTGGAGGCTGCTGAGGGGAGGACGGCTCATAATAATGGCTGGAATGGAGTGAATGGAATGGTATCAAACACGTGTTTGATACCATTCCATTTACTCCATTCCAGACAATATTTTGAGCCGTCCTCCCCTCAGCAACCTCCACTGCTGTAAAGCGCCAGGCAGCTACTTGCTTTATGTGACTCAGTTCCTCATCCCCCCACTGCCAAATACGCTTTTGGTTGCGCCTGGTCTCCAGAGGCAGCCGGGCACGTTCGTGGTAAGCACAGGAATGCGCACACAGCAGTACAGGGTACCTGCGAATGTTCCAAAATGTAATTAGCGAGAACACAATTAGCGGGAACACACCCATTTGATCTGAACGAACCGTGCCTCGAGTACGTCAACAGAATCAAGCCTTTAGACGTTAATGTTAATTATCCTACATTATATTGTCAACATGACTGGCGTTTAGCATATATTTATGTAATTAAAAGTCTGGCTACATTTTCTGGCGCCTCCCTCATGTCAGCATCGGTGTGGACATATCAACTAGGCTACACTTTGAGATGTTGGCTAATTATTTATGTACATGTAACTGCCAAAATAAAGGAAACACCAACATAAAGTGTCTTAATAGGGTGTTGGGCCACAACGAGCCGCCAGAACAGCTTCAATTCCCCTTGGCATATATTCTACAAGTGTCTGGAACTCTATTTGTGGTCCTCTGTAGCTCAGCTGGTAGAGCACGGCGCTTGTAACGCCAAGGTAGTGGGTTCGATCCCCGGGACCACCCATACGTAAAAATGTATGCACGCATGACTGTAAGTCGCTTTGGATAAAAGCGTCTGCTAAATGGCATATTATTATTATTATTATTATTATTGATGCAACACCATTCTTCAACGAGGAATTCCATCATTTGGTGTTTTGTTGATGGTGGTGGGAAACGCGGTCTCAGGCGCCGCTCCAGAATCTTCCATAAGTCTTCAATTGGGTTGAGATCTGGTGACTGAAACACACATACACTTAAACCGCCTATGCTCCTTTGAGACCCCTGAGATTACATCTTCTAGCCATGGTGGTACCCAAAATAACGGGCAACTGGGCATTTTTATATCTTACATGACCCTAAGCATGATGGGATGTTAGTTGCTTAATTAACTCAGGAACTACACCTGTGTGGAAGAACCTGCTTTCAATATAATTTGTATCCCTCATTTACTCAAGTGTTTCTTTTATTTTGTCAGTTACCTGTACATTTAGGAAAAATAGATTAGAATATTATTCCAGTGTTGGCCTTTTTAGAGGCACATTTCTGGCTCAGCCCCATTTATCTATTTCAGTAGTACTCTTATCAGCCTTTTAAATCACTGTGAATGACCTATGTCCTAGAGTAAACCCATGTTGCCATATAAAAACATAAAAATAAACAAAGTACACTACATGAGCAAAAGTATGTGGACACCTGCTCATCAAACATCTCATTTCAAAATCATGTGCATTAATATGGAGTTGGTCCCGCCTTTGCTGCTATAACAGCCTCCACTCTTTTGGGAAGGCTTTCCACCAGATGTTGGAACATTGCTGAGGGGACTTGCTTCCATTAAGCCACAAGAGCATTAGTGAGGTCGGGCACTGATGTTGGGCGATTAGGCCTGGCTCACAGTCGGCGTTCCAATTTATCCTAAAGGTGTTCGATGGGGTTGAGGTCGGGGCTCTGTGCAGGCCAGTCAAGTTCTTCCACACCGATCTCGACAAACCATTTCTGTATGGACCTCGCTTTGTGCACAGGGGCATTATGCTGAAACAGGAAAGGACCTTCCCCAAACTGTTGCCACAAAGTTGGAAGCACAGAATCGTGCTTACACCACTCCAGCCGACGCTTGACATTGCGCATGGTGATCTTAGGCTTGTGTGCGGCTGCTTGGCTATGGAAACCCATTTCATGAAGCACCCAACGAACAGTTCTTGTGCTGACGTCGCTTCCCAGAGGTAGTTTGGAACTCGGTAGTGAGTGTTGCAATCGAGGATAGGCGATTTTTACGCACTACGTGCTTCAGCACTCGGCGGTCCCATTCTGTGAGCCTGTGTCGCATACCACTTCGTGGCTGAGCCGTTGTTGCTCCTAGATGTTTCCACTTCACAATAACAGCACTTACTGTTGACCGGGGCAGCTCTAGCAGGGCAGAAATTTGTAAGGCCATTCTACTGCCAATGTTTGTCTATGGAGATGGCTGTGTGCTGGATTTTATTCACCTGTCAGCAACAGGTGTGGCTGAAATAGCTGAATCCACTCATTTGAAGGGCTGTCCACATACTTTTGTATATATCGTGTATTTTAATGTGGGATGGTTCATCTTCAGTTTGGGACGTTTAAAGTTGCACTTTGGGACGATTCTGGGACGGTGATGAAAAAACATTTTTTTCGAGCACTGGGTAGCTATATTCACGTGCGCTCCAATGTATGAATGTTTTGAAAGTTTAAAACAAGTAAAAGTTCATGAACATTTCATAAATGTATTCCTATGTTCCTGTGTAACTAGTGAACTATTGGTGATGAGATAATTGTGTAAAAAGAGTTTCATAGTGAGTGATGCAATACTAGGTTGGCTATTTTAACCAAAGCTAGCACAGTATCTGGATCTTCCTCTATTCCTTTTCAACTGCAGTTTAAGATGAGCAGCACTCAGTTAGTCAGTGTTCACCCTAGTGAAAAAGTAGTTAGTGTCCTTAATGGAGGTACCAATGCCAAAGAGGAGAAAGGTTCAGGACATAAGACTAAGTAACTGAATTAATGGCTACATAGCTAGCTATCTAACTACATTGTACAATTCATAATAGACTGGTACTATGTTGTCAGCTAGCTAGCTATACCTATTGCCAAACAGTAAATAAATAATGTAGCTAATAAAAGCAGAATCTAATTTATGTTTTAAGCTAACCCCATCATTGTTAAGGCCAGACATGTTTGTCATATGATAATGGTATTTGGCCAAATGATTATGGGAGGCTTCAAAGACAGGCAATAGAGTGAGAGCGTACCGCCTATGTTGAGGCAGGGAGAGGACAAACAGGTCATCAATGTAGGCAACAACTATAAGTTCAACTCCTCATCTTTGCTGACTGTAGCCCAATTCTATAACAAAACAGTTGTTGCCTACATTCTGATTTCATTTAGTTGTCATGGCAGGGGTCAGAGACAGTCAGTAGAGAGAGGGAGAGCACCGCCCATGTTGAGGCACAGGGAGAGGACGATCAGGTCATCGGGTGAGAATTTGACATTTGAGTTATAAGGCAGTCTGGTAAAGCATTTTACATCACACACAGATTGGAACTATCAGTTCAACTTCTCATCTTTGTTGACTCTAGCCCAAGTGCTGTAACAAATGCTGTTGCCTGCATTCTGATTTCATTTGGTTGTCATGGAGGATGAAGACGTGGCTGCGCTCAACAATGACACAAAGCAGATTGAACCATGTTGCCATCTGTCATATTCACCAGGAGAAGCTGGATACCATAAATAGGAAAACAATATTCCCACATTTTATTTCTGGCAGTGACAGGCGTAAACAGTTATTTGGTACATTTAAGTGAATTGAGAGTGAACATCTGACCACTCTCTGTAGCACTATATGCCCACCTTTATATAAGATTGCAACAGGTTATTGAATGTGTGTGTGTTTTTACTTGATGGTGAATGACAATGAGTTGTTGCTATTTATTTTTGAAGTCTATTGCTTGAGCATGATGCTATACTGATTGTTTAATTTTGAAGTCTATTGTTAGATCATTTTGAAGAGTTATATTTTGACTTAACTGAATTATTTTATGAATAAATACTGCAATTAAATTGTGTAACTAAGTAAGATGTTTCTGGAGTCAGATTTTAAGTTAATTGGGTATAAGAAATTAGTTATTCAAGACCACGTATTAGCCAAGCGTGGTGAATGGTACACAAATTGAATAATGGGTTTTGACATTGAAATGTAGTTAAAGAAGGGGTGTTGTGGTGACTGTTTAAAGTAATATCGAAAAAATATTTGTGTTTCAGTTGTGATTGGGGTATATTGACCAAATTATCAGACAGAATTCACCAGAAACAACAATTTCAGAGCTACTTAAAACAAAAAATCTCTAGTGGGGGCGTGTCCCCGGACTGCCCTAGAGCGGTGTTGACACCGGAAGCCATTGACCCTGACCCCGCCCCCCTCCCCCCAAAAAAGAAAATCCAACAACATGTTATGCCCTTGCTTACAGCACAAACTACAGAGAGGGTTCATGACAGATCGATGCCCCAATTGAAAACCTTGACAACCCACAACAAAAGTGACATGATTGGACTGATACTGCAGGGTCATCTCTATCCTGATTTAGTCATCTCTACCAGCCGGTCTCTCCATTCAATATACTTGGTCAGTTAGATAGTTCTGTATCACTGTAAGGAGGGCATATACAGTGCATTCGGAAAGTATTCAGACCCCTTGACTTTTTCCACGTTGTTACGTTACAGCCTTATTCTAAAATTGATTTTTTTTTTAAGAATCCTCATCAATCTACACACAATACCCCATAATGACAATGTGAAAACAGGTTTTTAGAAATTTTAGCAAATGTATTAAACATAAAAAACTGAAATGCCTTATTTACATAAGTATTCAGACCCTTTGCTATGAGACTCAAAATTGAGGTCAGGTGAATCCTGTTTCCATTGATCATCTTTTAAATGTTTCTAGAACTTGATTGAGTCCACCTGTGGTAAATTCAATTGATTGGACATGATTTGGAAAGGAACACACCTGTCTATATAAAGGTCACACAGTTGACAGTGCATTTCAGAGCAAAAACCAAGCCATGAGGTCGAAGGAATTGTCCGTAGAGCTCTGAGACAGGATTGTGTCGAGGCACAGATTTGGGGAAGGGTACCAAAACATTTCTGCAGTATTGAAGGTCCCCAAGAACACAGTGACCTCCATTATTCTTAAATGTGAGAAGTTTGGAACCACCAAGACTCTTCCTAGAGCTGTCCGCCCGGCCAAACTGAGCAATCGGGGGAGAGGGGCCTTGGTCAGGGACGTGACCAATAACCCAATGGTCACTCTGACAGAGTTCCAGAGTTCCTCTGTGGAGATGGGAGAAACTTCCAGAAGGACAACCATCTCTGCAGCACTCCACCAATCAGGCCTTTATGGTAGAGTGGCCAGACGAAAGCCACTCAGTAAAAGGCACATGACAGCCCACTTAGAGTTTGCCAAAAGGCACCTAAAGACTCTCAGACCATGAGAAACAAGATTCTCTGGTCTGATGAAACCAAGATTGAACTCTTTGGCCTGAATGCCAAGCATCACATCTGGAGGAAACCTGGCACCATCCCTACGGTGAAGCATGGTGGTGGTGGCAGCATCATGTTGTGGGGATGTTTTTCAGCGGCAGGTACAAGATGAACGAAGCAAAGCAGAGAGATCCTTGATGAAAACCTGCTCCAGATCACTCAGGACCTCAGACTGGGGCGAAGGTTAACCTTCCAACAGGACAACGACCCTAAGAACACAGCCAAGACAACGCATGAGTGGCTTCGAAACAAGTCTCTGAATGTCCTTGAGTGGCCCAGCCAGAGCCCGGACTTGAACACAATCGAACATCTCTGGAGAAACCTGAGAATAGCTGTGCAGCTACGCTCCCCATCCAACCTGACAGAGCTTGAGAGGATCTGCAGAGAAGAATGGGAGAAACTCCCCAAACACAGGTGTGCCAAGCTTGTAGCGTCATACCCAAGAATACTCGAGGCTGTAAGTGCTGCCAAAGCTGCTTCAACAAAGTACTGAGTAAAGGGTCTGAATACTTATGTAAATGTGATATTTAAGTTTGTTATTTTCTATAAATTTGCAAAAAAATTCCAAAACCTGTTTTTGCTTTGTCATTATGTGGTAACGTAACAAAATGTGGGAAAAGTAAAGGGGTTTGAATACTTTCCGAATGCACTGTGTCCAACATCACACATGATCTAATGCTGAGGCTCAAACATTAGAAATGGAAATCCCAGGCAGAGAATGTCATCAGATGTAGAATATTATGATAATTCCACCTCTCTCATTCCTTAACTATTCACCTTGACATCACCCTCCACGCATGTTTCCTTTGTGTTCAGCTGAGCACACACACACCTCAAACTATTAGCCTACTGTCACCCATTACTGTTAGGTCCCATTCTCTCTCTTTCTTTGAGAGCACTGGGTCTGTGTTCTCTGTGAAGCAGCTGATGCAGTCAGGACTCCAGAGCAGGGGCGGTGTGTTCAATAGGGCGATATGGGCGACGCACTGCCAAACGGGAAAAGGAAGGGATTTTTTTTCTAATCAATTATATCACGGCAACAGTAGTTATCAGTGTTGTAATCTAGACGTCTGATCTGCCACAGTGCCACTAAATGTCCAATCAGGCTAAAGTCGTGCTTCAAATGGCCCCCCCCCCTTTTGGGGCGATTTCAGTCAGGTTGAAAATCGCCCAGAAGTCTGTCATAGACTCCCATGTAAAATCTATTTTTTTCAAATATCAGAGCTTTCAATACAATCTCTATGGGTTTCTGAGGGCTTGCACTTACGCGCTTTCGTCATACGTAACATAACCATGAACGTAACTAAGAAAAGAGCGGGTAGCAGCGTCAATCAATTCACTATTACTGTCAAAATGGCTAGGCTTCAGTGCAACTCGATTGTGTCTTTGAAAGAAGTTCCTTTTTGTCGGCGAACAAATGAAGATAAATTGGCAACGAAACAATTAGGACCTCCCAGACCAAATTTAATAATTCAACAGGTTTCTACTAAAGGGGGGAAGTCCTACACCCGAGGATTTTCCAAAAATTGGTACGAACGAAAAACCTGGCTAGCAGGCTGCGATGTAGCTAATGCAGTCTTCTGCTACCCCCTGCTTACTCTTTCACCCTGAAGGCGGCACGGCAGACAGCACCGCTTGGACAGCGACTGGTGTGTAACGGACATGCACCATCTTTCAGGAAAGATTAAGAAACATGAGCTGTCAAAGACCCACATGGATACCTGTTTGAGATTGTCTGCTTTGGGGAGAGTGAACATTCCCACTCAACTGGATGAGGGATACAGGCTAGCTGTCCGCCGCCACAACGATGAGGTTAGTGTTGATAATCACAAGTTTACTGGAGAACTGAAACTGACAAGGCTGACAAGATAGGACCCTTTTGTCCATTGTTATTGGATAGGAACATAACTTATAACCAGCTCCTGACCTAAATAGATCTTAGCACAACATTTTACTCAACATATCATATTCCATATTCACTATAACAAATATATTTACTACGACATTAGCAAGAACCGCCACATCCTCAGCCGGCTAATCCAGTGTGTGAAGTTTTGCGGAGTGTTTGAGTTAGCTTTGCGAGGCAAAGATGAAACTGAGGGCTCCACCAACCCTGGTAAGCCAACACTTTTGAGATCAGTCAATAAATGCTTCTGGTATTGACTTATATGCTGCCCCTGTCTTCATGTTGTTGCTGGACATATCTTTTTTTAAATGTGTGTAGGTCACCTAAATCATCAGAAAAATTGCCCCCCCTGAGAATTTTTTCAGGAGCCGCCACTGCTCCAGAGTCAGATGAAGACAGAAGAGTTCAGACTAAATCAAGCTCTGATGCAAACAGGACCATGCTAAATTTTAAAAGCAGGAACTTTGCCTGACTGAGCCACAGCCACACAGCAATGGAGGAAGTGTTTTTTTCAGGGAGTGGAAGCTGCTGACAGACATTTACAGTTAAAGTGAGTCTACTGTATTCAGTCCCCAACCCCTTCTAGAAGAGACAAAATATGTATGAACCTGAAAAATGGTTAAACACAGGCCACTATTTGAAGTCGTCACAGGTATAAGTTGTAGGTCTTAATGGAAACTGTCCCCCCGTGTTGAGGATGTGAGTGGGGTGTGTGAGGAGTGGGTGGATTGCACATGAGGCTGAGCCACAGGCCGATGAGACACAACAGATATGACTGCATGCTTCTATTTTGAGCTGCAGTTTTAAGGTTAACACCTCAGACTGCTGCTTACGATGCCTGCTTGTCCTGACACACAACACAGCCTCTCTCTCTCTCTGGTCCTCTGTACTTTGACATAGGGGAGAGATGCACACAGTGTTATGGTGCTGGTCAAGGTTCTGTGTAACAGTGAGCAGTGAAATAAGAAGTAAAGTTATTGTGTGTGTGTGTGTGTGTGTGTGTGTGTGTGTGTGTGTGTGTGTGTGTGTGTGTGTGTGTGTGTGTGTGTGTGTATGCGCCCCAATAGCCCCCCTCAGATTTAAGACACTGTAAAGTGTGTGTTTGTGTTTAATATGCAACATTGTACTGGGCAATTCCACGGTAACACAAAGTTTGCAATAATTTTTTTAACATTGTCCAAAAACACATTTACTTAAAGAATAGTGCAGATGCAAACTTTGGAACAGAATGACAGTTTGTGCTGTTCTTCCAGTAAATGTGATTTTGTAAAATGTTCAGTGGAAATTGTTAAAAGTAGTCCTTGTGCATAGAGTTGTATGGTATGTTTAACTTTGCAATCATTGTATTTTGTTTGACATACATTTTAAAGTGAGAAATCTGAGTCTCAGCATCATTCTGTTATCGTGGAATTGCCCTACTGGTTAGAGAGGAACACAGGTGAGAAAGAGAAAGTGCTGTTATTGGCTCTGAGCCAAGAGAGGTTATAAAACGAGGGAGATGGGATGGGATGGGGAGAGACTTGGAGCGTAAAGCAGACGGTGGGAAAGCAGCAATAACAGTGCTGTGGGCGTGTAGAGGCCTGTGCCCTACTCTCTAGTCTCTACTCTTTGTCACATGTATAGGGCCCCAAGCACTTCATCTGAGACAGCTAACAAAGCAAAAATAAAGTTTCACAGTTCAGATCTATCAGATAAGTGCTGTCAAGCTTGCATTTCATCAAGTGTGAGGACAGGCTATGCCCACATCTCTGTCAATAAAACCTCAGACACACCCACTGCACTGACTCTGGTCTTCATTGTTTGGCTCCTGGTGGAAGCTTTGCAAAAAAATCTCAGATTCTACTTTTCAAGAGGAGCGAGCTGTCTGTTAAAGGGATACTTCGGGATTTTGGCAATGAAGCCCTTTATCTACTTTCCCAGAGTCGGATGAACTCATGGATACCATTTGTATGTCTCTGCATCCAGTATGAAGGAAGTTAGAGCCAATGCTAACTAGCGTTAGCGCAATGACTGGAAGTCTATGTAATATATAATACCATAGACTTCCAGTCACTGCGCTAACGCTAGTTAACAACTTCCTTCAAACTTCACGCGGAGACAAAAAAATGGTATCCACAAGTTCATCTGACTCTGGGCTTCATTGCCAAAATTAAGTATCCCTTAATAGCTTTTTGGCACCATGACACAGAGGAGGTTTTGAGTATGTCAGACCATTGTACTGTATGACCATAAGAGATAATAGGAAGCCCAGACAGCCATTAGAGGACGGTGGGTCTCAAGGCACACAGCCGATACCAACTCTTCCTGCCCCAGTTCGCACAGGTTCAGGTTACACATCATTACAATTTTTTTGTTTATTCATCTAGGACCAAAAGTAAACCAGACGAGTGAAACTCTGTTAGACGGCAGTTCTCTCTCCAGCACCAAACATATTCCAAACCATTAGTAGCCTACTATGGTATAAAGAGGTATCCATGTAGCCCCCAAAGCAATGCACATCAACCAGAGAGAGAAATGTAGAGTGTAACACCAGGTCATTCTCTTGATACCGTCACTTTAACATCTATCAGTGGCTGTATGAGAGTGGCTGTATGAGAGTGGCTGTATGAGAGTGGCTGTATGAGAGTGGCTGTATGAGAGTGGCTGTATGAGAGTGGCTGTATGAGATGAAGTAAGATAGGGTATTATCACGCTTCAGCTTGTTTGTACAGGCAAGTCACGGGCCCTAGATGCAAGTCCTCTGCTGGTTTTGGTTTCCAGCACACTTTACAATGCAATGCTTGACATACTGCTAGCAGGGAGCACAATTAGCACATTAGAACGGCATGTGTGGTTTTGACCCTTTGCTGATGCCACTTCTGCCTTTCTGACAGGCTCAAGCTAGTCTCTCTAGACAGACATGTTGCTTCCTAAAATGTCCCAATGTGGGTCTGGGTTTTCGAGACTAGGCTTAAGTTATACACACTGAGGCATTCTCTAAGATGCAGCCTATAATGAGCTGCTGAAGCTCCATATGGGGAAAGGACACTATCGGATCTGCATGCCTTGGATATCACTTGCCCTGTAAAGAAAGGACTGGAAAGGGAATGGGAAAATGAGTGTAAACTATGCATCTCAGGTCTACAAGTAGCACTATTGATGGGGATGTATTAGAAGTCCCTATTCCCTGGCCTCTGGCCCTTGGCATTAGTTTATCACCAAACAGTACAGTATGGAATGTGTATATGCAAATTCCCCGAAAAGTTCTCCAAGGGAACTTCTCAGAGGTAAAGGAAAATATGATCAGGTTCTTTTTTACTGACTTCTGAAACGTGAAAATGGCGAGTTTTTTATTTTGTTGTAAAAAGTTAATGTCTTTGAATTTGCTAGTAGTTACATTTTTCCAGCCCCATCTCTCAGCTTTTTACAGAAACAGGGCAGGGAGTCAGCTTTATTATTGTTTTAACTAATGATTGTCCCTATAAAGCTACTCACCCATCCTTCAAAAGTATCTTCTGTGTTCGAGGTTTTGATCAGGTCCTCAAATTGAATTATGCAGTTGGCAACAAAGTCGTCATACCCTATGGGTGCATCATGAAATACACCCAATTCTATATGCTTGCCGTCGTTGACATTGAGGCAAAATTCCTCGTTGTAAGTTGGCATGTTGGTTTTCTGCTTTGTATGTGTTTGTCCAATTTTGTACTCGTCCACCTTTATCACAATGTAAGGGTCCAGAGTGGGAACCGTTTTGTTGAACATTACAGAGTGGCGAAGGGAAAAAGTAGTTGGTTTGAGGTCCAACGCCTCACCAATTCTAAGCTTCAGATACCCGTTGAACTTCATGTTGATCCTCTAAAGAAAGAAAAAAACATCTACAACAAATTCAAAGTTACAAAAAAAAAAGACTTAAAATCAAGTTAAAACTACCCTGTTGCGTTAGGCATGCAAATCATTCCTACTTACTGATCTAATTTCAAAAGAATATAAATCAAGTCCAATGTTGCATCCTAGAGCAATTCGAAGACATTGCTCTTGTCAATAGGCATTTTCAGGTGACGCGTTCGCACGGTGCTCTTGATCCTCGGTCGTGAGCGGTTCCCTGGACCAGCGCGTGTGACCTTGTCTCCCAAAACACCAGGCTATACAGAAAGCGCGCACATTCTGAGAACGACCTAGGTCTACTTCGAGGAAGCACAAGGCAAGTTCCGTAAAATGGAACTAACAGAAGTACCGACCATGCACGATAATGCTTTCTATAGAGTTTATTCTTTCTCAATGCACTTGTGTTTACATTTTGTTCCAACTAATCGGCATGCTACCTGCAACTGTAAAAGGTCTTGTCAATATGTGTCAAGATTGGTCTCCTCGGTTACTATCAAGGATTGATATAATACTGTGAGAAAGTAGCATTAAGACTATAACTACCGTGGTGCACCGCAGTGCTTAGGGTGCCACAGAGCATGGAGGTAGGCTATCGAAATGACTCACATGTCCTCGGCAGATAAATAAGGAAATAGCACCCCCTTGTGATGTACAGAGAATGTGACTAGAGCTACAAATTATTTTGGCCTATTACCTTGCAGGTTCCATTCTGAGTCTTTTAACCCTCCCGTTGTCCTAGGGTCAAAATGACCCGCCACTGTGTTGAACCAACTTTATTTAATTTTTATATTTTTGGGATCATTTGTGAGAAGGAGGCAGTGAGACTTCAACGGGAGGGTTATTAAACAACCGTTGGCTATTTAGCCTTAGTAGTTCATCCCATATTCCAGAGGTCTCTTGTACAGTTCTTGTGTGAAAAATATCCTACCTCACCTGGCACAGCTGTGAAGATGCAATTAAAGGCACATGGCCATGAGCTGCAAGATATGGGAGAAACAAGTGGGCTTTTAATCTGAGTTGAAAGGATGAGCGCTGTGGAGTTGATTTATGCTGAATGCTAATGACACTTCAGAATCAAAAGGGCAAGAGAGTTTTCTGAAAGAGAGCCTCAGAGGACCTATAAAAGTAACCAGCATGCACAAATGATGACCTTGAAACTCATGGGTTAGTCCTAACTCCCCTCCAGTCTTAACCACTCTTTGGTTAATCTTTCTCTCTCTCTCTCTCACGATCAAAGTCTGGCCGTTATTAGTGTTAGACTTGACCTCTCTGCCTTCTCTGTCAAACGTCGGCGACCCACATCTCTCTCTTCCAGCTGCTTCCAATAAAGAGGCCACATCCCAGGGAACAGAGGTGGTCTTAAAAAACTAAGCTTTTAACACGACTCTTACACATCTCAGGGATAGAGCCTGTCTTATAAACAACAGCTTTTACCTTTATAAAAAGAGGAGAGTGGTGAGATAAAAGTGACAGATAGATAGGATAGTGTGGTTTCATATGTGTTTCACAATTATCACACCAGAATGACTAACCTGAATACTACAGATGTATGTGTATACTGTATGTGTCAGTGTGTTCAGAGTCAGACATGGAGTCATTACTGACAGGGATTTGACCTCATACAATAGCATTCCGAGACAAACATGTGCCAGTAATACATCAAAGTGGTCTAAGACAACCTCCTGAGAAAACTTTCATTACCGGTAAAAACACATTCAGTTGATCCTTCATCCATGGTCTGTGAGTAACCATTCCTCACTTTGAATATTCCCAAGGAATACATTGGTTTTCGTTGCCTGGTTTGTGGAGCATTACACCATACTGTCCAGCAGGGGGCAGGCTGAGACTTCTGTTGAACTCAAGGAAGTTAATTTGATAGCCATCTTCCTCTTTCATACCTCATCATCAATCTTTTGTTTTTTTCTGTCTTTACATTTTTTTTACTTTTACATGCCCTACTTCCTCATCTTGACAGTGGTCTTTTTTTCTTAGGCTACTGCACACATTTTTATCCACAGCAGTCGTTTCACTGGCTGGCGTTTATACGATCATGGAGTGTGATTTGTTTGGTCTCTGTTTTCCCAACTGCCCCATCTCTCTATCTCTCCAACTCTCTCCTGTTTTTCATCCCTTTTTATACTCTCCTCTCTACAGCTGTTGCCATGCCCAAATCAAGAGTTATGATCACACACTTACATACATCTGAACTCAAACGCGTGTTCTGGTGTGTACTCCACAAACACACATGACCACACTTTCTCATACATATAATCACACATTTCTTTGCAAGGACACACCTCTGGTGTAAACTCTAAAACAGCATGTTAACGTTCTTGTACACATTAACACAGAAGCAGCTATCTCACCAGGCTGTAACACAGTCCAGGGCATTCATTGGTACGATTAAAGTAACTGCCACCTGTAGTGTTTCCACATTCCCTTCACCGTCCACATTCCGATTTATGCTCCTGTAACCTGGGACTGCTCTATTCTCTGGCTCCCTGCCCAGGTACACTCTATAGCTGCAGCTAATGAACCATAGCATTGGTGCCAAATGGGACAACAGGGAATATGGGTAATATGGGCCAGGTATGGTGAGCTCCATTCCCTGCCCTCTGTGTGTGAGTGTTGACCGGGGTAAGGGAAGGCTGATGGGGCTAGTATACAAACACCATGCCTCCCACATCAACCCCCTCCCCATCACCCCCCTCAGCCCAAACCCAATTACCTCCATCCCTCATAGGGGCAGTACCCCAACACTATCCCCCTTACCTAATGCCACATTGGACCTCTCGTCCCCGTCAGGATGGGTACGACTAGAGACTTCTGCACACTGAATACTGAACTAGGCCAAATTAGCTGATTATGTGTAATCCACCAGTATCTTACTCTCTTTCCTACTCACTGTCCTCACAGGGCTATAAACAGAGATATCAAAGGTACACGTTAGACCAGAGTAAACCCTTCAAAAGAGATCTGTAGGCTATATGTGTCATCATTACCAGTGGCATTATGCCAAACAATTGCAAAATGATAAGCCAAAATGGTTGAATGCAATTTGGGGCAGGTCAATGTTGGACGACAGTAACCACTTATTTTGGGGATCATTTGTTATTGTGAGAACGTACTATTTATTATTTGCAGAACTAAGTCAATGTATGTTTGCCCTCCAATAGCTTTTGAGCCCTTCAGTTTACCTCTCCCCCAGCAAAATAAAAACAGCAGTCCTTTAGATGAAATGAGGGGAGAACCAGCAGGCCATAAATCACAGTCGTAAAAGCTGATTTGGTGCTAAGTGTCCCTTTATTCACACGTCCATATTTCATACCAGCACTCTGCCGCTGGGAAACGTGACACCATAATTGGTACAGGTTGAGGGCAAGGGAGAAAGGCATGGAGAGATGGAGACAGAGAGAAAGAGAACGTTTGTGCCAGTCAGGGTGCATGAGACCTCACTAGCCCAATTTACCACTCCTTCCACCCTTTTTGGAGTAGGGACAGAGAGTGAGTTCTGATTTTCCTATTTCAAGTTTAATATGGAGAGACAAGCAGATTGTGTGTGAATGGTACTATAGTAGATGTAAAAAGATAAGTTATGGGGTGAGAGAAGACAGCATATGGAAATATAGACTGGGAGACAGAGAGAGACTTAGAGGAAGGGAAAGAAGGGAAAAAAGAGAGCGAGTGAGAGAATAAGGTTGTGAAAAGCAGAGGAATGTGTGTGTGAGACTGGACCATCCAGTGTGGGAGGGTGGGGGGCTATGTCACAGCCCCTCCTGAGTAATTGGCTCCAGATGTGGGGCAGCATGGCTTCTGCCAGTGAGGCGCCAATTCTACTGCCAAGGCTTCACAAATATATTCTGTTGACATTTGGTTGGTGTTGAGCAGTGAACTCGACATTGTCTATCTGTTGCAGGGATTGATAAAGCACCTGAGAGGACAACTAGGGGAAGTGGAACTGGAAGGCCCTGCTACAATATTGTCTGTATAATAAGGGTGAAGACCACTACACACAGCCCTTCAGCCACAAATACAAAGACAATACAATGGTGTGTTTTCAAGATCTTTACACAATCTTTACAAGAAACTGCCTGTTGCAATTTGAAAAAGTAATGTTAGCTTCTTTTAGCTTAACCTTCCACGAATGCTTTTGTGATCAGTGTATGTCACCCACTTGACAAAGAGGCTGTTTTGAAAAGCTCTGTGGTCCTGAATCTTCCGTCAATTACACTGCGGGAGCCTGCTGCCAGCTTTACATATATTTAACTGAGTGTCAACTCTTCAACCCAGAGAGAGAGAGAGAGAGTGTGTGTGTGTACACATTTTACTATACTTGTGAGTACCAGAAGTCCTCACAAGAATAGTAAAACAACACAAATTCAGAGAATTGAGGACATTTTGCAGATCCTCATTTGTAAAAAGGCTATTTTAGGCTTAGGGGTTAGGTTTAGGGTTAGAATTAAGGTTAGTGGTTAGGGTTAGGGGTTAGGTTTAGGGTTAGGGGTTAAGGTTAGGGTTAGGGAAAATAGGATTTTGAATGGGAATTAATTGATGGTCCCCAAAAAGTTCTCACAAGTATAGTAAGACATATTGTTTGTGTGTGTGTGTGTGTGTGTGTGTGTGTGTGTGTGTGTGTGTGTGTGTGTGTGTGTGTGTGTGTGTGTGTGTGTGTGTGTGTGTGTGGGTGTGTGTGTGTGTGTGTGTGTGTGTGTGTGTGTGTGTGTGTGTGTGTGTGTGTGTGTGTGTGTGTGTGTGTGTGTGTGTGTGTGTGTGTGTGTGTGGTGGTTAAAGGGCGATTCCACGGTAACAGAATGATGCTGAGACTCTTTTTCATTTTAAATTGTATACCCAACAAAAATCATTGATTGCTAGGTTAAATAAACCATACAACTATATGCACAAGGACTACTTTTTGCAATTTCCACTGAACATTTTACTAAAACACGTTTGCTTGAAGTACAGTGTACTGTAGATGCGAAGGTTGGTAACCGAATGATGGTAAAATCTTCCTCAGTTTTCCAAAAACTCTGTTAAATTTCTACTCCAAATCAAAGATGTGTGCAGAAAGATAGGTATGACACTGAGTAAAAAATATATATATTTGGGTTATTGAACTATGGTAAGTGAAGTGGATTATAACACCCAGTAACAAAATGATGGTAACAGAATGACATCATGAGTCCCTGATCTGTACTACACAGAAATGCATAATGAATATGATTATGAATATGATTAACGATATTATAACCGCGATTGATAATAGACAGTACTGTGCAGCCGTCTTCATCGACCTGGCCAAGGCTTTCGACTCTGTCAACCACCGCATTCTTATTGGCAGACTAAATAGCCTTGGTTTCTCAAATGACTGCCTCGCCTGGTTCACCAACTACTTCTCAGATAGAGTTCAGTGTGTCAAATCGGAGGGCCTGTTGTCTGGACCTATGGCAGTCTCTATGGGGGTGCCACAGGGTTCAATTCTTGGGCCGACACTTTTTTCCGTGTAAATCAATGATGTCGCTCTTGCTGCTGGTGACTCTCAGATCCACCTCTACGCAGACGACACCATTTTGTATACATCTGGCCCTTCATTGGACACTGTGTTAACAAACCTCCAAACGAGCTTCAATGCCATACAACACTCCTTCAGTAGCCTCCAACTGCTCTTAAACACTAGTAAAACTAAATGCATGCTTTTCAATCGAACGCTGCTGGCACCCGCCCACCCGACTAGAATCACCACTCTCGACGGGTCTGACCTAGAGTATGTGGACAACTACAAATACCTAGGTGTCTGGTTAGACTGTAAACTCAACTTCCAGACTCACATAAAGAATCTCCAATCCAAAGTTAAATCTAGAATCGGCTTCCTTTTTCGCAAACAAAGCCTCCTTCACTCATGCTGCCAAACATGCCCTCGTAAAACTGACTATCCTACCGATCCTTGACTTCGGCGATGTCATTTACAAAATAGCCTCCAACACTCTACTCAGCAAATTGGATGTAGTCTATCACAGTGCCATCCGTTTTGTATCCAAAGCCCCATACACTACCCACCACTGTGACCTGTACGCTCTTGTTGGCTGGTCCTCACTACATGTTCGTCGTCAAACCCACTGGCTCCAGGCCATCTATAAATCACTGCTAGGCAAATCCTCGCCTTATCTTAGCTCATTGGTCACCATAGCAGCACCCACCCGTAGTCTGCGCTCCAGCAGGTATATCTCACTGGTCATTCCCAAAGCCAACACCTCCTTTGGCCGCCATTCCTTCCAGTTCTCTGCTGCCAATGACTGGAACGAATTGCAAAAATCTCTGAAGCTGGAGACTCTTATCTCCCTCAATAACTTTAAGCATCAGTTGTCAGAGCACCTTACCGATCACTGCACCTGTACACAGCCCATCTGAAATTAGCCCACCCAACTACCTCATCCCTATATTGTTATTTATTTTGCTCTTTTGCACCCCAGTATCTCTATTTGCACATAATCTCTTGCACATCTAGCATTCCAGTGTTAATACTATTGTAATTATTTTGCACTATAGCCTATTTATTGCCTTACCTCCATAACTTGCTACATTTGCACACACTGTATATATATTTTCTGTTGTATTTTTGACTTTATGTTTTTTACCCCATATGTAACTCTGTGTTGTTTTTATTGCACTGCTTTGCTTTATCTTGGCCAGGTCGCAGTTGTAAATGAGAACCTGTTCTCAACTGGCTTACCTGGTTAAATAAAGGTGAAATAAAATAAAATAAAAAATAAAATAAATAATAAAAAAAATCTTCATGGTGATATATCCTGAACAGTACACAAAAGTAGATACAGTTGAAGTCGGAAGTTTACATACACCTTAGCCAAATACATTTAAACTCAGTTTTAATCCTAGTAAAAATTCCCTGTCTTAGGTCAGTTAGGATCATCACTTTATTTTAAGAATGTGAAATGTCAGAATAATAGTAGAGAGAATGATTTATTTCAGCTTTTATTTCAACCATCACATTCCCAGTGGGTCAGAAGTTTACATACACTCAATTAGTATTTGGTAGCATTGCCTTTAAATGGTTTAACTTGGGTCAAACGTTTCGGGTAGCCTTCCACAAGCTTCCCACAATAAGTTGGGTGAATTTTGGCCAATTCCTCCTGACAGAGCTGGTGTAACTGAGTCAGGTTTGAACGCCTCCTTGCTCGCACATGCTTTTTCAGTTCTGCCCACACATTTTCTATAGGATTGAGGTCAGGGCTTCGTGATGGCCACTCCAATACCTTGACTTTGTTTTCCACAACTTTAGAAGTATGCTTGGGGTCATTGTCCATTTGGAAGACCCATTTGCAACCAAGCTTTAACTTCCTGACTGATGTCTTGAGATGTTCCTTCAATATATCCACTTAATTTTCCTTCCTCATGATGGCATCTATTTTGTGAAGTGCACCAGTCCCTCCTGCAGCAAAGAACCCCCACAGCATGATGCTGCCACCCCCGTGATTCACGGTTGGGATGGTGTACTTCGGCTTGCAAGCCTTCCCTTTTTCCTCCAAACATAACGATGGTCATTATGGCCAAACAGTTCTATTTTTGTTTCATCAGACCGGAGGACATTTCTCCAAAAAGTACGATCTTTGTCCCCATGTGCAGTTGCAAACCGTAGTCTGACTTTTTTATGGTGGTTTTGGAGAAGTGGCTTCTTCCTAGCTGAGCGGCTTTTCAGGTTATGTCGATATAGGACTCGTTTTACTGTGGATATAGATGCTTTTGTGCCTGTTTCCTCCAGCATCTTCACAGGGTCCTTTGCTGTTGTTCTGGGATTGATTTGCACTTTTCACAGCAAAGTACGTTCATCTCTAGGAGACAGAACGCGTCTTTTGTAGATTCTTGTCTGATTTCTTTTGATTTTCCCATGATGTCAAGCAAAGAGGCAAGGAGCTTGAAGGTAGGCCTTGAAATAAATCCACAGGTACACCTCCAATTGACTCAAAAGATGTCAATTAGCCTATCAGAAGCTTCTAAAGCCATGACATCATTTTCTGGAATTTTCCAAGCTGTTTAAAGGCACAGTCAACTTAGTGTATGTAAACTTTTGACCCACTGGAATTGTGATACAGTGAATTATAAGTGAAATAATCTGTCTGTAAACAATTGTTGGAAAAATTACTTGTGTGACGCACAAAGTAGATGTCCTAACCGACTTGCCAAAACTATAGTTTGTTAACAAGACATTTGTGGAGTGGTTGAAAAATGGGTTTTAATGATTCCAACGTAAGTGTATGTAAACTTCAGACTTCAACTGTATATGCAATATCATCCTTTGCATATTTAGGTATCTTTCTACATACTGGCTAATGAGCTTCGCCCCCAAACAAGACCAAATTTGGTTGGTCTACAACCAAATTTCAACGTCCATGGGCGTCCGGTGTCGGTCAGTGCTCAGTGGATGAGAGGGCTGTTGACAGTAAATGAAAAGAGAGGGAGCTCATAGGTAGGTGTCAGTAAGAGCCAGATAGGTGACGTTAACTGGAGAGAGGATAGAGAAAGTGGCAGAGAGAGAGAGAGAGAGAGGTTGTCCAGACTGTTTTCACACTTGCTTTGACCACCAGACAATAGAACGAGAAAGAGAAAAGTTATGAGCTGAACTTAACAGTATGACAATGGAAGGGAGGACAGTAGCAGGTGACCCAACTGTGGTTTGTGACTACTATGAATTGCCATAGCCAATTAAATTGCAGTCATTCTGTTCCAGATTTTTTGGTCATTCTGTTACTGATTTGGTAAAAGAATGATGAGTTTTAATCACTTAAAGGTGCACTATGCAGAAATCCCTCCGCCATTTCCTGGTTGCAAAAATGTGAATAGTTCGCCTAATTTCAGTTTATGTGACAAAACAAGCAAGTATAGTGTAGAGAATAATTGTACCATCTAAACCGCTGTTTGAAGCTGGTGTACAAAACCAAAAGTAAAAGACGCAAAAACAAAACTTAAGACCGGTATGCATAGAAATAGCGCACATAGAACATATCTACCACTTCTTAGACTTGCTTTAACGAGAATGACAGATCTATAACTGACGTTTCTATGTGAATTTGGTCGGTCTCGCAAAAACGTACATATTGTAGCTTTAATAATTAATAAACAAAATTGTAATCAAGGAAAACACTATAACTAATTGGTAGGTCTACCTTCAATTGTTACTTCTGTGAACTTTCATTCTCCTACTTAAATGTGGGTTTTTGGTAACAGAATGACGAGACACTAGGCAATTTTCTTAACTTACAAAAGGCAATTCATTTCTTCAAAACAAAATATCGTTCGTAGGGGTTTTTACTTCAATATTATTGTGTTTTGGTGTATTCTTAATACCTTTTAAGACTTTTACTGGTAGATGTTTTCTTAGACCCCTTTTCTATCTGTTTGAAAATAAATCAAAGCCTTTGCTTATTTAAAAAACAAAACGGATGGAAAATGGTTGAAACATTTATACATTGTTGTGTTACACCCTGAATTTAAAATGGATGAAAACAGTTAAATAGTTTAATGAAAACTTGAACTAGACTGACAACCTGTTCTGATTCTCCGCACCTTAGCACACATGCACTCACTCACACACACATGCACAATTGCTGCTACCAGACTTTTATTGTGATTGCTAAATACTGCACAATTTAAACACTTGTCGCCCAATTCCCTATTCCCCAAAACACGTGTAAATATTGGACTATAAGTTGTTCCTTCCTGTATTATACTTATGCTCAAATGTTTATTCTACAGAGCCATTTACTTTATGTCATATTCTTATCTTTTCATATTTATTATTGTTGTTGCATTGTTGAGAAGGAACCTGCAATTAAGCATTTCGGTGTATACCATGTGTATCCCGTACATATGACTAATAAAACTTGAAACTTAATGGCTGTTATAGGATAAAACTGAGGATGGATCAACATATTGTAGTTACTCCACAAAACTAACCTAAATGACAGTGAAAAAAAGGAAGCATGTACAGAATGAAATATTCAAAAACATGCAACCTGTTTGCAATAAGGCACTAAAATAATAATGCAAAAAATGTGGCAAAGAAATGAACTTTTGTCCTGATTAGCCTACAAAGTGTTATGTTTTGTGTAAATCCAACACAACAATACATCACTGAGTACCAGGAGTGTAAATTGGATATGTCAGAGTATGGCAGTCGCCATACCCTAGCTCAACACTAACGATTTAAAATAGGCTACTAAAATCATTCCAATCCCAATTTAAAAGGCAATTGCAGTTTAGTGGGATTAGCGCTGGTTTTAGGACCATGGGGTGGCGAAGAGCTGACTGGCAGGCTTCAGTGCATTCGGAAAGTATGCAGACCCCATTACTTTTTCCACATTTTGTTACGTTACAGCCTTATTTTAAAATTGATTAAATAAACAAAAATCCTTATCAACCTACACACAATACCCCATAATGACAAAGCAAAAACAGATTTTTAGAAACTAAGCCATGAGGTCGAAGGAATTGTCCGTAGAACTCCAAGACAGGATTGTGTAGAGGCACAGACCTGGGGAAGGGTACCAAAACATTTCTGCAGCATTGAAGGTCCCAAGAACACAGTGGCCTCCATCATTCTTAAATGGAAGAAGTTTGGAACCACCAAGACTCTTCCTAGAGCTGAGAGCACCAAGGTATGGCTGACACACACTGGCGTAGCATGCACCCCCGCAGCCCACGCGCTCCCAAAAGTTGTGGTCCCCCTGGAGGTCGGGCCCCCCAGTTAGCATATGAACACCTCATAAACCAATTAATATTTTTTTGAATGACAGGAAATTAGCTTAAAACTGCCAAATGTTCTCTCAGCCTCATGGCAATATATGTAGAATAGCAGGAAATTAGCTCAGGGATTCTTGAAAAGTTGGGACAATCCTCATCCAGCAGGGAAACTTAATTTGTATTATTTGAGCTTAAAATTTAAATTGAGGGGAATTTTATAAGGGAAAATATTGGAATTTTCTAAATACTTTCAAGAATATTTCTCTCAAAACTTTGATTCCTGAAAGATGTGTCAGGAGATTTGGTCAACTCCACTCGATTTTGTCTAAAATCCTAAATTAATCAGGAAAAAGCAGTGTCAGCTATACCATAAGGACCCCTTATTCATGTCCTCATTACATGCAGTGCAACAAGACCAATCATGGTCTGTAAAGTTCTCTACTTTTGATAGATATAAACAAACAATATTGGAATCACCATGGTCACAAGCCTAAACTGTCAACTCAATCTGCCTGATAGATTAAAATATAATATTAATTTTGGTTAAAATATGTTACATTTAATAAGGTTTTAGAGTCATAAAGCAACTGAGGAAAAATGAAATTGCTACTGTGAAGAAAAATGTAATTCAAATTGCTGAAAGATCTGACAGAATGGTTGTTTTTATTGGGGATTTTAAAATGAATCATTCTCCATATTTTACAAATGTTTGTATTGAACTTTGATTTTTGGAGGCAAAAATATGTCTGTTTTGAGTATGTTGTCAACTCCGTCAGTGGCTTGTCAACACCACGTCTGATGGCTAACCCTTAAGAAAAACGTATTGTAATCACTGTTCTGCAACATATGCTTAAACAATTGAAGTATATGCTGTGCTAGACCTAAGGGATCATGTTTGCTTTATAAATGTTGTTTAATGTTGTAAATCAACAAAAAAAACATGGCAAAATGTTAGCAAAATTCAACCTGGACCATTTAATAGTGCTATAAAACAAAACAAAAAGAAGTTTGGAGATTTGTATTACATATTTGAATAATCTAATGTTAGAATTAAACAATCAAGACCTTTAAAAACACTTGATGAACAATAATTGTACAAATGAAATGCCTTTTATGGTGTCTGATGGAGTTGACATAAAACCACTTATTTTTCATAAAATGCAACTGTTGTTCCTTTACATGGTGTGATAGCTGATACTTTGGTCTATCAAAATATATATTTAAAATGTTGTTAATATTAAGACAAATATTTGAGATTGTCCAGTCTTTCAAGAATGCCCTAATATGACTGGAGTGGTGTGAATGAGGGGACATCTGGGGTCTTAAAAGAGTCCTCAGAGTGAGGAATGTTCTTAGTTTGACGTGAAAAGCATGGTTAGTGATAGACCATGTAAATCGATTGGGGTTGAAGGTGGTCTGGGGGATGGAGAGAAGCAAGGAGGAGGGGTTAGAGGGAGCAGGCTGACACAGTGGTTACAAAAACACTTTATCTGTGGTGACACTGTCAAATTACATTATGTAGAGGTCTATTATAGTATTTACAAGTAGATTCAGACTGTTCTCATGTCTGCGTGACATTCCACAACCATAATGTTAGAATAATTAAAACTCACACCGCCACTAGGAGAAAGTATAATATCAGAAAATATTACAAGCTTCTTCTCAGTGCTGACTTTGAATAGGTTGCAAAGGTAAACAGTAAGCAGATGTCTTACAGTGCCAGATGGCGCCTGTAGTGAGCCTATAGTGACCGCTACTCATCTGTTGCACTGAGACAGGACCAGGAAGTGTGGCACTCAAGCAGAGGTTCTGCTCTCCCTCATGGCCATGCTCTCAGAGCCAACCACTGATCATCCTGGCTACTACCACACACCCAGTTACACCAGGACCACCTAAGGAAACCTGGACTGTCTGACCATTCATTTGTCTGGCCAGGACCTGTCTCTTTCTACTGGGAGGACTACAGGCCATTATACTGTGTCCCTGTGGGTTTACTCTGTATCGTTACTCAGTTCTGAGAATAGGAATACATTGAACTGGAATTCTTAGACTTTAGAACATATTTTTATAAAATGTGCACGCACACATGCACACACACACGTACACACAAACAGAAGGGTTAGAGTAGGCACATGGAATAAGAACTGGTGGTGGTACCCCGCGTCCTGATCTCCAATAACAGAAAACTATTTTTAAAGAATACAACTGACAGCTTTAAGAATTATGGGGCAAGCTGCGGCTGCCAACAGTGTCCTCTCCTCCCCACTCCATCTCTCCTCCCTGGGAGACGGTGTTGTCATTCTGCTAGACACAAGCCCAGGGAGGGAGCCAGTTAAGCAAAACAAAAACACTCTAAGGACACATGCCCCAACCCTCCATTAAAACATCTCTGGTCTGCATTAACATACAGCTCAAACTCAGGGAAAAGCTTGGAGAAAACTGCTGCATTTGGTTACATCTCTCTACCAAAGTTTACGTAAACGAAGCACGCCATGTCAACAAGTGGTGGTAGAGAGGTAGTGGAGTTGAGGCTGCTGTGAGCTTGGTCAAACACTAGATGGTGCTTTTGTTCAGTGATTGAGAAATATTGGCAATTTACTCTATACGGGTTCCTTTGGGAACATAAGACATGGCCATCAGTGTAGTGATGTTCCTGATTATCACCATTTCAGTGGAAACCTGTGTGCTGACCAACAGACAACAGTGGTGACAGATAGCTATGATCTGTACAACTCATGATATCTGTTACTGTTTAACAAGCCTGTGTTTCTGCTGCAATGCGTTACAGAAAAGCCTCTCTTTGCAACCAAAGTCATCAGAGGGAAATCACACAAAGGATTACTTTTCTGTTTGATCAGTTCACTGTGGAAATATACCTGTGTAGTTATGGGGCAGATTAGAGGAGATGAGAGGGTGTAGCGTCTATGGGAAGATCTCTCCCCTCTGACCTTCTCACCCAATGAGTTTTGAGAAGGAGGCAAGGAAAGAGGATTGAGGAGTATGCAATTGAGATTCTCCCCTTGGGTTCTATAAAGCCAAACTAGGAGATCCTCCCTCTGGGGATTAAAGCCTGTCATAGGAAAGAGCACTGGACTCCTCACTGCTGAGGTAGACGAGAACTAAACCACATACAGTATGTGAGCTAAACTAGCAAATCTCTACCAGAATACTCCAGCAATGACACCACGTCCTCCCTCCCCTGACAATAGCAGATCTCCCATATTATTATTTTTATAGTCAGTAAACTGTCTCCCTGGATTAGGGAGCCTCCTAACCCATGGTTGGGGGTGTGAGGAATGGGCGGTCTCCTGCTAGGCCTGGGGAGGGGAATGGGGACCAGTTTACCTAAATCCTCAGATTAGAAGCAGCAGTGCAGCGGCCAGAGGTTCCAGAGGGTGCCGAGAGACAATCTAAAACAGCATCATGATTGGAAACGTACTGGGCATTTGGCCTTCATTATCTACAGACAGGACCCCATACTCTACACTGCAGAGTTTGTCCCAACGTCAATACAATGCATGCACATACAACATGCTAGAGTGATTCCCATTCCACAGTAAAGCAGATCACAGCAGTACTCAATTAAAATCCCAAAGTCAGTTATACAAATCACAATGTTTCCCTTTTATTTAACTTCAAACATTGACAATTTCATATTTTACAGTACAATAAATGTATCATGTAATACAATAGCTCATAAACCATAAGCATTTTAATGTTTTACAACCAGGTCGATGTAAGACACAGTAGGAGAACTTTGGCTATGACTTTTATACGATTGATACCAGAGGTGCGGTCTAGGACTGTATAGTATATTCACTCAATACATCAGAGTAACATTCAGTAACTGAAAACTACATGATTGTCAGAGAGATCATGTAAACTACAAATATATGTATTTTATATAGCACTTTCATTTAGAAACAAGAATCTGTCTCTTTGAATGCAAAAACTAATTTAGGGATCTGGCAGTTCATGGTCTTCCACAGCTTGAAGTGATGCTACTAGTGATTTAGAGTTAAAAAGGGCCAGTGGCGTCATGCACCCATCATTTTAGAGGGGGCACAAAGTACATGAGGATATGCCTATTTTTCTGTATGGGTTATCTAAGTATACCTCTTTAACTGTTCAATTCTCATTTTAATTACTGTCATTCTGACTTTTGTTAATCACACCTCAATATGCTGCACTAACATGCCTAGGATATTACATCCACATTACAACACAGTACATAGGATCATATAGGCACATATCACAGCATCATAATTAATACACAAATATCATGATATTATCATAAGGTGCCAGATTACATTAAACCAAGTATTTTTCTACGTCTTGAGCTGTCTGTATCCTCCTGACTGGTGGTTCTTTTTTTAAAAGAAACTAAATAGGCTTCTCTGCATCTTTGCCAAAATCTGGGTAAAAGATTGAAAGGAATGTGAATTATTTAGTACATTTAGTAATTGCTTGCTTTTCTAAAGTCTACCAACCTTGCCAGCAGGCATGCCAGCTAAGATACTTAGATAAGCTACTCTAACTTGATTGATAGCCTGAAATGGCTTTGTAGCTAGTTATGAGGTTGGGAACCTATCTAGCTGGCTAGTTAAAGCTAACTTCATAAAATTGTTAGGTGGCTAGTATTACAGCAGAAACAAAACATTTGTTTTATTTATTCACCAAGGAGTCAATAGGCTACATAGCTTGATTAACTTAATTTACAAACACACCGCCTGCAAGTCCTACCCATCACCCGCTCTATACTTTGCTCCATGGTGCACCTTGGAAGGAACCACTTACTAGGGAGAATTGGGGGGGGGGGGGGCTCTTTGCCTGGTCCAGTCAGTGTGCCCCCTCTGCCAAATACTGCTGACAGATCTTTTTTTTTTTTAATAATTATGATCAAACATGGGCTTAAAAATGAAGTTGTCATTAAATTAACATCTGAATTTTTTTTTTTAAACAGGACAAATCTGAGGGGGCACATGCCCTCTGTTGGGGTTTGGTAATTGGTCAGTCTTCAGCATGGTCAGCACCAATAAAAGAGCTTGGCTCTCTAAAGCATTATGAACGATTTCTTAATCAATGTCAATAATGAGGGAGTTTAAAAGCAGTTAAAAATAACAGTATGAATAAAAAAAATATATCTATTCACTGACTCCGATACTAATATGTCATCCACATTCAAGATGTATTGTCATGAGTGTACACATTGTCCATAAGTAAGAAAGGCAACTGAAGATTTAGAAGCACTATAGCTAAAAGGTACAGTTCACATAAAAACACAAGAGCAGCATTGATTGTATGGGGGTATTGGGCAGTCGAATGCTTTCAGAGTCTGTGTGAAGTGATGCAGTGATCTTGTGGTCATACAGTCCTGTTTTGTGGTCATAGAGTTCTGTTGTGCTGCCTAATAGTATTTCTTTGGCATCATTTTCCCTTTAGGCTCTATGGAGCGAGCTGTGGGTGGTCTAGTTCTGTGGTCCTGTTCAGGGGTTCTGTGCCCAGGTGACCACAATGACACACAGACTGAGCAGTCCCACAAACAGGCCGAAGATCAGCAGACATACAGCCTGGGGTGGGGCACAGGGAGATGACATCATCTTAGTATTGAAGTATATACAACCACAGATAGTCATGATCATTACATTGACAGATGATACTGTAGAATAACAATGAAGTGTTGGCTATAGAAATTCAATAGTGGTGTTGTTTTCTTCAGTTTTCAGCCATTACAAATTCATATGAGTTATGAGGCTAAACAACTCCAGTATGAGGATGAATTTGGGAAATGTGCACGTACCCCGACAGACTCCAGAGACTTGAGCGGCTGGTTGCTGAGCCGGAGGTAGAAGATACCCGGGAACACAAACAACAGGCAGGTCGATGTGGTCGAGCCTGGAGGATGCACAGACACAGGCGGTAAAACATCTCAACAGCTCAGAACATACAGTGTATACAGTACACACAATATCCCATGCTATACTTAACACCTAAATCAAACTACAGATGAATGACCCCGTCACCCTAAACATGAGAACATTAACCAACCATTTGAAACCCATTTAGCTGATAAGGTCCTCACGTAGGAATGCAAATGGCACAATAAATAATCCCCCCCTCCCCCGATCAAAGGAACCCCATTAGTTAAATGACTTAACACCTACCCACAACCCCGAACAAATTCCTGATGTCAGGGACGAGGATGGCCAGTAGCATCACCACAGTCAGGATCAGGAGAGTAGAGAAGATGTGATAGACCCAGGAGAAAGGCCTATCTCCACAAAACAGCACTGACATTGCCTTCCGGGCCTTTAGGACAGACAGCACCGGTTTAGAGCAGTCATACAACTGGACTCATTCATATATGGTACTGTGATAGGAGGCAACTCAAATAACTTCCTATGGGACTAACATGTCAATGTTTGGTCATTTAGCAGATAGAAAGCCCCAACTACTCATATGGAAGTATGAGAGTGTGCAGACAAGCAGACACAGAGCAGTAGTCTTAGAGGGGTCCAGTACTTACAGGGAAATGGATGAGGGGTACAGTGAGCAGCACAGCCAGCAGGATGGCCAGACGCACAGCCATCACCAAGACATCATGCGGCAGGTACGTGTCGTAGCCTAGCAAGAGCTGCGAGTCCACGTGGCCTGTCAGAGATATAGCAGAGCTCGTCCTAATATTTATATATTTCTTAATTCCATTATTTTCCTTTTTAGATGTGTGTATTGTTAGATATTACTGCACTGTTGGAGTTAGGAACACAAGCATTTCGCTACACCCGAAATAACATCTGCTAAATAAGTGTATGCGACCAATAACATTTGATTTGAGTGAAGGACTGGTCCAATGTAACATTTTGGAAGGAGGGGTAGACACCATGGATTTAATAGTTTCAACCAGCTCTCTCTCTGAGAGGTGTGTCACTGCCCGCTTACCGTAGAAGGTGAGGTAGCCGAACAGAGCAGAGATCAGGTAGAGCAGGAAGCTCAGAGAGATGCTAACATTGGTCACATTCTGCATCCTCTTCTTACTGGGACTAAACACACGTTAGGAGAGGGATTTATTATTTCAGGATACATACATTTAAAAAGGCCCCACAATACATACATGATAACTGTAGAGGCCATGATAGTTTCCATAGCAATATGCTGTGAAAGTAAACAGGAAATGACTGCCCCCTCAGCCTTGTAGTTTTTCGGAAATGCTCTTCAATAGACAGAAATGTAGCACAATGGTCTTCAAGTGCAAAAACTTCATAAAATGCATCTTGTAGAAATAAATTAATCCACAAACAAATATAATTTCATATATATTTTAAAATGCCTGCATTTTCATGAATATGAATAATCGTAAAGCCTGTTCAAAAAAGCATGAGAGAAGATACGGAAGTAAAGCGGAAGTGGCCGTCACTTTCACATCGTCTTGGTCCAGAAATATATATATTTAGAGAGGGAGGATGAGGATAAATGGCGGCTAAGGTTATTGGTTAACAACTAGACAGAGCGACCCCATGCAGGCCGAGGGTTGAAGTAAGGACGTAGAATACACAGGTATGTACAGTATGATGTGTATGGGCTGTGTCAGGCAGGGTACTGACCGGTCCATCTCACTGTAGATGGGCAACACAGCAGTGTGGCAGAGGAAGGAGAAGGCCAGGGTGGGGATGGCGTAAGCGCTCTGAAACACACATCAATCATTCACCACACTGCCGTCATTTACGCCTTAGCAGTTTATACGGTTACCCAGGGAGGGGGAGCGGCAGTGTGTGTACGGATCTAGTAGTTGGAGTAATAATAGTAATTACCAGCAAAACTGAAATGTGTGGTGATGTGTCTCTCTCTCTCTCACACACACACACTCTCTCTCACACACACGTGAGTGTTATTCCATACACCACATAATCCTGCACTCTTAATTATTGGGAAATGTCACCAGTGACCAACTAAGAACTAGAGACAGACAGTGCCTATTTACTAAAGTGTCAAAAGATCCATAAGACTGCTTCTGCAACTGTAATCACTGTACTGCACTACTTAATGCAGCTTACCAATTATTATAAATCATATATTATTATATAGCTTCTGTCTGTTTTACAGACTACATATCCAGGGTTGATGGAGACAACTTTTGAACCAATGCATACATACCTTACTGGAGATGACAAAGAGTTTGGGTGTACATTCCGATTCCGAGGAATTTGATATCTGGGAAAAATGTATGAACAGAGAAAATGCAGTAAGGTTAAAGCTATTCCATTATTATTCTTAATTTTAAATTTTTCAGAAATGAGACAAGTTGTAAAAGGTGGCTGAAAATGTGAGCGTTGTTGGGGTAGACTGAATTCCAGTCTTGGCTGTGGAGGAACGTAAACAACGGACCCAAAGCTGTGACTGTGTACAAGGAAGCAATAGTGCTGCACTTATATCCAACAAGGTCAAAGGTCACTCCCTTGCACTGGTGAGGTCGTAGGTACTTCCTCCCCTCAAGGACTGGTACCAATCACAGTGCAGCGTTCCCTGGTCTTCGTCATACATAACTGGCTCAGTCAGCCACCAAAGCCTCCCATTCAGAAACTCAATCTCCAGGATTCCTGCCTAATCCTATGGCCCTGAACCAGGCCTGAAGTAAAGCTCATAACCTTCAGGTCAATGTGACCAACAGTATTTAGTGTGTGTGACCAGGGCAGTTTGTAATGTGGTTGTTACCTGGTTGATGCTCAGGGTCACATTGCTTGGGAGGGGACAAGGGATGGCCCACTTCTTGACCACAACCTGGGAAAGAGGCAACAGGTCAGGTGGACTATGGAGGAAAAGAAACAAGTCCTTTACAAGCATAAGATTTTAACTGAACTTACCACAACTGTGAAGAAGAGAATGAAGAGGAATGCAAGGCTACTGGTGTAGCCCAGGAAACCTGGAGGGTGGAAGGAGAGAGATGGTGATACAGACATCCATCAAAGATTCAGGGGCAAGAGTGCCAGATGGGACCAAACTGGGCCACTCACCAATCTTGGGCAGCAGAGCCAGAGGTAGAACCACACATACAGTCACCAGAATCAGCAACGTATTTCCATCTTCATACCAGGCCCCCCTACAGAGAGATGGTCAGAGAGGATGAAGGGAGAGAGAGAATATTTGCTGTTTTCATAGATGAAAGTTGATATCTTTAGATCCCCTTGACCCTCCCCCCCAGTCTGATGATGATGAAGACAATGATGGGGAATCGCCCTCTCCCCTGGACCCCTCTAAAAAAATTGACTAGCCCTGGAAATGTGTCTCCATTTCGTGCTTAAATACAGCGAGACAGTCTCATCATGTGGTATAAATTAAAGGCTTTAGCTCTCACAAACCATAACAATTATGTAATTCACATGCAAACGTTCTGTCGCTCTGTCAGATGGGGCCAGATTTCAATCGCTGGCTTTTTTCTGAGGGCGAATAATATTTTCCTTTGCTGAGGGATAGCCTTGGCAGTTTATTCGGGGGGGGGGGCGGGGCTCCGTTGGGGTCGGTCGGGATGGGGGTGAGCGGTGGCGAGTGTGCGCTGGCTGCTGTGTGTTGGGAGGAAAGGGACGCAGTGTTGAGTCATGGGGGTCTGGCTCCAGGGCTGTTTATGGGGCTCCCAGTATCAGCAGCACCTGCTCTGACCACATCAACACCAAGTGACTCGTTTGGCAGTTTCACAGCTCCAGGGTTACTATAGTGGCCCAAAGTCTCGTCTCTGTCTGCACATTCCTTAACAGGATGCCATGTAAACAACCACTCTGACCCAAATGCCTGCCTCAGCTCAAACCTAAACCCTTCCCTTACCTAGGACAATCAGGTTACACTACTGTTCAGTTCAGAACCTTTCCTCTGGTTCTACCCACACTGCTGCTGACAAAGGGACTGGCTATCTCGAGGATATGGATCAACTCTGGTTAGAATACTCAATGGAGAGGGGAAAAGATAAGACACTTGAAATACCCGTGAAATGTGGTATAACAAGCTGCAGGATGGGACTGAGTTTTGACTAGCTCTGCCAATGAGTCGATCTCCACCAAGTGTTGGAGATTAGCATAAATCTGGTCAATGCAGCAGAAACCTATCCCAGCTGTCCATGACCCTGCCTGGCTCTGTCAGTGGCCTTTAACAAGGGCCCATTGACTTACTGTAGGCAGTACATAAATCACTACAGACACGGCTCGAAGGCTCCAAAATAGACTACAACTGGCTGCCTTTCACTCTGGGATACCAAGATAAATAAGGCTGCAAAGGGGTAATGCTTTTTAATATAAATCAACTGGATTATTTAGCATTTAATGGCTTTAATATGAGTGTGTTAACATCCCAAAGCCACTCATCAACAGCACTGTTTTGTTTCCCTCAGCACGGGCCGTAATTAGAATGGCAAAACTGATATCCCGTTGTATCGCTCCGATTCCAGGGAACATGTGCGAGAGATTTGGGGCGAGGGAGAGCCTTTAATACAAAGCAGATGTGAGGGGAAGAGTCAGATGTTGACGGATTGGGCCGAGACCAGCCACAGCTATCGCTCAGCTCAGTGTGGCTGGTAATAAAGTGATAGAAGTTACATTCTTGGACTTCTGTGGGCTGTTCTCAGGGGGTAGGGAGGGGAAGGGGTATGTCTACCAGGCAGCCAGGCCCAAATGAAGGACAGGACACTGATGGGGTCTGAGGAATGGTTCTCAGTCAGTCAGAGGTACATTTCCTCCACGTGATACAACACCACTGAGGCTTTCCTCCAAGCCCTGCTAGACAGTGTATTGTGGTTTGGTGACATATGTCCTCCACATTCTTCATGTGATCTTAGCTGAATCTGATGCCTGGCTATGTATGAGGAGTTCATTCCAGGTTTTGCTGCCTTGTGGGTAGAATTCTCTTAGCCTTATGTCAAATCTGCTCTAATGGCGTTTTACCTGTGTCAGTCAGTTCATGTGATTAATGCACCATATAGACAGAAATAACTGTTAGTGATAAGGCAGCTAAACCACAGGAGTAATGTCTTGGTAACTAGGCTCTTGTTTGTTTGAATAAAGGTCAACTCATTTGAATTGAAAATGCAGGAAGTGTATGCATACCCAGAGGTCTCAGGGCTCTGGAAGCTGGCTATAGCTGCAGGAAGCTCTGTTTTCAAGATGAACATGTATGACGACATGGCTGGGGAGGAATATCAACAGAGACTGTCATTAAAGAGAGAGTTGGAACCACATTGTCACACACAAGAGCAAATAGTCAAATATGCTGTTCCAACCAAACACAGACAGGTCAGACACAGGTTTAGAATATTAGTCCCTGTCTCTTCCAAGCTGACAGAGGTGGGGCAGCAGACTCTGGGGATCACCCAGCTAAGCCTACATTGCAGACGCTATGCAGATGTTCCCACTGCAGAAGCCCTGTCAGGGCGGCCAGAATGGAGAGGGAAGAAATGCTAACAATAATGATCCCTGACACTAATCCAGGTATTTCTCCTCCTCCCACCCGCTTCCTAGGAAACAGGAAATCGTATGAGTCTCGTGGGCCCCCCCTCCCACCCAAACTCTTCTGACAGCCAATCAGAGGCCCGGCTTTAGGTCACTTCCTGTGGGTCAGACTGCCCACCCCTAATATGAGAGAGGGGCAAAGGGACAGAGGGAGCAAACGACGTGAGGCGAGAAGTGTTTAGGTCAGGGTAAGTGCAAGAGAGAGTCAGTTGCTATGGTAAAGGGAGGCAGTGTTATGGGGATTAGGTTGGGGAAAGAGGGAGGGCCAGAGCTAGCTGCCTGGACCAGACTGCCCTGGGGCTGGTCTTCCTGTCTCCTTTAAACTAACCTGGACCCTTTTCCCTACTGATCCACTAATTGTTTTCATTAGAAAATTATTCCATTCTTCCAATACTACTGCCCACACAGACAGACACACACACACAGATACTCATTAGGCCCCCATCATGGACTCATACAGATTAAATGAAGAATGTGCCTTTAACAGTGTCTTTTCTCACAGGATGTGAGGGAACCCCAGTTTCACATGCCAACTGTTGTCTCTGGCCTGGCATTGATGAGGTGCAGTTACAGCTTTGGCATGCTTTATTTTGAGCCGTTACTATGGGGGTGCCAGTAATCTCCCTTCCTCAGACATAATAGCCTAGTGGTATGGCTACAGTGTGTGATTTTCCTGGCTCACACATTCTCTCAGAGCTCAGTTCAGTTCACAGACACTATGGTAAATACAGTACATGACAACACCTAGTTTGGAGTTTAGTCTGAAGTCTGTCATGTGGACCACAGAGACCTGACCTTCCTTTTCGACCATGGATAAAATAGATTCACATGTCCATACAGACTTTGACATAGGGCACATGACAGAATCGCTTAGAGTCATGCAGTCATTTACGGTAAGTATACAACGTCTTCCACAAGCCAGACACATTGGTAGTGGGGAAAATACTTACATCTCTAAACATAAGGCCTTGAGCATAAAAATGATATTGTTTAAATCAAAAGCTGTTGAAATATGGTCATTATCAAAAAATAATAAAGGATAATTGGTGTACTGTATATTGTCTGTGTATGTACAGTATGTACCCTGTGGACACAGTGGGAAGGTGTATTTAGCACAAGACAGAGGCACTTTCACTTCATTAAGAGAGTGGGCGGGGGTCTGTGAGAGCCCTAAGCCAGTGGTTCCCAACCCTTTTCAGTTATTGTATCACCAACTGAATTTTGCTCTGCCCGGAGTACCCCTGAAGTACCCCCTCATGTGCATTTTACCAGTAGGCCTATGGTCTCATGAGTCTTCAAGTACTCCCTGTGGATAGGCCAAGTACCCCTGGTTGGGAACCACTGCCCTAGGCCATGCAGTAATTAAGGTTAATTGGCCCATCAGCTTTTGGCAGGGTAGATAAGTATTTACCCAGAGTGGGCTAATTGCACCCCTTATAAAAGGGGAACAGGGGTGTGGACTGACACAGGGGGGCATGGCAGTGCGTAGGCCCTCTCTCACACACTGCCCCATGCTGGGACAACCACAAACATTCCACAGGGCACGGCAATAATAATCCACTCAGCCCTGCTGCTAATGACTGGGCAAGAGAGATCAGTAGGGCTGAGGAAGGGAGGAGGGGGGCTCCCAGTAGGTCTCTCATCACTGTGAGGGTCATCATCTGAGATCAATTAGTGTGTTCCAGCCCCATATGGAAGGGGTCAGAGGGGACAGTGCCTTGAGGTTAAAGGTTATCAGGGACTCTGGCCAATGGCCACACAAGGAAGGGTTGTGGTGCAGGGCCCTTTGGTTTCCAGCAGGAGGCCCAGTATATGACTGCAGTAAACACTAGAGTCAAATGAGCAGTTACAGGAAACATATCCAGCTTTACCCCCTCCCCACTCCCGCCCGAGACACATCTGATACTCTGAGGCTGTGACATCATTGAGACTAAACAGAGTCAGGTCCGCCTCATCGTGAGATGTTACTTCTCAATGGTGCTACTTCATTTCAAATGTTACAACAGCAGGATGCAGAATTGAGGAACATACGAGCAAAGAAACAAAGCTGACCTTACCGCCAATGTTTTGGATGAGAATAGTGACTCCAACAAGAACCTACAAAAAATTGAAAAGGGGGTTACTTGTATGATAGATCATTTCCTACGCAGATACAAAATAGTGAAACATCAGGGTTCATAATGTTCCATAACTGTAGTACTGTACTAGGCACACAAGCTTTATGTCTTCCTTCCTCCTTGATGGAAACAGCAAATATGATTTATTCATGACTTATTATTTGTTATTTGGACTCACCTTGCCTGGCTTCTGCAAGGCTCTGCCTCCTAGGTCTTCATATGAGGTGATACCTATGGGAGACAGATAAACACATCAACCCACCATGAACAGACACTGTAAATTCTCTACAGTTCACAACTAATCTGAAACCTTTATCATCAGACAGAGGGCAGGAACTATACGGAGGTGTACTGTAATTCTAATTCCCATTGACATCTTATCTAAACCAACTCTCTGGAGACAATATTGGTAGTAACCTACTCAAGATGATTGAATTAGAAGTGTGCTATCACCTGACTCATCATGTGGGTTTATTTTAGCTTGACTAAGAGATATGTCGGAATGAGCTAGATTGACATTATTACACTATGTCAACCTAATCATGCTGTGTGATACTGATGTTTGAGATAAGATCTGAAGGCCAGCTCACCTGTTTGATCACACAGCTTCAGTAGGAGGTGTATAGAGTAAGCTGCCAGACTGGACACTAGCAGCAAGAGGATACTGCAGACAGGGTGGACATGGAGCCACATTCACATCACAGTGACATACAGTGGGGGAAAAAAGTATTTAGTCAGCCACCAATTGTGCAAGTTCTCCCACTTAAAAAGATGAGAGAGGCCTCTAATTTTCCAAAAATCCAGAAAATCACATTGTAGGATTTTTAATGAATTTATTTGCAAATTATGGTGGAAAATAAGTATTTGGTCAATAACAAAAGTTTCTCAATACTTTGTTATATACCCTTTGTTGGCAATGACACAGGTCAAACGTTTTCTGTAAGTCTTCACAAGGTTTTCACACACTGTTGCTGGTATTTTGGCCCATTCCTCCATGCAGATCTCCTCTATAGCAGTGATGTTTTGGGGCTGTCGCTGGGCAACACGGACTTTCAACTCCCTCCAAAGATTTTCTATGGGGTTGAGATCTGGAGACTGGCTAGGCCACTCCAGGACCTTGAAATGCTTCTTACGAAGCCACTCCTTCGTTGCCCGGGCGGTGTGTTTGGGATCATTGTCATGCTGAAAGACCTAGCCACGTTTCATCTTCAATGCCCTTGCTGATGGAAGGAGGCTTTCACTCAAAATCTCAAGATACATGGCCCCATTCATTCTTTCCTTTACACGGATCAATCGTCCTGGTCCCTTTGTAGAAAAACAGCCCCAAAGCATGATGTTTCCACCCCCATGCTTCACAGTAGGTATGGTGTTCTTTGGATGCAACTCAGCATTCTTTGTCCTCCAAACACGACGAGTTGAGTTTTTACCAAAAAGTTCTATTTTGGTTTCATCTGACCATATGACATTCTCCCAATCCTCTTCTGGGTCATCCAAATGCACTCTAGCAAACTTCAGACGGGCCTGGACATGTACTGGCTTAAGCAGGTGCCATTAATACAGGTAACGAGTGGAGGACAGAGGAGCCTCTTAAAGAAGAAGTTACAGGTCTGTGAGAGCCAGAAATCTTGCTTGTTTGTAGGTGACCAAATACTTATTTTCCACCATAATTTGCAAATAAATTCATAAAAAATCCTACAATGTGATTTTCTGGAAAAAAAATTCTCAATTTGTCTGTCATAGTTGACGTGTACCTATGATGAAAATTACAGGCCTCTCATCTTTTTAAGTGGGAGAACTTGCACAATTGGTGGCTGACTAAATACTTTTTTCCCCCACTTTACATATAGAGAGACTGGTATGGAGCTTGTATGGGAAAGCTGAGCACAAAACAAAGGATTTAAGAGGCAGCTCTATATTTTTTTCTTTATAATATGCTTGGATGTGTTCTACTCACCAAAAGCCCACTATGCCTGTGTTGGCCATAGCGTAGGCCAGTCCCAGGATGCCACTGCCCATGATGGCATTCATCAGGTTGAAGACAGATGAAGTAAAGGAGGCCCCTTTAGCCCTTGGCTCCTCTGCTCTCTGGAGAGATAGAGGAAGAGCGAGAGAAACGGGGGGGGGGTTAGGGTTGCATAAGGAGAGCTCAGTCAATCACAAATCAAACAGCTCACTATCCAATACATTTACTTTCACTTGAAAGCACAATTTCATATACAAAACATAATCAAGAAAAGGAAAATCTGTCAATCAAGAAAGGAACACACTTGGACCACTGCAGCAGAATGAAATGTAGGATGTGGGAACGGAATGAGCGATGAGGAGAGTGGATTTGAGCCATAGCCTGCAGGACAGCTGCCTGGGCTGGGTATATTAAGGGTGATGCCTGGCTCGGCTTGGCCTCTCTAATAGGGGATATCCTGGAGTGATCCAGCCATAACCCTGGTGTCAATGTCACAGCAAACAGGAGTATAAGAGTCTGGATTAACCTATGAGTTATTGGATCTGATATAGCCAAGGTTCCAGCAGTGGTGGATAGGAAGTGCACTATAATTACATCAAGAGGGCTACACAAGAGGCGATATGGGAACTTGCAGAGGCTCCCTCTGTGCTGTACTAAAATGTCTGAGGTGCTCCAATTCCCTTGATTGTTTCACTACAATCAATCACCATAATGAGTAACCAGCCCATCAATCATGTTAAAGACTAGTGTTGCAATGCTTGACCTTATTAGGGGCCATTATCTTTCCTTGTCATGACCTCTAAGGTTCACTTTACAGTGGGATGTGTGAAAACAACAAACTTAACAAAAAAAATGCCAAAGAAATATGTAGCCTACCAGTCACTATCTGCTGACTCAAGAATAATAACTTTTTAAAAATAATGATAATGGTTGCTTGCAGTACCTCCCTGGGGACAAATCATTGTGAAATGTGGACTTTGCAATGCCAAACAGCCTGAGATCAGAATGTGCATGATTTGTGCTGAGAGAGACAATGCAAGTGGAACTAAAGTGTCATGTGAGATAGAATTGCACAGATTGAGCATGTGATTCATGTCACTAGCTGGGTCCTGCCTTCTTTTTGACCATTTCACTTTCATCATAATAGCTAGGTGGCAATTACACATTTCTAATATAATAGACTGCCTACTAGAGACCAGTTGTAGTAGGCAAGATTGGAGAGTTGAAATACATAAGGGATTCTAAACCTGTTGCAAAAAGTAACGTTAATGAAACCCAGACTGCCATTCTCTGAGTGAGCACAAAGTTATTCAACTTATGCCTCTTAATTCCGGCCTAGAGATAAGTGCTTACTTACATTTCCCAGGAGACGGGTAGTCTCGCTTCCCATGTCCTCCTCAGCGGCCCAATGGTCAGTGTGGACGGTGGTGCCTTCTCCATTGATACTCATGTCTCCAGGTGATTTACCCACGAGCAAGGCGTTAGTAGTATGTTACTTACAACAACCAATACAATAGATACCTCATCTGTACAGTTTGTGGTGCCTGGTGACGGCAAACGTTTCCTTTAACCAACAAACCTGCTCCACAATGAGAAACTCTACGTTCTAGCTGTGCTTGCAACTTCTCACAGCTGATTTGAGGTGGTCATATGACATGAAAACGCTTCTGCTTGTATTCGTCGCCTTTATACGTCGCACAACATTTCTATCAAATCAGAGATCGACAGTTCCATCTGACGAATCATGTAGCTGCAAACAAGTCCACTAATGATGACATAGAAACGTGTGCGCTCTGCAGAGGCGATGTTGAGGTGAGGAATACGTTTCAATGTTTATGTTTTTACTGAATAAAGTAACGATCTTTCCATGCAATAATAACAAACAGTAATCGTTCAGTGTTGTGTGCCAATAATCCGTTTTATATTTGACATATATTATCTGTTAGTTTTTCATTTTCCTAAGGTTGATGCTTAGGACGGGTAATATTTCAAGGAGACCTCTTCTACGATTAGTCATTGCAGGATTATTCCAAGAATCTTCTCACTACTACAAATTCAAAACTGCTTGCAATCGATACCGGACCCAGTGTTCTGCGGTCCTGCAGCCGGACCGAGCATCAACTTGTCCTGTGAGTGTTCTGAAGCAGATGCCTGAGCAGCAACAATACAGCGCGATGGAGCCCAGCCTATACACAGCTCCTCCAGAGGTCCGAGGTATGACTTGTTTGGATAAAGAAGCCTTCGCCCAGACAGTTGTTGTCCCAGCCCTGCGTGTGCCAAAAGAAGTCCTGAATAAATTGGTGAAGAGCCTGAAAAAGTAGCCCTCCAGCGCCCAGGCATGCGAAGAGTTGTTGGGGTCGAAGGCAGCGATGATGACAGGCTCTTGCTGCTGGACCCTGCCATTGTCTCCTCACCCAACTCATTCAGCGACGCAGAGGCCAAGGCGTTGCGGTCATTTGGAGTACCTCAAGAGCTCCAGCACTACGAGCTGAGGCTGACCTACGACAACCTGAAGAGTGAGGAGGTTCTGCGCGCTGTACTGCCAGAGGGACAGGATGTCACCTCAGGGTTTAGTCGAGTGGGTCACATTGCACATATGAACCTGAGGGAGCACCAGCTGCCATACAGAAACCTCATAGGTGAGAGTGCTACAAACATACTGTACTGTTCTGCATCACAATGTAAGTAGTACTATCTGTCAGAAGACAGACACAGGCATGGGTATCAGTGATGCTGTTGACAGGTCATTGTGTATTTTACATGTGATGCTCTCTTCAATCCCTGACCACCCTCCCAATATTGTGTTTCCAGAGTGGTCAATTAGCTACAGATGAAATACATTATGTGTGTGTGTGAGGAAAACGATAGTGCTGATTCATTTTGTTTTACTGACATGATGCTGTCTGCTGTTGCGAATCCATTTCCAGGCCAAGTCATAATGGATAAGAACCCTGGGGTGACCTGTGTGGTCAATAAGACCAACACCATCGACTCCACCTACCGCTTCTTCAAGATGGAGGTGATGGCTGGAGAGGAAAATATGGTGGCCAAAGTAAGTACTTAGAAATTGTGATTTTTGATTAAGCATAGTTTGTCATGAAATCAGAGGCATGGGCATTGCATTCATTCCTTATCTTCTCTCTACCTCTGCTGTAGGTGCGTGAGAACGGCGTGACATACGAGTTAGATTTCTCGTGTGTGTATTGGAACCCTCGTCTTAGCACGGAGCATGAGCGTGTGGTGGCTCTTCTGAAACGCGGTGACACTGTGCTGGATGTGTTCGCTGGTGTGGGTCCCTTTGCCATCCCCGCTGCCCGGCGTGGCTGCACTGTGCTGGCCAATGACCTCAACCCTGAGTCCCACCGCTGGCTGCAGCACAACTGCAAGCTGAACAAGGTGGAGCGTAAGGTCACAACCTTTAACCTGGACGGCAGGGCCTTCATCCAGGGGCCACTGAAGCAGAAGCTGCCTGCCCTGCTTCATGAACCTGCCTGCCTTGGCCCTGGAGTTCCTGGATGCCTTCAGAGGCCTCCTGGACCAGGGACTTTCCTGCGATGTGAACCTGCCGCAGGTGCACTGCTATGGGTTCTCTAAGGAGAACGACCCTCAGAGAGACGTGGTGGAAAGGGCCTCAGCCAGCCTGGGGTTATCCCTAGAGGGGTGGTGCTCTGTGCATCTGGTGAGGAATGTGGCCCCAAACAAGGAGATGATGTGTGTGAGTTTCACCATCCCCAAAGAGGTGCTCTTCAGCAGTAAGAGCACAGAGACAGGTGAGCTTTCATTCACAGTACTCAACACACATGCATGATTCATTCATTCACTCTCTGAAAGACTATAGACTGATAAAATACTAATACCCTTTGTCCTCTCCTCAGGAACCATAGAAGAACCAGCCCCAAAGAGACATAAGTGTGGGGAGACAACAGATTGAATATATTTCACAAAGGTCGTCATTCTGAGACATTAAATTGTACATTTTATTTTTTATCTCTGAATTGTGTTCATGTTTTTATTTTAAAGTGTCAATGAGGCGGTCATGATCTAAATCATGGTGACGTCTTCACCTAAAAATAACATCCAAACTGGTATGTGTTGTTGACTATTTCAAATACTGGTCCATTATCCAGGTCCAACAATAAGGCATTGTTTCAATAGTTTTATTATCCAACAAACAGGACAAGGGTCAGACCACAACTGGCTTAATGTGTTTTTATATTTATTTTAATAAAAATGAAAAGATAATTAAAAAAATAGCAACATATACATTCTGGTCTGACTTCAGACTATAGTCCACCATCCATAGCGGTCTATGGCTCCCTCCACAATGTAGAGCAGGGTGGTGATTTGAGTCCTGAGAAAAGAGTTCATATTGACAGCCTCATATTTCTGAGCTCCTCTCTCAGTTTTAGAGGGGTCAGCCCAGTGGAGGGAAGAGCCCACTAAAGGCATCCTGGATGGCTCGATGACACGCCAGTCCTGAGTTGTATCCTCCAGCCATGTCCTGGGGCTGGGCAGTACGCACGTGGTTCAGATACCTGTCAACAGAAAGAGAGAAGAACCATGATGTCAGTTAAAAATATTATTTTGTAACAAAGCAGTTACAGTATCATAATGTCAGCACCTATATTAGTCTACTATCCCCTCTCCATCATCCCTATATTAGCATCACTGCTACTAGCTACTACTGTATATGTGATGTAAAGATCAAATCTACACAGTCTCAGGCTTTAGAGGTGGTGAGGCCTTTAAAAACTATCACCCAGTCTACACATCAAAAGCTTGGATGCAAGGGCATTGATGCAGTTGATGTGAAGCGTTTCTTGAGCATCAGTTGATTTTTCCTCAGACAAGGTTTTTCTAGCCCTCCAGAATTCCCTCAGCCCCATATGAAGGCAGGAGTAAACCGCCCGTCAACCCCACACAGTGCACACTCACAAACACCTTGTGCCTAGGAGCCCCTCCACCCTTAGTATTATAGGTGTCTTTTATTTAAGTGCTTACAGATGTAGCCCTAGCCCACCAGAAGATGGCGAGTCACTGTATATTTTCACTCTGAGCTATAGATGGAAAAAACAGCTGAGCTGTCTACTGCATCTTAGACCCTGGTCTCTGTGGTGATGGGTGCTCTTCCACTAGGGAAGGGGTGTAGGGCTGACTACCTCCCCTCTTCTCTAATCCTTCCTCCTCACACATTCAGTCCTGGGCTGTCAGTCAGCTCAGTGGGCACCAGGGGAGTGACCTCCCACCCCCACACTACTGGGCCTCCCTCACTGGGTTCTACAGTCTCTGACTACTAAGCTAACATAGTCCTCAAGCCACTGAGACCAAAAGCAACAGACAGCACACACTCACCCCTCTCCTCTCCCACACTCACAGCCCAAGCACAGAGGGCTAAAGCCCCCACACGAGTTAGGCTTCATGCCTCCTGTCCCTGAGAGCCAGGGAATCTTCAAAGTGAAATAGGAAGCGAGCACACAGACAGCCCTCTGATTTCTGCTCCGGTTCGGTCTGCTTTACAGAGTAACCCAACACGTGGGGAGGCTCGGAGAGAGACTAGGAGTGGGAGGGAGGAGGAGGTGTGTGTGTGGAATACTTGTGTTGGAGTATGTGTTTATGGAGCATTTCTTTTTGGCAGTTTGCATGTGTACCTGTGTGTCAGTGTGTCTTTAATGTTTGACATGATATACACAGTATATGAAAAAAATACTAATATCTAAAAACCAACTGCTGAGCATAACGTATGCATGGTCATTAATATGGCATTTACTCATGTGTTATGCATTGACATGAACAGAAAATGAATTCTAGCCATCAGTGGTTAAGTTCCAGACGTAAGAAGAGAGGGCGGATCAGGTTTTGTACATAAAGACCACTCTTCACCCACTAGAGAAACAACACACAAGTCCAAAACAGGCGTCCCAGTGATTAATAATAACTTCATTAAGCCTGAGCTCCTGTAGCCTGTCCTTCACGGAGCACTTGAGGCCTTCTCCGATGGCTTCCTGCTCCTCTCCCCACAGCAGATGAGTGCTGACTATTGATTATATTGTACTGGGCCCTTTTAACAGTGAAAAAGTGGTCTATTTCCAGCCCGGCTAAGTCTGTTCTTCCTGCTAATCTAATCCCCAAGCTACTCGTGTGGTCATTCCTTCCAAGAAAGCTGAGAGCTCTGTGTAACTTTATACCAGCCTGCCCCTAAGGAGGGAGAGGAGAGAAAGAGAGAGGGAGGGAGAGAGAATAATGGTGGTAGGAGAGAGAGAGCGGGAGGATGTAGAGTGAAATCACCTTTGGGTATCATCATCACCAGCCAGTCCTCTAGTCTACAGCCGTTAAACTAACCAAGTCGGTCTGCTTTCTGCTCCCCCCTAACGCCACACGTTAGTTCAGTTCTGCTCCATTAACTCTGCTCCTGTAAGTGCATGTCCTCCCAAAGCTCTACTTTATACACACACGTGCATAGACGCTTCCAAACAGACAGACAAATATTTTACACAGACGCTTTATAAAACATTTGCAAACAGACAATGAAGTTTGGTAATTGGTACACACAGCAATAGACAGTGACTACTACACATACTGAATGAGACACTTAACAGTATACACGGTGCACTGAGCCAGCTTTGCTGCTACTATTTCACTATACTATGTATGTACTGTACCTTCTAAGACAAAGTTAGGCTTACAACTCTCTCCCCCCTCCCTCCCTCACCCCTCATTCTCTTTCTCCCAGAGGACTGGCTGCCTTTTGTTCACAGGCCCCTGAAACCCAAGCCGTTTCGGCCGGTAACATCTTTCACTCTCCGGGCCCCACTGGAGCATTAGCTGCAACTCGATCTGGGCCTTTTCAAAGCCTCCTGTTATTGGGTAAATATGGGTCACTTTGGACTGGTCCATTATGTCGCTTAGGGGGGCGGGAATAGACTAATGCAGGCGAGAGAGATGACTGAATGACATTTGTCAGCGTGATTTTAGTCCATACAAAAACCCATGATAACGTGTAGGCCCTATGGATCCTATAGAATGTCCAGCTCTTCATTATACTACACAAAAAAATATATAAACACAACATGTCAAGTGTTGGTCCCATGTTTCATGAGCTGAAATAAAAGATCCCAGAAATATTCCATATGCACAAAAAGCTTGTCTCTCAAATTTGTTTACATTTACATCATTTAGCAGACGATCTTATCCAGAGCGACTTACAGTTAGTGAGTGTATACATTTTTCATACTGTATACAACCACTGCCAAGATAATCCATCCACCTGACAGGTGTGGCATATCAACAAGCTGATTTAACAGCATGATCATCACACAGGTGCACCTTGTGCTGGGGACAATAAAAGGCCACTAAAATGTGCAGTTTTGTCACACAACACAATGCCACAGATGTCTCAAGTTGAGGGAGCATGCATTTGGCATGCTGACTGCAGGAATGTCCACCAGAGCTGTTGTTAGAGAATCTAATGTTAATTTCTCTACCATAAGCCTTCTCCAACATCGTTTTAGAGAATTTGCCAGTACGTCCAACCGGCCTCACAACCGCAGACCACGTGTATGGCGTCGTGTGAACAGAGTGCCCCATGGTGGCGGTGGGGTTATGGAATGGGCAGGCATAAGCTACGGACAACAAACCCAATTGCCTTTTATCGATGGCAATTTGAATGCACAAAAATACTGTGACGAGATCCTGAGGCCCATTTTCTTTTTATTATCTGTGACCAACAGCATGTATTTCAATTGACTGATTTCCTCATATGAACTGTAACTCAGTAAAATCTATTAAATTGTTGCATGTTACGTTTATATTTTTGCTCAGTATACATTGTCCTACACGGCATGGAAATAGCAAACTGTAATGACCCTACTGTTGAATCTAAAAACATGAGCGCCTTGGATCAGTGCATTACCACAATGATGGAGTAATAACAATATTATTCTAGAATCCGTTTCTCAGTATTCATGCTACCATCCACCCCTTTCCGAGAGCCAAATGCCTCCAAACTGTTGGAGCTAACAGCATTTTTCCTCTCTGGCTTGGAACGGTGAATACCTGGGCAATGTCTCCTGCTAACGCTAATAATCATCTTGGATTTCCCGTTGGGACCCCAAAAGTATTCCCTGCTCCCGTTGCCTGGAAAACTACACAGAGGCCCATCTCTAATTCAAAGTGAAAAGAAAAGTGCCGAAATGTTCCGGAAGGTTCTGTGTGGTTTTCATCTGAAAATGTGTGGCTTCTCTTTGTGTTGTGATAGTGTGTGTGTGGAAGGCAGGGAGGGTGTTAGACTTCTTCAGTGAAATAACTGCAGGACTGAGGCAGAGTGAAAACAGCCTGCTTTGGAGCAGCTACATTATGTGAGGGACTGGCAGGCTGGCTGGATCGAGGCCCCAGTCTAGACTCCACGTGCTGGCTGTGGGGAAACCCAGCCATGATGTAAAGAAAAGAGGCCCAGATATAATGCTGCCATGCCCACACTTGCCTATAGATGGCCAACAGTTGGTGGTGCTCTCTTAAACCACATACAGACACGAGAGACAATGTATTAATTCATTTGGACCAGCCTTTTAAACATTGCTGCTCGACACTGTGGGATTATGGCAGGTTGCTTTGTTGCATTCCCGTAATAAAACATCCCTGTATGTAGGTCTGAGTGGGTTGTGCTCATATACAATAGCGTATCAGTATAAATTACCTCCACTGTGAGTGAGTGTATAATAGAGGCTCCTTCCTATCAGAAAACCATGAATCACTGAAGCAATGCCGTCTAGTAGCGATAGCCAGCTGCTGTTACAGTACGTCTCTGTCTCCCTCCCTCTGCTACTGCACTTTACTTTCACAACGGTCTGGCCACTGACCCCAGACCAGGCTGCAGCTCAGCACCTGTCTGCTCCCAGACCACACTCTCTGATCCTGGGAATGGAGTTGCTTTTGCAGCATAAAGGATCAAAGAGAAGTGTTACTTCCCATAACTCATGGCCATGGCAGAGACGGAGCATCTTAACTCCTGTCACTACCGCACTACGGGACAAAACTTGGACAATTCTACTCTGTACATGGTGAGAGAAACAATATTTAGCAATGTCAAAACTCAATCAATTAACTTTCACCTATCCGAGACTCCATGGCCTTCTGGTTGAAGGTGGAGCTACTGTAAGATATCAGGGCTGAAGTGTGTGGTGAGAGTAAAGGGTTATTAAGGTCAGTGGTTGGGAGGTCCTGGCTGGAGCTCTCCACAGAGACCTGTTTCATACTTCTGAAAGGCCAGTCATGAGTCTCTTGGACAGCAGGCCTCATGTCCGGAAGTCTTCCTTTAGCGCTCCGATCCAGCAGAGGTTGGGAATCCTGGCCTGGGAATGAGGGGGTGGGGGTGCAGAGCCACACACCTGCCGGATGATTTGTCATTATAGAGGGGTCAGCACTCAGCTGTCACCCCCTAATCACCCTCCCCACCCCAACCGCTCCTCCAAAAACACTCCTGCATTCCTTAGCCAGCTCCAGTTACACACTCACAGCTCCACTACCCCTCCCCATCCCACAACTGCCCTAAAAGCAAGAGCACTGCTGTGTGTGTATGTGTATCTGTGTGTTACAGGGTAGTGACCTGCATATCTTTCCCAAAACCGTCCTAACAATACACTTCCTCTCTGCAGAATTTCCTAGAAGGTATGCCAGCCGTCCAGGAACAAAACCCCCTGCAGTGGAGCCAAACATAGAGCACTCTTACAGGTATACTACATCTGTCAACAGCAGTCTTTCATCATCGGGGGCCAGAGGCCAGTCTCGTTTCCCTGGGATGGAGTTTCCTCCAGGACATGGGAGTGTGAGATTATATCCTGAACCATTTGGATGATACGGCACGGCCCAAAACCCCCCATTGTACACTGAAGAATTGGTCTCAGTGACATCACACACACACACAGGCTAGGCCATTGACTCCTTATCATGTATCTTATCATCACTAGCAGGTCAACTCCACTGACAGAGAGGGTGTCTCTCAGAGAGCCATATGGGGAATCAGTAACACTTAGTGAAGGGGGTACCACTTTTAGGGTGTTAACATAAGCATTGTATGACACTTGACATTAACGCTTATAGAAATCCATACTCATTTGCAGTGATTGACAACCAGCAAGCAAAACTTGTAAGGCCGGTTTACATTAATCACAGCAAGAGTATGAATGACGTTGGCATTTATGTGTGTGACATGAAGGCATTTCAAAGAACAGAGGCTTAAGTAGACGCCTAAAACATAACTATCCTTCCTTCACAAAGCATCACCTGTCACTGCTCCTCCAGGACTGTCTCTATATCACAGACATGTTCTTCCCCTGTCTGGCCTGATGGGGGCGGTAGAGGCTGCCTGACAGCAACAGGACAGTGCCCAATCTCTTTTACAGCCATGGCATGGAAACCCACCACGAACTAGCCACTTGATACAGGAATCCACATTAAGGCAGTGAGATGCCTGGCAGGTACTGAGCATCTATCTATCCCCTGGAGAGCAGGGAGAATGCCATCAGTGTCATCGTTAACCAAATGGGCCCGTAAACAATGGAGGGGCATATGCTCTTCACCGAATGGCTGTTAGCACGGGACACACCCACAAAACACACCACACGGGAGTATTGATTATCACATGTAGCAAATTGTGAATAGAACACTGGTACACTGTGGAAGAAAAGCCTTTTCCCAGGTGGGTTCTGAAACACTGGTATCAGTTTCCACAGACCCTCGAGCTATAGGGAGAGGCAACATCATTTCAATTAGAGGGAGGGGGGGGGGGGGGGGGGGGATGGGGTGAAAGAAAAACAAAGAGAGAGGGTGGGAGGGATATTCATACATCATAATGGAAAGGTACCTACTACAATTAGCTGTGTGAGGCAAGTCCCCACAGCACAGCCCCAGATGACGGGAGTTTGTTTTCTTTCCCCAGCTCTTAAGAGGGGAAAATGAGCCGGCTAATCCCCTTGTACATCACTGAGCCCTGGGCCCTGGGAGGGAAGGAGGAGACACACAGGACTCCACTGTGCCAATATGTGTGTGTGTGTGTGTGTGTGTGTGTGTGTGTGTGTGTATGCCTATAGCTAGGGTGAGAGGAGCCTGCCTTACACACCTCTGCATACATTAGTGGAATGTATAAATAGTAAGGAGACGTCGCCCCTCTCTCTCTCTCTCTCTCTCTTCTGGGAGTTGACCCTGCAGTCTCCAGCCAGCGCCACAAATAAACAAAGGAGGCAGCAGGCAGGCAGCTAGCTAGCTATCCCTGGCCTGCCCTGGTGGTGTCTCCTTCACTTGGGCTGGCCTGTTGTGTGTGTGTGTGTGTGTGTGTGTGTGTGTGTGTGTGTGTGTGTGTGTGTGTGTGTGTGTGTGTGTGTGTGGAACACCGCCCGCCTGCCTGGGGAAGGGGCTGGCAAGGGGCCCTCATAAGAAAAACAAAAAACAGCCCTCTCTCCATCCAAACCCACAGACAGATCCCAGGAAAACCCTGTGGAGGACTGGCTGGCGACTCCCTTGCTTTCTGCTGTTTTTATATTCAGACACACCCATAAAGCTAAAGAGCTTTCTACTGTCAGCAGAGAAGCCTCCTCCAATCCACTGGCCTAATGACTCACACTCAATCAATATTTGCACAGATCACATTAAGAGACAACAATAGATCCGGTTTATACAGAGCTATGCTTGTTTTGCTTCCGTTTCCTAGGACAGAGAATATTCTCTGTGAGTGCAGGTCAGGATAAGGAGTGGATTCTGTACTATACAACATTCACACAATACCCTGGTATTAGCACAGCTACTCCAGTAACGGAGAGAACAACCACTGATCCCCTACCCCCCTATTTCCAGGCTTCCCCCATGAGAATACAGCACCTGGCCACGCGAGAGTAGCTATAATAGATTATCAGAGATGAGAGTTGACTGACTGAGCTGAGTGTGATGCTGGGAAATAGCTCATACTGTGGGTTTGCAAGTCAACCCTGCTTTAAAGATCTGTCTCCCACTCTCTCGTATACTTCCTGCAGTATCTTCTGGCTATGCAAATGTCAAATCTGTGAGCTACAGCTTTCATTCATGCTCACTGCTCTGAGGGTGTGAATAGAGCATCCAGAGAAGCAGTATTTTGCAATGGTATACTTCATCCAGCTAGCTGCTAGCACAAGTTCTGAGACTTTCAGCCTGAGCTTTTGAGAAACAGAAAGTGTACCATATTTGTTACACAAAAATATCATAAAGCATCTTTATGATTAATTACTTTTACGTTTTACATTTCAAATCGCCAAAAAAAATCACGAATAAATAAAGACAGGTTATGTAATTGTAGTAAAACCAGATCAAAGAACTTGGGTTCATCTGAGGTCATACTAGACAGCGCCTTTCTCGCCTTCATCCAGCCCCATAACTCAACCATCAAAGCTATATTGTGTGTGTGTGTGTGTGTGTGTGTGTGTAGGCCCAGTATGTGAAAGGCCTTCACTGTGAGGTGCCATCACTCTGCTCCCGTCCGTCACTCTCCTCTGTCCCAGGACAGCCCCCCAGGACCCTGTGAAGACCTCTACCCCTCCCGACCCCCTCTCCATCAAGTGGATTTGATCTCAGCTGGGATCAGAGAGCCGTGGCCGTATGGAAAAGCCATTTCAGGCAGTTTTGTGTAGAAAGAGCAAACAGTCCCTCCTCTGCCAAGCAAACGCCTGCTGCTCTCCACACACTCAGAGAGCAAGACGCACGGGAGCCACAGTGACTGAGATTTACTGACTCCTACTAGTAAGTAAGTAAGTAAGTAAGTAAGAAAGAAAGAAAGAGAAAAATAAAAAATGAGAAAAAGAAAAAAAGAAAGAGAAAAAGAAAGAGAAAAAGATAAATAAAATAGGATAAATAGAATGAAAAAGTGAAAGGATAAAAAAGAAAGAAAAATATAAATTAAAAAAGAGGGAAATAAGTATTTGACCCCTTTTAATGAGGGAAATAAGTATTTGACCCCTCTGCAAAACATGACTTAGTACTTGGTGGCAAAACCCTTGTTGGCAATCACTGAGGTTAGACGTTTCTTGTAGTTGGCCACCAGGTTTGCACACATCTCAGGAGGGATTTTGTACCACTCCTCTTTGCAAATCTTCATTAAGGTTGAGGCTGACGTTTGGCAACTCGAACCTTCAGCTCCCTCCACAGATTTTCTATGGGATTAAGGTCTGGAGACTGGCTAGGCCACTCCAGGACCTTAATGTGCTTCTTCTTGAGCCACTCCTTTGTTGCCTTGGCCATGTGTTTGGGTCATTGTCATGCTGGAATACCCATCCACGACCCATTTTCAATGCCCTGGCTGAGGGAAGGAGGTTCTCACCCAAGATTTGACGGTACATGGCGCCGTCCATCGTCCCTTTGATGCGGTGAAGTTGTCCTGTCCCCTTAACAGAAAAACACCCCCAAAGCATAATGTTTCCACCTTCATGTTTGACGGTGGGGATGGTGTTCTTGGGGTCATAGGCAGCATTCCTCCTCCTCCAAACACGGCGAGTTGAGTTGATGCCAAAGAGCTCGATTTTGGTCTCATCTGACCACAACACTTTCACCCAGTTATCCTCTGAATCATTCAGATGTTCTTTGGCAAACTTCAGATGGGCCTGTATATGTGCTTTCTTGAGCAGGGGGACCTTGCGGGCGCTGCAGGATTTCAGTCCTTCACGGCGTAGTGTGTTACCAATTGTTTTCTTGGTGACTATGGTCCCAGCTGTCTGGAGATCATTGACAAGATCCTCCCGTGTAGTTCTGGGCTGATTCCTCAATGTTCTCATGATCATTGCAACTCCACGAGGTGAGATCTTGCATGGAGCCCCAGGCCGAGGGAGATTGACAGTACTTTTGTGTTTCTTCCATTTGCGAATAATCACACCAACTGTCGTCACCTTCTCACCAAGCTGCTTGGCGATGGTCTTGTAGCCCATTCCAGCCTTGTGTAGGTCTACAATCTTGTCCCTGATATCCTTGGAGAGCTCTTTGGTCTTGGCCATGGTGGAGAGTTTGGAATCTGATTGATTGATTGCTTCTGTGGACAGGTGTCTTTTATACAGGTAACAAACTGAGATTATGAGCACTCCCTTTCAGGAGTGTGCTCCTAATCTCAGCTCGTTACCTGTATAAAAAGACACCTGGGAGCCAGAAATCTTTCTGATTGAGAGGGGGTCAAATACTTATTTCCCTCATTAAAATGCAAATCAATTTATAACATTTTTGACATGCGTTTTTCTGGATTATTTTGTTGTTATTCTGTCTCTCACTGTTCAAATAAACCTACCATTAAAATTATAGACTGATCATTTCTTTGTCAGTGGGCAAACGTACAAAATCAGCAGGGGATCAAATACTTTTTCCCCCTCACTGTATATGGAGACTGTTTAGTGACAACAATAAGGGGTTATAGGATAGACACTTCAGAACAAACTTCCATTTGATTTGTTTTTGGGGACTATCTGTTGTTCCATGTAGTGAATCTGTTATTCAATGAGCGTTTGTATGAGCTAATAGCAGTAAGGCCAAATATATACATTTTTATACTTCAAAAGGTCAAAAAATTCAAAATGATCCTTGGTATGACCTCCTTAAAACAATTCCATATAGCTTAGTAGTACCGATATTGAGATAAAAACGGCTGCATCGGAACTTTAAGGAGTGAATTGGATGTGACTTAAACCTTGTTTAATGTAGGGGAGCAGTTGGGAAGCCAGAGGTCAGAGGTCATAGTGGGTAGTGAGGCAGGTTTGGTTGACCTTGGAACTCAGGACTAGGATCCCCACAGACCCAGCTCTGGGAGAGAGATGGAGTCAGACCTGGAGACAGGCCAGCCTGAAAGTGACAGCTAGGAGGATGATTGTCACAGCTCCTCAGCCAACACTGCCTCTGACACACATACTTTACTTATGCACACGTTCACAAACACACACACCCATCCGCATATAAACACACACCTGTCTAAGCTAGACGGCTAGGTGGAGAACACAGGCAGGAGTGCATCACTCAAAGACCCATCACTCCCTGGCTCCCAGCCAGACCAGGGAGCAGGCATCAAGTCAGTACACCTTCAACTGAGTGTGTGTGTGTGTGTGTGTGTGTGTGTGCATGTGTGCGCAGATACAAGATTATGAAGGAGACAAGAGACTATGAACACAGACTATGGAGGCCACAGTAGGCAGGTTTCCATTGACCCAGGTTTAAAATATAATTGCGACATGTGCAATGGAAATGGCAGATATAGGAGAAATGTTCTAAAGATGGACAACATTTGTATCTTTTAGACGGGTAGAGTTCTCTTTTGTCTAACTTTCTTTATTGCGACAAATGATAGAAACTGTGTTTTTCTAATAAATGATTGCTGAATATAATTTTGAAGGTACGCAGGGAACGTGATGTCAAAACGTAGCCTAACTATGAAGCTCCACTCCACATTTCATTCTAAATGCCTACTGCTTGCTAAATACATTTTTCAACTATAAAAATAATGTTTCTTTGCAGGATCCTTGTCCTGACTTTCAAGAATGGCTGAATTGCTTAGCCTTGCTCTTCTGGTTGGCTGGATGCAAGTTCTACAATTTTTACTGTAATAGAGACTCAACTCCCAAAATAGAAATTAGAACAGAGCAGACCCTACTAAAACAGGAGTATCAATGAACATGATTGTGGAAAATTAATGCTCAGTTTGTCGGGTGCGGAGTACCGCTAGCAGCATTTTAGCCACAGACTTGTGCTAGCTGTCTAGTCTGTGTTTTATAAAATGTGCAATGAGCATTAAAAGATGCATTTGTATAAGGAATTGGCAACTCGTTCTCATTCTGAGAAATAAGCATCTACTTATCCAGGTAGGCCACTTGATTACATTTTTAATTTTTTTTGTCATTTAGCAGACGCTCTTATCCAGAGCGACTTACAGTTAGTGAGTGCATACATTTTTTCATACTGGCCCCCCGTGGGAATCGAACCCACAAACCTGGCGTTGCAAGCGCCATGCTCTACCAACTGAGCTACACGGGGCCCCGTGTACAACATCTAAAAGTGAACAGGCTATGTTGTTCAAACACTTGGAGACAGACAGGAGGGTGTATTCATAACAGTTCAACTGTTCTACCTTGTTCACAAGCAAATAGATTAGCTGGCTTCTCACTAGCACGTGGGCTTGTGCTTGAGAGACTGTTGATGAGACCTGTGTTAATTGTATTTAATGCCTGCTACAAGAAGTTGGTCATTATTAGTGGATGTACATGGTTCTGGTTAAATTTGTAACAAAAAATGGCATTTTCATAGACACACCTAAAAGCCAGACCAGTGATAATTGCAAAAAAGCAGGTTAAAGTATTTTTGATAAATGAATTAGTGGGTCTAATGGTTGTGGAAGGCTTATATTTAAGCCTAGGTATAATTTAACAAGCCCTGAATTCATCAAATTATTCCTGACTGTTTGAAATGCAGTGTATTGACCTTTAATTATGCAACAAAGCTTATTTACAAAGAAATAAATGATAATTTTGAGATACATATAATGAATACGTTTGAAAAAATATAGAGATATGATTTTTAGGCCATTTGGCCCAGCCCTAAGTGCAAGTTTCACCATGGCGATACATTGGCACATGAGAATTATTAGAATGTCAAATATTTGTCAATTCTTGCATTCTATCCATGCTGGCTTTTGCGGCCTACCTGAGACATGAAACAGATAGTGGGACGGCATACAGGCTGTTGCCAATTTATTAATGAGACATTTTCCTGAATGGGTAATGGAAAACCATGTACATTTTTATTTGACAGTGTAGGTTTTTGCGAAAATGTGTTTTTTAGGTGTGAGGTCATTACGTCCAGCTGTTTTTATCGACACAAAAATGTCAAATGGAAACGCACCATAGCAGGCAATTGTCAAATCTATTTTCTATACTTTCTAAATGTAGAACAAAAACAAAAAAGTGAATGGAAACATAGCTTATGGTAGCTTGACAACAAAGCTTCCTTTTCTCTATATGTACCAATCAATCCCCTCTATCCATCCATCCCTCAGAGAGAGCTTGAACCCTTCAGCCAGACTCCAGTGAGTCTCAGGAGCCACCATGGCTCAGGAGCACTACTTCCTGGTCTGCAGCTCAGCTCTGGGTCCCCTGGATAGGAGCTCCAGACTAAACACCCCGCCCTCCCTCCCTGCCCCCTCGCTCATCTGCTCCCCTTCACCACGACCAGACGAGGAGAGACGGCCGCATGACAACCAACCACTCCACGACAGAAACCTCACTTTTTCCACCAATTAAGTAGAGCTGGGAGGGAAGAGAGGAAGAGGAGGAGGGTAAACCTTCAAAATATTATCTACATTGGCATTTAGAGTGGCGCGTTGAGCAACGCCTGTCACAGAGATGGACTAATTTCAGGGCAACCTGTGCCAACACAAACAACTGCTCTCTCTAGCTTTCATTGTCAGCACTTGAGGTTTTAGTATAATTTTTGAGTGTGGTGCTGCCAATTCCTCCTTCTCCCTCTTTTACCCCCACGCGATTAGTCATTGTCCAAGATTTACTCCCCTTCTCTCTGGAGCGGCAGAGAACTTGGGTCTTTCATCGCCTACACAGTCAGAGCTTAGGAAGTGCACCAGAAAACAGAGAGAGATCAAAGACAAGCACATAAACATGCTCCCTCTTTTCATTTCTCAAAGATACACACACTGAAGACCAAAACAAACCTTCTCTAACAAACACACAAAACTTACATGACTTCCAAAACAGTAACATATGTTCATAATATACAAATGTACCATCATTCAGGTTCTCTTTTCATCCACAGGCAGCAGAAGCACAGATAGTAAAATGGTGTCCCTCTGTAGTGTGTGGCTGCTGTGTGGAGTCAAGTGGTGAAACCTCAGTAATCAGTTCCCAGCCATGTCACTGGGAGTCAAGCTGGGCTGGGCTGAGGTGGCGTGGCGTGCCAGGAGGGGACAGTATTGACCCAGCCACACCTGTCCTGAACACCCCCTCAGACTACAGTAAACCACCTGGTCAAACTACACCTTCAGTGGTCAAGATCACAGTGGAGGAAAAGGCCTCATCCTCTGGCCTATGAGAATTCACATTCTAATCTGTTATGGTAATGCACAGCAACAGGTATTTTCTGTGCGGATTATATTAATGCATTGACATGTGCCAATCAGTGAGACAGAATGCGTGACGCTTCCTTTTCATAAAATGTCTCTAACTATAGGGTGCCTCCTCTCTTCTGTTGTTTCTCGCACACAGAGACACACGCACAAAAACATGCACACAACAGGGGATGTGTGTTCCTGAGATCGTACATGTGTGGAGGGGTGGGTGGGGTGGAAGCTGAATGGACACTTTCGGAGGCCCCTGTTGCCTGAGCATGCAGCCTTCTCTCTCCCCCATTATTGAAGCAGCTGTCTTTAATAAGAGCTCAGCCCATATTTATTCAGGTACAGCAGAGAGAGAGAGACACACAAAGACAGCAAGATAAAGAGAGACACAGCAGGAGAGATAGCCGGAGTGAGGGAGAGCGACAGCTAGAGGGGGAGACAGCGAGACAAGGAGAGACAGAGAGAGCGAGAGAGATACAGCGTGAGCGAGACAGACAACGAGAGAGAGAGTGAGAGCGAGAGTGCGAGAGCGAGACAGCGAGAGAGAGACATTGAGAGAGTGCGAGACAGCGAGAGCGAGACAGACAGCGAGTGAGAGAGAGCGAGACAGCGAGAGAGCGAGAGAGAGAGAGCGAGACAGCGAGAGAGAACGAGACAGAGAGAGAGCGAGACAACGAGAGAGAGCGCGAGACAGAGAGAGAGAGAGAGAGCGAGACAGCGAGAGAGAGAGCGAGACAGCGAGAGAGCAAGACAGCGAGAGAGAGAGACAACGAGAGAGAGAGAGCGAGACAGCGAGAGAGAGAGAGCGAGACAGCAAGAGATAGAGAGCGAGACAGCAAGAGAGAGAGAGCGAGACAGCGAGACAGCGAGAGAGAGAGCGAGACAGCGAGAGAGAGAGAGCGAGACAGCGAGAGAGAGAGAGCGAGACAGCGAGAGAGAGAGAGAGCGAGACAGCGAGAGAGAGCAAGACAGCGAGAGAGAGAGAGTGAGAGAGAGCGAGTGAGAGAGAGACAACGAGAGAGAGCGAGACAGCGAGAGAGAGAGAGCGAGACAGCGAGAGAGAGAGAGCGAGATAGCGAGAGAGAGCGAGATAGCGCGAGAGAGAGCGAGACAGCGAGAGAGAGCGAGCGAGACAGCGAGAGAGAGAGAGCGAGACAGCGAGAGAGAGAGAGCGAGACAGCGAGAGAGAGAGAGCGAGAGAGAGAGAGAGCGAGACAGCGAGAGAGAGAGCGCAAGACAGCGAGAGAGAGAGAGCGAGACAGCGAGAGAGAGAGAGAGCGAAACAGCGAGACAGCGAGAGAGAGAGAGCGAGACAGCGAGAGAGCGCAAGACAGCGAGAGAGAGAGAGCGAGAGAGAGCGAGCAAGAGAGCGAGTGAGAGAGAGACAGCAAGAGAGAGAGAGAGTGAGCGACAGAGTGAGCAAGAGAGCGAGAGAGACAGCGAGAGAGCGAGAGACAGCGAGCGAGACATCTAGCGAGAGAGAGCGAGACAGCGAGAAACAGAGAGCGAGACAGCGAGAAAGAGAGAGAGCGAGACAGAGCGAGAGACAGCGAGGGAGAGAGCGAGTGAGAGAGCGAGTGAGAGAGCGAGACAGCGAGAGAGGAGCGAGACAGCGAGCGAGACAGCAAGCGAGACAGCAAGCGAGTGAGAGAGAGCGAGACAGCGAGCAAGACAGCGAGAGACAGCGAGAGAGGGCGAGAGAGCGAGACAGCGACAGCGAGAGAGATAGGCAGCGAGAGAGAGAGAGAGAGACAGCGAGAGAGAGAGAGAGAGACAGCGAGAGAGAGAGAGAGAGAGAGACAGCGAGAGAGAGAGCAAGACAGCGAGAAAGAGAGAGAGCGAGACAGAGCGAGAGACAGCGAGCGAGAGAGCGAGTGAGAGAGCGAGACAGCGAGAGAGGAGCGAGACAGCGAGCGAGACAGCAAGCGAGTGAGAGAGAGCGAGACAGCGAGCGAGACAGCGAGAGAGGGCGAGAGAGCGAGACAGCGACAGCGACAGCGAGAGAGAGAGAGAGACAGCGAGAGAGAGAGAGAGACAGCGAGAGAGAGAGAGAGACAGCGAGAGAGAGAGAGAGAGAGACAGCGAAAGAGAGACAGTGAGAGAGAGAGCGAGACTGCGAGACTGCGAGAGAGAGAGCGAGAGAGAGAGCGAGACTGCGAGAGAGAGAGAGCGAGACTGCGAGAGAGAGAGAGCGAGACTGCGAGAGAGAGAGAGCGAGACTGCGAAAGAGAGAGAGAGAGAGAGCGAGACAGCGAGAGAGAGAGCGAGACAGCGAGATCGAGACAGCGAGCGAGAGAGAGCGAGACAGCGAGCGAGAGAGAGCGAGACAGCGAGCGAGAGAGAGCGAGACAGCGAGCGAGAGAGAGCGAGACAGCGAGCGAGAGAGAGCGAGAGACAGCGAGAGAGCGAGACTGCGAGAGAGAGCGAGACTGCGAGAGAGAGAGCGAGACTGCGAGACAGCGAGACAGCGAGACCGAGACAGCGAGAGCGCGAGCGAGAGAGCGAGACAGTGAGAGAGAGCGAGACAGCGAGAGAGAGCGAGACAGCGAGAGAGAGCGAGACAGCGAGAGAGAGCGAGACAGCGAGAGAGAGCGAGACAGCGAGAGAGAGCCAGCGAGAGAGCGAGACAGTGAGAGAGAGCGAGACAGCGAGAGAGAGCGAGACAGCGAGAGAGAGCGAGACAGCGAGAGAGAGCGAGACAGCGAGCGAGAGAGCGAGACAGCGAGAGAGAGCGAGACAGCGAGAGAGACAGCGAGAGAGAGCGAGACAGCGAGAGAGAGTGAGATAGCGAGAGAGAGCGAGACAGCGAGAGAGAGCGAGACAGTGAGAGAGACAGAGCGAGAGACAGAGAGCGAGCGAGAGAGAGCGAGACAGCGAGCGAGAGAGAGCGAGACAGCGAGACAGCGAGCGAGAGAGAGAGAGAGACAGCGAGACAGGGAGAGAGAGCGAGAGAGAACAAGACAGAGAGAGAGAGAGAGAGCAAGCAAGAGCGTGACAGCGAGCGAGAGAGCGTGAGACAGCGAGACAGCGAGAGAGAGAGTGAGAGCGAGTGAGAAAGCGAGCGAGAGCAAGACAGGGAGAGAGAGACAGAGAGACAGCGAGAGAGAGAGAGCAAGCAAGAGCGTGACAGCGAGCGAGAGAGCGTGAGACAGCGAGAGAGAGAGAGAGAGAGCGAGTGAGAGAGCGAGAGAGAGAGACAGCGAGAGAGAGACAGTGAGAGAGAGACAGCGAGAGAGAGACAGCGAGAGAGAGACAGCGAGAGAGAGAGAGTGAGACAGCGAGAGAGAGAGTGAGAGAGCGAGTGAGAGAGCGAGAGAGAGAGACAGCGAGAGAGAGACAGTGAGAGAGAGACAGCGAGAGAGAGACAGCGAGAGAGAGCGAGACAGCGAGCGAGAGAGCGTGAGACAGCGAGAGAGAGCGAGACAGCGAGAGAGAGAGAGCGAGACAGCGAGCGAGAGCAAGACAGGGAGAGAGAGCGAGAGAGAGAGAGAGAAAGAGGGAGACAGCAAGCAAGAGATTCAGAGACAGCGAAGAGAGAGAGACGTGGCCCTTCTTTTTCCTGGCAGCATCGCAGCGCTCCTGCGGTTTTTTGGGGGGCAAAGGGACAAGGCGAAAGAGACAGAGAGACACAGACACACACACACAGTGAGAGGGAGTACCTTGCATAAAAACCAAGGCACCACTCAGTCCTCCAGTGGGTGCAGAACATCCTGTTCAGAGCCGGGTGAGTGTGGCTGTTCGCCCAACTCTCTCGTCCCCCCTAGATTCCCCTTTCCAAGACAAATTAGCAGCAGTGCTGCTGTTACCATGGGCCCTGACCAAGAGGAACAGCCCTGTTTAAAATAAGACCTAGCCCACCGACAGCCCCTCCTTCCTTATCATATCCCCTTCATACCGTAGGTCAGAAGACTGGCGCTCTGGCCCAACGCTGCACTGGAGAACTCCCTTCCAACCCCTTCACAACCTCCCTCTGTTCTCCACACGCCTTTCAACTCTCACCACATCACAGCACTTCTGTTGTGGCCAGAAATGCAGACTAGGACGTGTGTGTGTGTGTGTGACACTATGCAAGTTTTTGGTGTGTGTCTTTCTGAGACTTTGCGTGTGTGCGTGTGCTTGCGTGTGCACACACTAGCACGTATGCATAAACTCTGAACTTAGCTGAATCACAAAACTGCCAACAACGCAGAAGTGTCAGCAGTATTTCAGCTCGCGCTAACAGAGCCCACTGCATCATGGGAGTTGTGGTTTATTTGTCAAACTGGGCTACAGTAGTCTGTGTTGCTGCCTGCGCCAGAGGGACTGGTGTTCCTCATTGAGAGGAGCCTCATTTATCTCAGTGGCAGAGCCCTTCCCCTCCAGCCCTGGTCCTGCAGGACCCCTGAACTGCTGACACCAGACCTCCCCTCCACTTCCTCCTCCGTCCCCCTCCCATCGGTCAGTTCCAGCATGCGGCAAAACATTTTGAGATGTGTTTCATCTGCATATTGATCAGCCTGGCCAAAAGAACCAAAACCTCAGCATTACACTGCATACATAATGTAAAATAAGTCCCAGTTATTCTACTAAAGCTTCCTGCAATCCTTTAATGAAGGTTTCACTTCAATTAGGTGGCTCAGGAGTTCATTAGGGAAATGTGTTTGAGGAACCTAAAATCAATAGGGCATTCTTTATTACATATAAAAAAAATTACTCAATGGAAACTGCAAAATCATCATCATCAAGGGTCTGAAATTCTTCCTTGCAAGATTATCATCCGGACGCCACACGAAATGTAATCTCTGCTGAATTATGGTAATATGAGGTAGATACACTTGGCTATGTATTTATTTGGACAGTGAAGCTAAAGCTTTTAATTTGGCTCTATACTCCAGCATTTTGAATTTGAGATCAAATGTTAAATATGAGGCGACAGTACAACATGTCACCTTTTATTTGAGGGTATTTTCATACATATCTGTTTTACCATTTATAAATTAAAGCACTTTATGTATCTAGTCCACCCATATGAAGGTGTCATAAGTATTTGGACAAATTCACTTACTCTGAGTATACAAAACATTAGGAACAGATGCTCTTTCCATGACAGACTGACCAGGTGAATCCATGTGAAAGCTATGATCCCTTATTGATGTCGCTTGTTAAATCCACTTCAATCAGTGTATATGAAGGGGAGGAGACAGGTTAAATAAGGATTTTTAAGTCTTGAGGTAATTGAGACATGGATTGTGTATGTGTGCCATTCAGAGGGTGAATGGGAAATGCTAAAAATGTAAGTACCTTTGAACGGGGTATGGTAGTAGGTGCCAGGCACACCGGTTTGTGTCAAGAACTGCAACGCTGCTGGGTTTTTCAGTTTCCCGTGTGTATCAAGAATGGTCCACCACCCAAAGGACATCCAGCCAACTTAACACAACTGTGGGAAGCATTGGAGTCAACAAGGGCCAGCATCCCTGTGGAACGCTTTCGACACCTGACGAATTGAGACTGTTCTAAGGGAAAAAGGGGGTGCAACTCAATATTAGGAAGGTGTACTTAATGTTTTCTACACTCAGTGTATATGTGTATTCAAGTAGTCAAATGTTTAGTATTTGGTCCCATATTCCTAGCACGCAATGACTACATCAAGCTTGTGACTCTACAAACTTGTTGGATGCATTTACAGTTTTTTTGGTTGCATTATAGATTATGTTGTGCCCAATAAAAATGTAATGGTAAATAATATAATTTGCAGTTGTGTCACACAACACAATGTCACAGATGTCTGAAGTTTTGAGGAAGCTTGCAATTGGCATGCTGACTGCATTAATGTTCACCAGACTTTTTGCCAGATCATTTAATGTTCATTTCTCTACCATAAGCCGCCTCCAACGTTGTTTTAGAGAATTTGGCAGTATGTCCAACCGGCCTCACAACCGCAGACCACGTGTATCCACGCCAGCCCAGGACCTCCACATCCGGCTTCTTCACCTGCGGGATCATCTGAGACCAGCCCCCCGGACAGCTGATGAAACTGAGGAGTATTTCTGTATGTAATAAAGCCATTCTGATCGTCTGGGCCTGGCTCCCAAGTGGATGGGGCTATGCCCTCCCAGGCCCACCCATGGCTGCGCCCCAAACCAGTCATGTGAAATCCATAGATTAGGGTCTAATGAATCTATTTAAATTGACTGATTTCCTTATATGAACTGTAACTCAGTAAAACCATTGAAATTGTTGCATTTATGTTTTTGTTATTTATGTAAAATGTTTCTTAACACTTCTACATTAAATGTGGATGCTACCATGATTACAGATAATAATGAATTAATTGTGAATAATGATGAGCGAAAAAGTTAAGAGGCACAAAATCCTACCCCCGAGACATGCTAACCTCTCACCATTACCAATTACAGGGGAGGTATCTGCCAAACCAAGATTCGTCCGTCGGACTGCCAGATGGTGAAGCATTATTCATCACTCCAGAGAACGCGGTGATTGACATTTTTATGTTTGTGCTTTTCTAATAACCAGTTTCTGTGTTCATGCAAGTGACTGATTGAACGCCTGCGAGAAGTCCTCACTGTAGTATCTGCAATTTGGCAGTATGCCCAGACCCTGGTTTTGAGAACAATAGCTCAGTTTCAAGGTCTCAGCTTGGAGAGAAGGAGCCTCCTCGTGAGGTACTGGTCTGTCACATGCATGAAGCAAATGTTAATTATAAATTAATTATGAATGAATAAGCTAAATCATGCAAATATATAACTTGTCTGTATATTATAAAGTGATCTAACGGGACTGCCCCGAAAGAGCTCCTGATCGACATGTGTACGTGGTGCATTGAGTTGGTTGGAAACTCTCCAGCATGCTGAAAATAAATGATTCATTTAATATTGACTTCGAGTGTCCCTGTGTAGTATTTCCACGACAACATGTTTCCACTGCTCCAGAGTCCAATGGTGGCGAGCTTTACACCACTACAGCCGACGCTTGGCATTGCGCATGGTGATCTTAGGCTTGTGTGCAGCTGCTCGGTCATGGAAACCCATTTCATGAAGCTCACGACGAACAGTTCTTGTGCTGACGTTGCTTCCAGAGGCAGTTTGGAACTCGGTAGTGAGTGTTGCAACCGAGGACAGACGATTTTTACACACTACGCGCTTCAGCACTCAGCGGTCACGTTCTGTAAGCTTGTGTGGCCTACCACCTTGCGGCTGACTCGTTGTTGCTCCTAGACGTTTCCATTTCACAATAACAGCACTTCCAGTTGACCGGTGCAGCTCTAGAAGGGCAGAAATCTGAAGAACTGACTTGTTGGGAAGGTAGCCTATGACGGTGCCACGTTGAATGTCACTGAGCTCTTCAGTAAGGCCATTCTACTGCCAATGTTTGTCTATGGAGATTGCATGGCTGTGTGCTCAATTTTATACACCTGACAGCAACGAGTGTGGCTGAAATAGCCAAATCCACTAATTTGAAGTAATGTCCACATCATTTACAGAACATTACAGTGGCGCTGCTGCTAAATACATATGGGGAAACACTGTTCATGATTATCTGTAATCATGGTAGCATCCAAATTAATGTAGAAGACGTGTTCAGAAACATATTCTATTCTTACTTACAATAAAAAAAGTGACTGGAAAATGACAACACATTATTTACCATTCTTGTCTATTGGACACAACATAATCTGAAACACAACCAAAACAAACAGCATATGAATCCAAAAGTTTGTAGTCACTGCGTGCTAGGAATATGGGACCAAATACGAAACTTTTGACTACTTTAAGACACGTGAATTTGTCCAAATACTTATGACAATGAAATGGGGGGACTAGACACAACGTGCTTTCATTTCTAAAATATATGTACGAAAGTACCATCAAAAAAAGGTGACATTCTGTACTGTCGCCTCATATGACAAATATGATCGCAAATACAAAATGCTGGAGTAGAGCCAAATTAAGTTTCATCTTTATCTTAGTCCAAATAAATACGTAGGGGATGATGTATGATGATGACAGTCAGATCAGGGCTCTTGGCTGATGGGAGGGCCTTTGTCAACTCAAATCAAATTGTTTTTGTCACATGCTTCGTAAACAACAGGTGTAGAATAACAGTGAAATGCTTACTAGTGCCAGCCTGTCCCCGTGGAGACAGACAGCTGGGCTGGGCACTGTCTGATGGATGGGCTGTGTTGGGTGATGAGAGGAGAGGGCCAATGGCGTCGAGGAGTGTTTGGCCCAGTGGGCCTGGTGTTGAGATAGCACTTCCTGTGTGTGCTGACGGACAGCGAGGTCCAGGAGAGGCAGTGAGAGGGCTGGGGCAGGGGAACTGGTTGACTGTTCCCCTTTAAAAACACTGCCGTCCCCCCCACTCTACCCACTTCTCCTCTCACAGCTAATCAAGGGCAACTCAAGAGAAAAAAAACAGACTTCCAAAGCAGCCCGTACCATCCCTTCACTCCCAGTCTCCTACCTGTTATATACCTCACTGTACCCCATCAGATATGCTGTGCCAACTAGGCCAGGCCTTATACTAGGCTGGTCAACCTTTGGAGGTGCTGATTACACTACTGTTCACTGAACAATATAAGCTATAGCTTATAGTGTGGTGCTTTCCCCTGTACTTATTTATCAAACCACTGGCATCTCCAGATTCTATTGTGCAGCAGCTAGCCTTGCCAGTTGTGCAGAGCTGTGTGTGTGTTACAGGATGGGTTCTTACCCGAGTCGTCCCAGCTGCTCCAGCTCAGGCACGGGGGGTCCGTAGGTGTGGATGTGGATGGGCTGGTAGAGGTACAGATCCTCCTCTAACCGGGCCACCGACAGCAGCGACACAGTCTGACCCTGCAGCACAGGAGAAGGGACACATTACAGTCTTTACAGTCAAACATGTTTGCTGGTGTGAACATCACTAATAATCACCACTAAGAGATTTAGCAGTTGTAGAACAAATATGCTACTCAAATCCTTGAGGAAACAACCTGTCGTCGTCAACCTGTGTCGTCGTAAGAAGGAATGCTAGATCGAACAGCATTGACCAAGTCCAAAACTGCCCCCAAAGTGGACATTTTATGCAGACAGCAAGAGCTAAGCAGTGAACAAAGGTATTTTTCTCAATACTGAAAGTAGCCTACCCTAAGTTATACCCTCTAGAGGCGATTGGGATAGGGAAACCCTGCGCTTTTGCAAGAGCTCAAAATGTACAAAGCAAGAGAGAGCTACTCAAAAATTGTTCTGAACCACAGTAAATACTATAAATACCCAGTATACATCATGTGGAGGACAAGGTAAGTAATGATGCAAAATACAGAACAGACTGCCCAGAAGGCCCCAATGATTCATGATATAGATTCACTTTACAGGAGGGAGGCAAAGCCATGGAGGAGAGCAGTGAGTGTCCGTCCGTGTGTGTGACTCCAATCAGTTTCCAATCAACGGGCGCTTTAAGTGGATTTATCCAGAAACACCAGCATGGCATAGTGGGTGGCCAACCAAATTACCTGAATGACATCACTGCCATTTGGTAAGCTCTCCAGCACGCCAAACGACCCACATTAATCTGCAGAGTATCCTCCAATCAGAAAATATGCTGTGAAACAGATTTGATATCTGCATATTCTCTTCCAATCCATGAAGGTTGAAAGGGGTTTCAAATTTGTCTGCCTTGCCTCGCAGTCAAAAGACCGACTTCAGTTTCTCATGCCCTTGACCGTGGCCATTGAGCAAGAAACACGATCCTTCTTCAGGACGTTGCAGCATTGTTCGATCTCAGCCTGTGCCATTAGCTGTCAGAGGGACTTTCCGGTCGGCCATGTTCTCTACTGAGTCTCAGTCTGGCTTTAAAGCAGTTAGACTGGAAGAAGGGTAATGGTTGAGTTTGGATGACAATGAAACAAAGAGAATTAAAGGAACAGAGATCAGGTTTAAACAAAAACAGAGGGGGGGGGGGGGGGACAGAGAGAGAGAGAGAGAAACAGAGAGACAAAGAGTATAAACATTACAGTGAGAGGGGAGCTGATGAAAACCAACTAAACTAGTAACCTGAGGCCCCTGGCCTCCGACTGCTGCTCTAACGCATGCTGCTGGCCAGGCAAACACACACAATTAAATAGAATGAACAAAGCTGGGTCTGAAACAAGCAACATACAGTCGAGGGTGACACATAGCTCAAAACAATGATTCAGTGGTGTGGGGCCATCTAAAATATCTGAATATTATGTGATAATAAAATCAAGATATTGCCACTAACAAACAAACAAGGTTTCCATCAAATTGGCAACAGTTTTCATGAGAATATTCTCAAATCTGCATAAAAACAATATGCGCATTTTCCCGACCAGGTGTGTTTCCATCAAACAGACTTGTTTTGCGGATAAACGGCCTGTGCGTGATGACGTAGTGTACATTAAAAAAAAGCAATTTTGCGGTCAAGTTCCCATGTACCGACTAAAAAAACCTAAATGGGTTTTCATTGCATTTCCAATTCTACCGATGGTTTGTCACAAAACTAGTTAGCTGATAAAGTGCACAGGGGGTTATATGATGAGATACGGAAAAGAGCAAGGTAATTTTATTTTATAAATTGGCAGCCAAGCACCGATCATCATGTCACCAGCATTCAAATAATAGCATACCCTCCATATTTAGCTTATTGGAAATGTGCATGATCACCGTGCACTTAACCACCATGTGAAGTTCAGAACTTATTTAAATCTGCCTAATAACGTAATGCGTTTCCTCGTCATGGTGGTATGCCTACAACGTAAGATATGATCGCGCAACTCCACGTTTACTTCGATGTGATTCTATCAATATTGGCGCATAAAGGCGTTTTCACCTCATAATATATTTTTCTGACACGAAGTTCCCACCATGTCGAACGAACAAATTGTCTATCGACATTTATGAAATTGTACCATCATTTCCTGTTTCCATCAGCCGGGTCATGACTTTATGCGTCAGGTTATTCATCCACATGAAATGGTTGGATGGAAACCTGGTTATTGACAGTCAAACATTCACTACACAAAAAAACGAAACAAAAACTCTCCTTCTCCCACGCACACACACGTTTCTCTGCTGCTGCCACTCAACCTTTAACCCTGTGGTACCAGTGTCCCAGGCAGCCTCTTCCCTCCCATTCATCCCTACAACACTTCAGCCCCACCACAAGCTAATCAAACCCAGACCAGCCACTCTGTTTCCCCTCTCTCCATCAATCTTCTTTCAGTATTTCTTTCAGCACTGTATTACTCCTACTCTCCACTGCACCAATCACCCAGACAGACTAGAGTGATGGCGGGTGAGAGAGATAGAGAGCGAGAGGAGAGAGTGAGTTACAGACGGTGAAAAGGCAGTAAATCTCATTTAACAGACAGACAAACTAGAGCCAACCCCCAGTCCAGAGAAGTTTCTGTTGCATTCCTGTCCAAGGGCACCTTGAAAACTGGCAGGGACACACACACACACACGTACTGCATCTCACACCCCTACACCACACACAGAGCTCCCCTGTGCATCACTGTAACATACCAACAATGTTAGTCTGAGTCTTGGTTGTCATCTGGGCCAAAAGCAACTATACAGTATGACTAATGAGTCAGACACAGTCCCCTTTGAGACAGGACCAGGAAGTTGAGTTATCCCCATAAAAAGGAGCCTGGACAAGACAGGAGCAGGTCCAGCTGAAACTCAACTTATGGAAGCATACCATCCCCCCTATGCATGTAGACACCCAAAGCACCACTCATCTCTAGTCTAGTTTAGAGCAGTGTATCAGTACTGTCAGCATCCAGTTCATTCACTAGCTGCCTGCAGCAGCCTGCAGACTGTACAATGGGATTGAAAAACAATACCTAACAACGGAGAGTGTTGACTGGTTTACAACTGCCAGACATTGGAGAATGATTACCACATACATGACATGTAGCATCATATCTGCATTCAAATATTCAAATGAGTAAACAAAGAAACATCAACAGTTAATAAGTCTCAATGATTGTGTCTCTCCCGCACGTGTGAAAGGAACTCATCACGTTCTATTAAAAGCTGTGTGGATCAGTGGATACGGTTGTTTTCAGAGCGCTCACTGTCAGCACAGCAGAACAACCCGGAGATCTAGGCTCCTGTGGCCCACGTGACTGTCCGAGAGCGAGAGAGACAGCGAGTGAGAGAGAGACAGCGAGCCAGAGAGACAGCGAGCGAGCGAGAGAGAGACAGCGAGCCAGAGAGAGAGAGACAGCGAGCGAGAGGGTGAGAGAGAGCGAGGACCACTACCACAGGGCCAAGACAAACATCTGCTTACAACATTAAAAATCTTAAAACCCAAGGAAAAAGTGTGTAGATGTGTGTGTGTGGGTGTAATTGCGTGTGTGTTTAAGATTCCCAAAAAGACCCCTGTGACACTAAAGTAAAACTCTTGGGACCATCCATCTTAATAAAACCGCAGGGGAGGATAACTTGAGGAAAGCATTGTGTACCTCACTACTCCCTTCTAGTTCTCCCTACTTCAGTACAATCCACATCAGGCCTACATCAGGTTTAAGATCACAACATTTTATTCAACTCTCAAAATATAGAAATAACTATCCACTGTAGCCGGCATATGGTCGTAGAAAAGTAGACCAAATTCAAACATGGAAGCTACTTAGTCAGTGTTCAAGGCCAAGCCTAATTAACAGCCGGGCACGAGATCTGATCACACACACTCTACCCCCAGGGAGCAACTACCTACCACACACACAGTCCACTTGCTCCCATTAGCAGCCCCTCTCCATCTCCCCAACTCTGGAGCTCTGTAGGACGTCCCAAGATCGCTGGAGACAACCCCCCACCCCCATGGGTAGCCTAACTTCAGCTGAGCTCTATGTAACCCAGGCAGAGCCACAGGGGGCTCCATTCACTAATGGCCCAGTGATAATTGCTACAATCACAACAGAGTGAGGCAGCGGGAGGAAGACAGCCACTGTGTGGAATTGTATTGGGGATAAGTCTAATGACCAGAGTTAGGACCACCTGCACCAGCGAGCGAGAGGGTCAAATCCTCCCTTGTGTGATCTTCCTGCCTCCCTCATCCTCTCTGCCACCTCTACCCGGTTACGGATGGTGCTTCTGTGTGGATAAAAAGCTTTGTGGCCCCCTCTGGCCCACTGAGCACAAGTAGCAAGTGTAAACGCTCGTGCCCTCGCAGTTCCTCCCCTTCCCTTCCCTCTGAGGGTTAAATATAACTGTCCTGCAGGCAGCAGCTGCCCCAGCGCAAAGCCCTTAAAGCTGACAACTCCTTTTTCCGCTGGGCTGGGCCGGCCTGCCCGTGGGGTGTTGGGGCCAAGCACAACAAGGCCAAACCAGAGGCAGGGGCACAAGTGTGAATGAATGCCCACAGATGGTGCCAATCAGGGACTGGGGGGGACAGGGACTCTCCTTTACCCCCAGAGTCATCTCCCCAACCCCCCCAGCCCACATATCCCCGCCCCGCAGCCATGGGTCTGCGTGCCAACAATGGAATATAAGAGCAAAGGTGAAGGGTCGAGCCCTCTCCCACATAAAACAGGCCGGGCTTTGAGCTGTGAATGACACACCAGTCAAAATGAATGTCAATCACGTTGGTGGGGTATAAATGGAAACATACTACTAACATATACAACCACACTTTTAGAGACCTGTGTTGCTGCACATACTTGGAAGCAAAGAAATAGACAAGTGTTTAAAAGCGAAATAAGATATCTGAACAACGGCTAAGTGGAGCAGCAAGAGGAAGAAAAGATCACAGCAATGAGAGAAGAAATGGAGTGAGTGAGTGATTAAGACTCAAGAGTGAGGGGAAAGTAGCTGTGTGGTGTAGCTGTAGTCTACTGCCTCCACAGTAGAACAGGTTGAGCCAGTCTGCCAGACAGAGCTTGGCCTTGAATTAGGAGCATGACTACCTAACAAAGGTCACTGCAGAGGACAGCACACTACCAAGGAAAACAGGCCAGCGCAAACACACACCGAATGTGTGTTCACGTGGACACTAAGGCCCTTAGAATCTATTCTATGGAGTCAAGCCAAAGAGGACCCTGGGTATTTCAGCAAGGTACACATCTGTGTTTAGGCATAAACTTTATAAATGCATTTGACTGAGTGTATGTATTCATTTGCTCTCGCGCTCTCATGCTCTCATTAAGAGCACACGTCAGCCTCGTCAGGTATGTCAGCTGCTCTGCTGGCCATGAGGGGTATATCTCACCCCTGTGGCGGTGGGACGTTTTATTTAAGATGGCGCTGAAAGCTGGACCAAGGTGGAGAGATTCTCTACAGGTCAACAGCAAGCAGGCATGGAAGACTGTGGAAGTAATTCAACTTAACCAATGTTCAGTTTTGCAAAGAAGCTTTGCTATGATATAATGCTGTGTTAGACTATAGCTATCAGTTAGCTCTCTTCCTCTTTTTGTTGTAGTCTATCACCAATAGCTAGTTTCAGCATGGAAGGGTTACCTCCCACACATCCAATTTCTTTTGATTTCAGCAGATGTCTACATTAAAAAGAGAACACGCTTCACTTTGGTCTTCAAAGGATGTTTGCCCAGGCTGGGTAATGTGTGTGTGTGTGTGTGTGTGTGTGTGTGTGTGTGTGTGTGTGTGTGTGTGTGTGTGTGTGTGTGTGTGTGTGCGCGCAGTGTACACGGATGTGTGTTTGAGACATATCAAAGCAGGGAGGGAGAGTGTCTCTTTGTTCAGTGGAGTGCTACAAAGTCAGGGATTACCCAGACTGACTTTGGACCATTCAAGTTCACAAGAACAGTGAAATGCTTTTCTTGCAAGCTCTTACCCCAACAATGCAGTAAGAAATAGCCATATAGTACAAAAAATAACATATGGTAGATCAAAAACACAAGAGAAATAAAAATATATGAGGAAGTAAGCTATATACAGGGTCAGTTCCAATACCATGTTTACAATGTGCAAGGATACTGGAGTGATAGAGGTAGATATGTATAGGGGTAAGGTGACTAGGCATCAGGATATACAGTGCATTCGGAAAGTATTTAGAACGCTTGAATTTTTCCACATTTTGTTACGTTACAACCTTAGTCCAGATATTTTAGCAAATTTAAAAAAGATAAAAAACAGAAATACCTTATTTACATAAGTATTCAGACCCTTTGCTATGAGATTTGAAAATGATCTCAGATGCATCCTGTTTCCATTGTCCATCCTTGAGATGTTTCTACAACTTGATTGGAGTCCACCTCTGATAAATTCAATTGATTGGACATGATTTGGAAAGGCACACGCCTGTCTACAGTTGAAGTCGGAAGTTTACATACACTTAGGTTGGAGTCATTAAAACTCGTTTTTTTCAAACACTCCACACATTTCTTGTTAACAAACTATAGTTTTGGCAAGTCGATTAGGACATCTACTTTGTGCATGACACAAGTAATTTTTCCAACAATTGTTTACAGACAGATTATTTCACTTATAATTCGCTGTATCACAATTCCAGTAGGTCAGAAGTTTACATACACTAAGTTGACTGTGCCTTTAAACAGCTTGGAAATTTCCAGAAAATGATGTCATGGCATTAGAAGCTTCTGATAGGCTAATTGACGTCATTTGAGTCAATTGGAGGTGTACCTGTGGATGTATTTCAAGGCCTAACTTCAAACTCAGTGCCTCTTTGCTTCACATCATGGGAAAATCAAAAGAAATCAGCCAAGACCTCAGAAAAAAATGTGTAGACCTCCACAAGTCTGGTTCATCCTTGGGAGCAATTTCCAAACGCCTGAAGGTACCACGTTCATCTGTACAAACAATAGTACGCAAGTATAAACACCATGGGACCACGCAGCCGTCATCCCGCTCAGGAAGGAGACGCGTTCTGTCTCCTAGAGATGAACGTGCTTTGGTGCGAAAATTGCAAATCAATCCCAAAACAACAGCAAAGGACCTTGTGAAGATGCTGGAGGAAACAGGTACAAAAATATCTATATCCACAGTAAAACGAGTGCTATATCGACATAACCTGAAAGGCCGCTCAGCAAGGAAGAAGCCACTGCTCCAAAACCGCCATGAAAAAGCCAGACTATGGTTTGCAACTGCACATGGGGACAAAGATCGTACTTTTTAGAGAAATGTCCTCTGGTCTGATGAAACAAAAATAGAACTGTTTGGCCATAATGACCATCGTTATGTTTGGAGGAAAAAGGGGGTTGCTTGCAAGCCGAAGAACACCATCCCAACCGTGAAGCACGGGGTGGAAGCATCATGCTGTGGGGTGCTTTGCTGCAGGAGGGACTTGTGCACTTAACAAAATAGATGGCATCATGAGGAAGGAAAATTATGTGGATATATTGAAGCAACATCTCAAGACATCAGTCAGGAAGTTAACGCTTGGTCGCAAATGGTCAATTTTTTTATTTATTTATTTCACCTTTATTTAACCAGGTAAGCCAGTTGAGAACAAGTTCTCATTTACAACGGCGACCTGGCCAAGATAAAGCAAAGCAGTGCGATAAAAACAACACAGAGTTACATATGGGGTAAAACAAAACAAAGTCAAAAATACAACAGAAATACATATATATACAGTGTGTGCAAATGTAGCAAGTTATGGAGGTAAGGCAATAAATAGGCTATAGTGCAAAATAATTACAATTAGTATTAACACTGGAATGATAGATGTGCAAGAGATGATGTGCAAATAGAGATACTGGGGTACAAATGAGCAAAATAAATAACAATATAGGGATGAGGTAGTTGGGCGGGCTAATTTCAGATGGGCTGTGTACAGGTGCAGTGATCGGTAAGGTGCTCTGACAACTGATGCTTAAAGTTAGTGAGGGAGATAAGTGTCTCCAGCTTCAGAGATTTTTGCAATTTGTTCCAGTCATTGGCAGCAGAGAACTGGAAGGAATGGCGGCCAAAGAGGTGTTGGCTTTGGGGATGACCAGTGAGATATACCTGCTGGAGCGCATACTACGGGTGGGTGTTGCTATGGTGACCAATGAGCTAAGATAAGGCGGGGATTTGCCTAGCAGTGATTTATAGATGGCCTGGAGCCAGTGGGTTTGGCGACGAATATGTAGTGAGGACCAGCCAACAAGAGCATACAGGTCACAGTGGTGGGTAGTATATGGGGCTTTGGAGACAAAATGGATGGCACTGTGATAGACTACATCCAATTTGCTGAGTAGAGTGTTGGAGGCTATTTTGTAAATGACATCGCCGAAGTCAAGGATCGGTAGGATAGTCAGTTTTACGAGGGCATGTTTGGCAGCATGAGTGAAGGAGGCTTTGTTGCGAAATAGGAAACCGATTCTAGATTTAACTTTGGATTGGAGATTCTTAATGTGAGTCTGGAAGGAGAGTTTACAGTCTAACCAGACACCTAGATATTTGTAGTTGTCCACATACTCTAGGTCAGACCCGTCGAGAGTAGTGATTCTAGTCGGGTGGGCGGGTGCAAGCAGCGTTCGGTTGAAGAGCATGCATTTAGTTTTACTAGTGTTTAAGAGCAGTTGGAGGATACTGAAGGAGTGTTGTATGGAATTGAAGCTCGTTTGGAGGTTTGTTAACACAGTGTCCAACGAAGGGCCAGATGTATACAAAATGGTGTCGTCTGCGTAGAGGTGGATCTGAGAGTCACCAGCAGCAAGAGCGACGTCATTGATATACACAGAGAAAAGAGTCGGCCCAAGAATTGAACCATGTGGCACCCCCATAGAGACTGCCATAGGGCCAGACAACAGGCCCTCCGATTTGACACATTGAACTCTATCAGAGAAGTAGTTGGTGAACCAGGCGAGGCAGTCATTTGAGAAACCAAGGCTATTTAGTCTGCCAATAAGAATGCGGTGGTTGACAGAGTCGAAAGCCTTGGCCAGGTCAATGAAAACAGCTGCACAGTACTGTCTATTATCGATTGCGGTTATAATATCGTTTAGGACCTTGAGCGTGGCTGAAGTGCACCCATGACCAGCTCGGAAACCGGATTGCATAGCGGAGAAGGTACGGTGGGATTCGAAATGGTCGGTGATCTGTTTGTTAACTTGGCTTTCAAAAACTTTTGAAAGGCAGGGCAGGATGGATATGGGTCTGTAACAGTTTGGATCTAGAGTGTCACCCCCTTTGAAGAGGGGGATGACCGCGGCAGCTTTCCAATCTCTGGGGATCTCAGACGTTACGAAAGAGAGGTTGAACAGGCTAGTAATAGGGGTTGCGACAATTTCGGCGGCTAGTTTTAGAAAGAAAGGGTCCAGATTGTCTAGCCCAGATGATTTGTAGGGGTCCAGATTTTGCAGCTCTTTCAGAACATCAGCTGTCTGGATTTGTGTGAAGGAGAAGCGGGGGGGGCATGGGCAAGTTGCAGCGGAGGGTGCAGAGCTGGTGGCCGGGGTAGTGGTAGCCAGGTGGAAAGCATGGCCAGCCGTAGCAAAATGCTTGTTGAAATTCTCGATTATTGTAGATTTATCGGTGGTGATAGTGTTTCCTAGCCTCAGTGCAGTGGGCAGCTGGGAGGAAGTGCTCTTATTTTCCATGGACTTTACAGTGTCCCAAAACTTTTTGGAGTTAGTACTACAGGATGCAAATTTCTGTTTGAAAAAGTTAGCCTTTGCTTTCCTAACTGCTTGTGTATATTGGTTCCTAACTTCCCTGAAAAGTTGCATATCGCGGGGGCTATTTGATGCTAATGCAGTACGCCACAGGATGTTTTTGTGCTGGTCAAGGGCAGTCAAGTCTGAGGAGAACCAGGGGCTATATCTGTTCTTAGTTCTGTATTTTTTGAATGGGGCATGTTTATTTAAGATTGTTCTTTAAAAGTAATTTCCTCTCAACCAGGCATCCTATACTGACGGAATGAGATCTATATCCATCCAGGATACCTGGGCCAGGTCAATTAGGAAGGCCTGCTCGCTGAAGTGTTTTTGGGAGCGTTTGACAGTGATGAGGGGTGGTCGTTTGACCGCGGACCCGTTACGGACGCAGGTCAGTAACCCAAAGCATTCTTCCAAAGTTGTGGCAAAATGGCTTAAGGACAACAAAGTCAAGGTATTGGAGTTGCCATCACAAAGCCCTGACCTCAATCCTATAGAAAATGTGTGGGCAGAACTGAAAAGGCGTGTGCGAGCAAGGAGGCCTACAAACCTGACTCAGTTACACCAGCTCTGTCAGGAGGAATGGGCCAAAATTTACCCAACTTATTGTGGGAAGCTTGTAGAAGGCTACCCGAAACGTTTGACCCAAGTTAAACAATTTAAAGGCAATGCTACCAAATACTAATTGAGTGTATGTAAACTTCTGACCCACTGGGAATGTGATGAAAGAAATAAAAGCTGAAATAAATCATTCTCTCTACTATTATTCTGAAATTTCACATTCTTAAAATAAAGTGGTGATCCTAACTGACCTAAGACAGGGAATTTTACTAGGATTAAATGTCAGGAATTGTGAAAAACTGAGTTTAAATGTATTTGGCTAAGGTGTATGTAAACTTTCGACTTCAACTGTATATAAGGTCCCACAGTTGACAGTGCATGTCAGAGCAAAAAGCAAGCCATGAGGTCGAAGGAATTGTGTCGAGGAACAGATCTGGGGAAGGGTACCAAAACAATTCTGCAGCATTAAAAGGTCCCCAAGAACACAGTGGCCTCCATCATTCTTAAATGGAAGAAGTTTGGAACCACCAAGACTCTTCCTAGAGCTGGCTGCCCGGCCAAACTGAGTAATCGGGGGAGAAGGGCCTTGATCAGGGAGGTGACCAAGAACCCGATGGTCACTCTGACAGAGCTCCAGAGTTCCTCTGTGGAGAGGGGAGAACCTTCCAGAAGGACAACCATCTCTGTAGCACTCCACCAATTAGGCCTTTATGGTAGAGTGGCCAGACAGAAGCCACTCCTCAGTAAAAGGCACATGACAGCCCGCTTGGAGTTTGCCAAAAGGCACCTAAAGGACTCTCAGACCATGAGAAACAAGATTCTCTGGTCTGATGAAACCAAGATTGAACTCTTTGGCCTGAATGCCAAGCGTCACGTCTGAATGAAACCTGGCACTATCCCTACGGTGAAGCATGGTGGTGACAGCATCATGCTGTGGGGATGTTTTTCAGCGGCAGGGACTGGGAGACTAGTCAGGATCAAGGGAAAGATGAACGGAGCAAAGTACAGAGAGATCATTGATGAAAACCTGCTCCAGAGCTCTCAGGACCTCAGACTGGGGAAAAGGTTAATCTTCCAACAGGACAACGACCCTAAGCACACAGCCAAAATAATGCAGGAGTGGCTTCGGGACAAATCTCTGAATGTCCTTGAGTGGCCCTGCCAGAGCCCGGACTTGAACCCAATCGAACATCTCTGGAGAGACCTGAAAATAGCTGTGCAGCGATGCTCCCCATCCAAACTAACAGAGCTTCAGAAGATCTGCAGTGAAGAATGGGAGAAACTCCCCAAATACAGGTGTGCCAAGTTTGTAGCTTTATACCCAACAAGTAAATGGTCTGAATACTTATGTAAATGTGATATTTCAGTTTAGTATTGTTAATAAATTAACACAAATGTTTTTGCTTTGTCATTATGGGGTATAGTGTGTAGATTGATGATAAAATATTTTTTAAATCAATTTTAGAATAAGGCTTTAACGTAACAAAATGTGGGAAAAGTCAAGGGGTCTGAACACTTTCCAAATGCACTGTATGATAAACAGAGTAGCAGCAGCGTATTTGATGATTATGTGTGTGCGCGTGTGTAGAGCAGGGTTTCCGTAAGCTGACAAAAAAATGTTTTTAACTTTTGCCCGCCAAAACGACCAGGATAAGCTTTTGGGTTTGTTGCAAAAATAATGCATTTTATTAATTGATGGAAATACATTTGACCGTCATGACTATTGGTCTATAGGTTCATTTGCATAATTTTGTGGAATTAAATTGGCCTTATCTATCACACATGCACAGCAGATACACACAGACTATTTTGTGCAAGATTTCTCCTGCAGCTCCTCAGCTGGTTGCTGCTGGAGAAAAACAGGTTATTTTATAAGCCCATTCATTGCGCAAATATTTTAAATGCAATCGCTTGTTAAAAACAGTTTTAGTGCACGATTTCTCAACTGGTAATTGAAGCGCGCCTCCGATTCACCATTCAAGTGCACGCAACAGGCTATCAGCACTTTACAACGTGAACTGGAGGCAGTATGCATTTTGAAAACATACTTCATTGTTTAAAACCTTAATGTTTTATTTTATATTATGAGGCGTGTCTTAACTTGCTTCAAAGTAGACTATAGGCTAAATCTAAAAGTTAAAAGTAAACTATGCGAGATCACCAGCCTCTGCCATTTGGACACATTGATACACCGTGATCCATTGGCAGCTAAAGAAATTAGCGCATGGAACTCATAGCCTATAGGCCAATGCAGAAGTAGGCCTATAACTACCATTGCTCTTTCACACCGAGGATTGGTGATTAAATAGCTTACTCTGAGGAACTACACTCACCGGACAGTTTGTTAGGTACACCACCCCATTCACGAAAATATATCGCTCCTACAGAGTGAGTCACGTGGCCGAGGCATTCAGTTACTGTTTGATTTAACGTTAGAATGGGCAAAACGAGTGACCTAAGCGACTTTGAGCGTGGTATGATCGTCGGTGCCAGGCGCGCCGGATCCAGTATCTCAGAAATGGCCGCCCTCCTGGGCTTTTCACGTACGACAGTGTCTAGGGTTTACCGAGAATGGTGCAACAAACAAAAAACATCCAGTCAGCAGCAGTCATGTGCGCGAAAACAGCTCTTTGATGAGAGAGGTCGAAGGAGAATGTCAAGAATCGTGCAAGCTAACAGGCGGGCCACAGACAGACAAATAACGGCGCTGTACAACAGTGGTGTGCAGAACGGCATCTCGGAATGCACAACTCGTCGATCCTTGTCACGGATGGGCTATTGCAAGAGAAGACCACACTGGTTCCTCTCCTATCTAAATAAAGACAAAGTGCCAGGAGGTGGAGGTGGCATCCCCCACTGACAGCTCACCTTGGCCTGCCTACCTGGGGAGACTCTTCTATGTGGGGCCAAACCCCCTGCTTCCACACCCACAAAGGAGACAAGACCTGACCATGGAGGCGCTGCAGTCGTTTCACCTTTCACCTCCTTCATTCTCTCCTCTCGCTCTGTCTGCTTCCATCTCCAGGATATGATAGTTAAGAGGAGAGAGAAGCACCCTTCATACAACCATGTGGTGCCTATAATTGATTAATGGCAAGAAAAATATTTGGTCTTCAGTTAATAATTTCTCTCCCTCCCTCCCTCCCCCCCTCCCTCTGAAATGACAGCAACACGACTCTGCATCTTCTCTCATTTGAATCCTACTTCAACAAACTAAGAGATAAATAAATAAATAAATAAATAAGCTGACGTTCTCCAGGAATCAACCGCGCCATCTTGAAAGGCCACCAAGTCAAACAGCAGTTTGAGGTGAGGGGAAACCAAAATCAAACTGAAGCCAAGCTGAAGCCTCGCGGCGTCCAGACGTGCCTGCTCTACCACTCCCCGAGCCAGAGGGAGGAAGAGAAAAGAGGGAGAAAGAGGGGTAATAGTGACAGGAAAAAGCCAGAGTCCGAGCCAAGAGCAACAGCATACTACAACCCTCTCTCCATCAGTAAGTAGCACTTAATGCTGCATATCCAGTCAGTTAGAGAGAACCACATCCTCCTGAAGCCAGCCATACTGGAGCAGCACTTTTTCCAATGGTGTAGGAAGAATGGGCGGTGGTCATGTATTTGGGTTTAAATGGATATCAGATACACTCATGGTACAACTATATTGCCCAGAGGATCACCCATGCTAGCTGGGCTGATGAGACAGAATAAAAGGTTTCTAGATTTTGCAAGCAAATATAGTGTATAGGTAGTGAGGGAAAACGGTATTTGATCCCCTGCTGATTTTGTACGTTTGCCCACTGACAAAGAAATTATCAGTCTATAATTTTATTGGTAGGTTTATTTGAACAGTGAGAGACAGAATAACAACAAAAATATCCAGAAAAACACATGTCAAAAATGTTATAAATTGATTTGCATTTTAATGAGGGAAATAAGTATTTGACCCCCTCTCAATCAGTAAGATTTCGGGCTCCGAGGTGTCTTTTATACAGGTAACGAGCTGAGATTAGGAGCACACTCTTAAAGGGAGTGCTCCTAATCTCAGCTTGTTACCTGTATAAAAGACACCTGTCCACAGAAGCAATCAATCAATCAGATTCCAAACTCTCCACCATGACCAAGATCAAAGAGCTCTCCAAGGATGTCAGGGACAAGATTGTAGACCTACACAAGGCTGGAATGGGCTACAAGACCATCGCCAAGCAGCTTGGTGAGAAGGTGACAACAGTTGGTGCGATTATTCGCAATTGGAAGAAAAACAAAATAACTGTCAATCTCCCTCGACCTGGGGCTCCATGCAAGATCGCACCTCGTGGAGTTGCAATGATCATGAGAACGGTGAGGAATCAGCCCAGAACTACACGGTAGGATCTTGTCAATGATCTCAAGGCAGCTGGGACCATAGTCACCAAGAAAACAATTGGTAACACACTACGCCGTGAAGGACTGAAATCCTGCAGTGCCCGCAAGGTCCCCCTGCTCAAGAAAGCACACATATACAGGTCCGTCTGAAGTTTGCCAATGAACATCTGAATGATTCAGAGGAGAACTGGGTGAAAGTGTTGTGGTCAGATGAGACCAAAATCAAGCTCTTTGGCATCAACTCAACTCGCCGTGTTTGGAGGAGGAGGAGGAATGCTGTCTATGACCCCAAGAACACCATCCCCACCGTCAAACATGGAGGTGGAAACATTATGCTTTGGGGGTGTTTTTCTGTTAAGGGGACAGGACAACTTCACCGCATCAAAGGGACGATGGACGGCGCCATGTACCGTCAAATCTTGGGTGAGAACCTCCTTCCCTCAGCCAGGGCATTGAAAATGGGTCGTGGATGGGTATTCCAGCATGACAATGACCCAAAACACACGGCCAAGGCAACAAAGGAGTGGCTCAAGAAGAAGCACATTAAGGTCCTGGAGTGGCCTAGCCAGTCTCCAGACCTTAATCCCATAGAAAATCTGTGGAGGGAGCTGAAGGTTTGAGTTGCCAAACGTCAGCCTCGAAACCTTAATGACTTGGAGAAGATCTGCAAAGAGGAGTGGGACAAAATCCCTCCTGAGATGTGTGCAAACCTGGTGGCAAACTACAAGAAACATCTGACCTCTGTGATTGCCAACAAGGGTTTTGTCACCAAGTACTAAGTCATGTTTTGCAGGGGTCAAATACTTATTTCCCTCATTAAAATGCAAATCAATTTATAACATTTTTGACATGCGTTTATCTGGATTCCTTTGTTGTTATTCTGTCTCTCACTGTTCAAATAAACCTACCATTAAAATTATAGACTGATCATGTCTTTGTCAGTGGGCAAACGTACAAAATCAGCAGGGGATCAAATACTTTTTTCACTCACTGTATGTGAGTGTGTGTGGAGAAAGACAGTAGGACAGAGAGAGACTTCTCCATTCTGTCACTGAGTTGGGACTAGGTGAGCACTAAGACAAGATTTCTCCCACGCACCATTGCACCCTGGGAAGTCAACCACACCTCCCATAGGGGCTTGTGGAGAGGGAGGTGGGGGGGGGTGGGGGGAATGGGGTGATATCGCTTTCTCTCATCACAGTATAATGAAAATAAACTAGTGTGGAGGAAAACATAGCCGTTGCCAAATGGAAGAAGGCCTTAACAGCCACCCTGAACAACACAAAGCTGACAGCTCAACAAAACGCCTAGCCAGAGCCTTCATTCTGTCTCTGAGGGCTGCAGGTAGGAATGTGATGACACTATGGAGGAGATGAGGTCTTGTTCCCACACCAGGCAGAGAACCACGCTAAGGGTTTGGACACAGTACACTGAAGCAACACTCTCCTTCAGGGACTCCCCAACCATTAGCATGAAGCTAAATCTAAACTGAACACCAATGTAATATGCTAACAATTAATTAGCATTGACCTAAATGGCAGTGTGTGCCCCATTAAGCCAGCCTGCATTGGGCTCTGTTTACTATTGAGTGAAATCATGCAGGCCGAGTGTTCGTATGAGCTCATCGTGCTTTAAAACTAGCTAGACTAGGCCGACCCAAGGTGCATGCTGGACAATCACTAGCATTGCTGTGTGAGCTAGCCTGTGTGGGTGCTGTTTGTATGCTTACTATGCGGTAGGCTTAAGGCATCCTGCACAGTCAGGACAGTCAGCGTGTTTACATGTGGCGTGCGGTACTCACCATAGGGATGCCGGTGGAGAAGATGGTGGTTTTGACCACCTGTTTCTGCTTCTCAATCTGGGTCTCCAGCTGGGCGGCCCGGTCCTTGTGTTGGGCCAGCAGGATAGTGGCGGGGACATGAGAGCGCTCCTGGAGGGGAACATACAAATACAGGTATGAGGTATGTCATCATATTTATGTGTGTGTATGCATTTTCAAAAACCACTGAATCATGATCTAGCCTCAAGCAAAACCCGTATTTAATCCAAGTAAATGATGGGAGGAGCTTCAAAGACTGGCACCTGTAAATGAGATGTGTAACTTGTGAACCTCAGAGTTCACAACATCAATCACACACACCTCCCTATAACTGCACAACTAACAAACTAAGGTGCTCTGAGGCTAGTCATTAGATTATTGATGCAGGCCAGGTTAAAAACCGTGGTGGTATTATGTTGCCTTTTCAAGTACTCTGCTCCTTCTTCATCTCCATTAAGCGAAGGTCGGACATTGTAATTTCACAGGTGGAGTGTTGCCAAGCGTAGAGGTCTAAGAACAAAAAGGCAAGGCATGTCGTTCACAGAGGGAGCAGGGCATTATTGTCGAGGTAGACAGGCGGTGGGGACAGAACTGTGAGTGTTTTCATCACTAGGCAGGAAGGAAAGTGTGGAGCAGAATAATGATCAACTGATGGCTCCTTATCAGGATCTATTGCAAACACTATCAGTCTATAATGATCGCTCGTGTTCGTGTGTGTGTGTGTGTGTGTGTGTGACCCCGGGCCTCAGAGATTTCTACTGTAAATGCTGGCACACAGGAGCGTGTCCCCGGGGGCTGAATGCTCATCTCCCAACAGACAACAGAGGCCCAGGGTTTAAACAAACAGCTCAAACTGCTATCTGTGATAACTCTTTACCAGGCAGCTCTACAGGGCCAATCACTTCCATAGCCTGCCGCTAAACAAAATGGAGCCAGGAGGCTTTGGCAACACAGAATGCTAACAATGCTGAGGGGAAAGCAAAGCTTCAGCAGCCCCACCGCAGGAGTGTGTGTGTGTGTGTGTGTATGTGTCATTGTCTAATTATCTATATCCTGGTTGTTCTTCCTCTTGGATTGTGACAGTATGTATGTCACCTGATTGTTTTAGAACTCTCTGTTTGCTGCAGTTTGCCTGTGTGGTGCTATGTGGCAATCTGTGTTTATTAGTGTGACTGTATGTGGTGTGTGTATGTGTCTCACCAGTTCGTCCAGTAGAGCCTGCTTGCTCTTCCTCTTGGCCTGTAACTGTCTCTGTTCCTCCTGCAGAGTCTCCAGCCTGCGCTGCTCGTTCCCCTGCTGCTCCAACAACAGCAGCTCCTCCAACTCCTCCTGCTCTCGAGTCTGACGGAGGGAGAGAGGGTGGGGTGAGTGAAAAATGAGAGATAAAGAGAGAGAAAAGAAGAGAGGGAGAGGAGTCGGAGAGAAAATAATCAATATCATAGTAGACAGAGTATTGCAGAGGAGGAGACAGAGGGTGCTAGACCATTTAGTACAACAGAATAATGCATAAGCGATGCGCTTCATCAGGCAAAGCAGAGTGAGTCAGTGTGGGGTTACAGGTACCCACCAGCTTGGCCTTGTTCTTCTGGATGGTGTCTCTATTCTCTCTCTGGTAAGCCTCCATGATCTGTTTAGTCCCCTCCACCTCTAGGTTGTTGGTCAGGTTATAGACTGGAAAGGAGAGAGCAGGGCAGCCCTCCATCAACACACTAGCATGGACTTCACTTCAAATGATCTAGGACTGATACTGGAAATCGGATTCGGCACAAGCTAAAGTATGATGTTGCAAAGCATCTGACTCGATAATTCAATGCATTTTAATTGTATAAGTAAGGTTGAATGTTTAAATTGTATCTATCCCTATTCAAATAAACAATTGAAACATATAGGGTTTGCCAGTGCATTTCTATACAAGTATTGAGCCATGTTTCTGACGATGTAAGCATAGGAGGCCGTAGGAGAGGTCTAACACATTGTCACAGTGCAAACACCATCTGACAGGGATCTCTGAGAATTGGCACAGAGAGACTAGTGGGTCTCTGACCCTGGCTGGCACTGATGCCTGTAAAACATCAACAACCAGAGCCAAGGCCAGATCAATGCACTAAGACCAGGCTGAACCCCCCCTATCACCACTGGGTCCACAGCCTCCTCTCACCGATCTCCTCCACTCGCTCCAAGTAGTCATTGTATTCTCTCAAGCTGGAGAAGTCAAAGTCTCTCTTGTTGTAACTGTGAGGGAGAAAAAAGCTAAGAGTTTATATATGTATTAAGCCTAATGCTTGTTTGAAGACATTACATTGAAACAGCAGAGCTAAATAAAGAAAGATGAGGGATGGATAGAATAGGAGGGGCTGAGAGGCAAAAGTATGGCAGGGAAAGAGCTTTCCTATTTGAGCAAACCCTGGGGGGCCCATTGTCTACAAAACAAACAGCATCATGACAAAGACAAAGGCAGCTTAAGGAGAGGGAGGAGTGGGCTGAACACACAGAGACACACCCTTCTCCCCCGTACCCCTCACTCACATCTTGAGCACCTTCTTGCGGATCTCCACCTCCTTGTCGATAGCGGGGTCTTCAAAGAGCTGCACGCGGAAGTTACTCTTCCTCAGGGGCGTGTCGCACTGCACACAGTTCCCCGAGCCGCGCACAAACAGCATGTCCACACAGCTCTCACATCTGAGAAGAGGAGACAGTAACACAGATATGGTAAACCAGTGTTTCACCAAACTTGGTCCTCGGGACACCAAGTGGTGCATGTTTTGTTTTTTGCCCTAACACTACACAGCTGATTAAAATGATAAAAGCTTAATGATTCATTGATTATTTGAATCACTTGTGTAGTGCTAGGTCAAAAAACAAACGTGCACCCCTTGTGGTCCCGAGTTTGGGAAACCCTGTGGTAAACACATACACACAGCTGTAGAGGAAACTATATTATATGGAGCAGGCATGTCAAAATCTCTTCCCTACTGTATGTGCATGTCTAATGCACTTTTCCTTAGCAATGGCCTGGTGGTATATTTCCATTTGATATAATATGTCTGTGAGTTATCAGCCTCACAGCAGGTGATAATAGCCATCTTATATTTTTACAGTATGAATCATGAATGGAATGTTGATTCCCCCCCTTCTCTCTCACAGAAATTAATCTGACACCCCTGCCATTGAGTGTGTCTGCACTGGAAAAACTGTTTTTTTTTAAAATATCATTTCAAAGGAACTCATAGTCAGTGTGCCACGTTGCATAGAAAACAAAATGTAGTTCAGCAATGCACCCACAGCTTCTCTCATCACTAAACTATTTCAAATTCCACTGATCCTGAAGTTCCCTGAAAGGCTCTAGGTTCTTTCAACATTATCAGGATCATAATCATTTTTAAATGACCTTGAAAGTGCTCTAGCAATTGGCCTAATATTAATTACATTTTACATTTTAGCAGAGATGAGATCAAAACAATGACAAAACAGTTACAGTAGATTTAGGCTAGAGATTAATACGTCATAAGGCATTATAAACTGCATTGATAAAGTAAGTCTAACCACAGGACTACTATTGTTGCATGACACACAAATCCCATCTCATCGTAAGTCAATGTCCACCAATAGGAAAGCATTCCAATGCAGGGGCTTCTTTCCTCCACAACCAATCAGGACAACACGGCCGTAGCAACGACCTGAGCCAACTTTGGGCCGAGCAACATTTACTCATCAATCACATCTTTAAGCAGGTAGGCGTTTACCCATCAATCACACTCAAGTGAGGGGTGGACCCTGAAGACAATGGAGAAGGCCTTAAGTCTTCCCTAAGTAGGCGGCTGAAGGGGCGAGCAGGGGGGCTGGATAAACGTTTTCACAGTCCACTCTTAAGTCTCTGAGAAGCTTTATTCCACTGGAATTCACCTTCTGTAGGCTTCCTGCTCCTAGCTGCCCACCTTCAGAAGCAAGCCCCAACATCTGGTTTCCAAATGGCCTCATCTGGGGTGACTACTGCCGTTTTAACCCCAAATTGTTGTTGCTTTTTCAATGTGATGAAATTCTGGGGGAAATCATCTTGGGCCTCCATTTTTTTTTTTTTTAAGTGTTTGTTTCCAAAGTCGCATTGCTTTCAAAACTTCTTTAGAATGTGGGTCCTTTAGGCCTAGATGCAGTAAAGCCTTTTCACCTCATCAGCAGGATTCTCAATGAAAAAGCAGTTATGGGAGAAACTGCAGCACTATGGGCTTTACCTGTTTACATATCAGATATGGGTCAATCAAAGCAAACTTGCCAAAAGATAATTAACACCAAAACACCCTCTAGTATAGAACAGAGCTCACAAAACATTGCAAATAGGCCTAGTGTTCAACAACTGCTGGATTTGCCACAAAAACATAGATGAAACAAAAGTTATCCTATACGTGGTTGGTCCCCAGGACCATGAGAGAGCCCCCTGATCAAGTGCAGCCCAGAAGGGGCAGATGTTCACTGTGGCCCCAGGCTACAGGAGATGTATAGGCCTGGCCATATGGAGGTAGAAGGGGGGTTTCTGCTTGTTTCCACGGGCCCACAAAGAGCCCATTCATCAAGCAGGGACAGGAGTGGGGCGTAGCTTGCCCCCTGCCCCGTAAATGGACCACACAACGGACCCTCCACAGGGGAAATCCTGTGTAATTCTAGAGCGAAGAGGTGAAGCTATGAGAAGATTGGAGGGAGGAGACTTTCAAAGTGAACTTGCCATCTTTAGGCTAGGTCCTCTCAAGCGAGCCATCTGTATAGGACCCTCTCTCTGATTGTGCCTTTCTCCTGCTGCTGGGCATAAGGGCTTGGGAGAGACCATATGTCTAGCATCATACACACAGTTTCTCCAGCATACGCTCGCTCTCCCTCTTTCTGTCTCTGTTTCCTTCTCTCCCAAGGCTGCTCTCACTGCAGCAGAGTGGTGAGTGAGCCCTGCACCCCCCAGCCCTCGCTCTCCCTCACCTGTCCTGTTCAGAGCTCCTGGCTCATATCTCTCCCATCTGCAGCTGTCAGCAGGTCAGGGGGAGGTAAACAGGGGCCTGGCACAGCAAAGACACACCCACCCCTCCACCACAACCCAAGGGCCAGTGACATTGCCTGCCTGCCTGCCTCCCTCCTCTACGGTAGAGAAGGTAGGAACAACACAGCCACATAGGGGCTGGTTCACCCGTTTCTCCCATGAAGCCCTCTCTATGCTCTGGACTGGGCCTAGGCCCAGACAGGAGATCCCTTTGTGTAGCAATCAACTGTAGTAATCATCAAACACTGCTAACCTGCTGTGACGCCCTTTTCCTGCCTGTGACACCCAACACATTTACATTTACGTCATTTAGCAGACGCTCTTATCCAGAGCGACTTACAAATTGGTGCATTCACCTTATAGCCAGTGGGATAACCGCTTTACAATATGTTTATTCTTTTTTTTTTTGGGGGGGGGGGGTAAGGGGGGGTAGAAGGATTACTTTATCCTATCCCAGGTATTCCTTAAAGAGGTGGGGTTTCAAGTGTCTCCGGAAGGTGGTGAGTGACTCCGCTGTCCTGGCGTCGTGAGGGAGCTTGTTCCACCATTGGGGTGCCAGAGCAGCGAACAGTTTTGACTGGGCTGAGTGGGACCTGTACTTCCGCAGAGGTAGGGGGGCCAGCAGGCCAGAGGTGGATGAACGCAATGCCCTCGTTTGGGTGTAGGGACTGATCAGAGCCTGAAGGTACGGAGGTGCCGTTCCCCTCACAGCTCCGTAGGCAAGCACCTGCAGAGCCACAGCCAAAAAACACTGGGACACTTGATTGGCTCTTAAAACTAATGGGAAGAGGAATGTTATAAATTACACTGTACAAGCATAAAACAGGATATTTTTGTTTCTTCAATTTCATTCAAACATAGTAAATCATAATCAACACATTGTCTATGAAAAAATCTAATTTTTGTGACAGATGAGATTTGGTTCTGGGTTCTGAGTGTAAATATTGTGCATCAACAATAGCACACCAAACCTTGAAATCATGAGTTATCAAATGACCAGCAGCCGGGACAGTCAAAAACAATTACCAATGTGTGTGGTTGCAGTTTCCTAGCAGCACCCAAATAATCTGGTAAACAGTTCTTAAGAGCACCATCAAGGTGACTGGAGCTAGGAAGGGCGATCCTCTAAATTGCTTTATTGCAAAGTTATTTAAATATTCTCCAAGGGTGACCCTGCGTCCAGATAGAACAGAAGTTATGAGTGTGCTGACCTGATGACGAAGCACGGCCACTTCCTGATGGTACGGATAATAAACATACAGGGTCTTACATATGCTCCAGCAGACACCAGCATTTTCCTCACGCTCCACTGTCACTGCATAACAACACCCATAAAATCGTGGAGACTGGGAGGACGTCTGGGCTTACAAACAGGGGAAGTAATTGGGGACAGCTTTCTTGCAATCTTTTTCTGTTACTTCCAAAGAGACTGAGGCACTACATCAACCAGAGTTGATATCTATATGGTTACAGTTCAGTATCACATGTTCTTATAATAAAAATAAACAACAAGCCAACGTTGTCTATTTAAGTGATAATGCCCGAGAAGCCGGTGTTTGGAGGATATATTTGGCACGGGTGTTGTTAAGCCCGCGACGAAAAATAAACCTGTGCATACTGTACAGCTTGTAAACAAGACACACTGAGACACACTGAGACAAGCAGAAGTGTTTATGTTACAGCTAGAAAGGGAAGATGAAAAACGGCAAACATGTTGACATCATGCACCTACATAGTTCTTCACTTTCAGCTTTGATAGCTACATAGCAGATTAAACTCAACTCCACGAGTTGAGTTTAGTCGGCTAGCTCCATAGCAGAAGTACCACTAGCTAACATTACAGTTTATTTTCTATTCCTTGTTGTAGTTGTCTGGCTAAATAACATATATAACGGGTTGAAACCCTGCAGCTATATCTATGAAGCTAGCTAGGTAGGCTAGCTCGTTTGGTCACTGCTGCGCTTGCTAGCTAGTTAACATGAATGGATACTCACAGCGTGTGGCCACAAACGTTCACCATCAGTTTCAGGGACGGATTCCTGTATTTTGTTGTCTTGCATCTCGGACACCCTTGGTCGTCCATCTCTACAAAGCACAGATATGAGAGAAAACAGATGTCAATAACGAACTAGCTAGTAAGTTAGCAATCTTTCTTGACAGTTCACTCAAGCGGTCAAATGTGTCACCTTAAAATAGTCCCGATGAGAACGTCGCTGGTAAGAACTGTTCCTAGTTAATGCTTCCTCAAAGCGCACCTCACAAAGAGGACAAATGCACTATAGTGATAAATATTGTTATTGTCCAATGATTACAAGAATAAACTCACACACGACCATTTCAGAATTCCACAATGCTTAGTCCTACCGGTATTTCAAAAATGTAAACTGAAATGATGCATATTCATTTGAAAACATGAGACACTCACTAGAATAATCAGCAAAAAACATTGTTAATAATAATAATAATAGGCTAAAAATAATACCTAATGATAATAGGTTTATGCATCATCTATATATTATTTTTGCATTATGATAATCAAATAGCCTATAATTTCATTTCCATTAGCCAAGCTAACTCATTAGCCTAACTTTCATCAGTTTGCTTTTTTACATTAATCGAAGTTGGAATTGAAGGCATAATGGCAAGGGTAGGCTTTCATCTCACCGAGTATTTATTTATTTCTCTAAAAGGGGCAGTCCATTGTCACATAGCTCAGTTGGTGCAGTAAAAAAATAATATGCCATAATGCAGACTTTATGGATAGTATTTTCCGCTCCCATAACAAAATCCCAAACACATTTACCTTGTACAGGTAAGCCTCTGAAATACGTTACGTCATGTTTGAGTGACAGCTGCAAACCAAACACTCGTCTCTGGATCGCGGTCGCTCCTCCCTGGCGTAGTCCGTCGTAACCAATTGGGTGGCTCTCCTGCAGACAGACCCCAATGCCCCCTTCTTGCTACAGTTCCCGCAGAGTAAAAGTCACGTTGGAACTAAAGGGGAGAGCTATCCATTTACAGCTGCTGCCAGATATTCGATCGCGTTCGCATGGCGAGGGGGTAACCTGATCGGCTGAAGGCTTGCCGAAACCAGGGAGGAGTGACTTACCAGGAAGGCTTGAAAAATGTATTCTTCTTCAGGAGAAGTCACAATTTCAAATAACATCAAGAAGGAAAATGTAAAGACGGACAAGCGAGAGTGCATCAAGCTTCTAGCGCTGGATACGGCGGAGTTGTCTATGGAGCGCGCAACTTCGAACACTGATGCAGTCCACAGTGAACTTCTGGTGAGCGCGGCTTCCTCGCTGGCATTCTCCCCCGAGCAAGTGGCGTGCGTCTGCGAGGCTCTGCAGCAGGGAGGCAATGTGGACCGGCTGGCCAGGTTTTTATGGTCCTTACCACAGAGTGACCTGCTACGTGGCAACGAAAGCATCCTGAAAGCCCAAGCTCTTGTCGCTTTTCATCAGGCTCGGTACCAGGAGCTCTACAGTGTTTTGGAGAACCACAACTTCAGTCCATTCAATCACTCTTCGCTGCAAGAGCTATGGTATAAGGCACGGTACACCGAGGCAGAGAAAGCGCGGGGGAGACCCCTGGGCGCCGTGGATAAATATCGCCTGCGGAGAAAGTACCCACTACCCCGGACTATCTGGGACGGGGAAGAGACAGTATACTGCTTCAAAGAGCGGTCCCGCAACGCGCTGAAAGATCTATACAAGCAGAATAGATACCCCTCTCCAGCCGAGAAAAGAAACCTCGCTAAAATCACGGGACTGTCCTTGACGCAGGTCAGCAACTGGTTCAAAAACAGGAGACAGAGGGACAGAAACCCGTCCGAAGCACAATCAAAAAGGTGAGAAAATAATCCGTTGATTGCTTGATTTTACGCAAATGGCACAGTGTGCGTAATGGCGTACTAAATTCAATAAACTCATAAATGCATTACCAGGAGTCATTTTGAGAGATTATTGCTGGCAAGGTCGAGCAGGCTTGCCTTGTATCATACATGCACACCTGACTGTAGCCTCTAACTATTGCGTTGTAATCGCTCATAGAGCTTGGTGTGTGAATTGACAGCGTAAATCATTCACATTATAATATTGGCACAAAAAATAGTGTGCCAGGTAGCATACACGCCGCTAATGTTTTGAAATATGAGGCTGTTGCCATCCAGATCAGGTTTCATTTGCGTGTTCGGGCACTAAGAGCATGGACACTAGTCCAACATAAGCCTACTCTATTCCAAATATAACTTTCATAGTCTAAATTGTGTTATAATGGTGTTATAAATAAGTTGTTTTTATAGATGTAGCCTATAAATATGAATAGTCTCCGTTCTTGTGTGTGTTTGTGTGTGTGTGTTCAAAACCAACTGAATCCAATTCTCACCACATAAATCACTTTGGCAATTTACTTTTCCTCTTAAGCCGGGGGGAATCGGAACACCTCCCCCTCATTAGAAAATCCCCCACCCCCAGACAGATAGATATTATTCCCTTCTTTTTATGTTTTCTTCTCTGTGAGCAAAGCTCGCGCGCACCTGGTGGAGGTGACCTCTTACCCACCCGGCACACGCTGGTTGAATCAACGTTGTTTTCCACGTCATTTCAACGAAATTACGTCGAACCAGCGTGGAATAGACTTTGAATTGACGTCTGTGCCCAGTGGGTACTCTCTCTCTCTCTCTCTCTCTCTCTCTCTCGCTCTCTTTCTCTCTCTCTCTC